>NC_090448.1:364998188-365307876 GCF_031143425.1 Pleurodeles waltl | reverse complement strand
AAGGAGAATCAACCTCAATAAATACACAGGGAGTAAAATTAACTTTGTTAAACGAGATGCGCCTCGCCCTCCAACAACAATCCAAAGATCAGCAAGTCAAAACAAGAGGGAGAGGAAGAGGACGAGGCGCAAAAGGAATAAACCCACACGAAGGGGACAAAGAGGGAAGACAAAGAAAAACCAGGGCTCAAACAGCGTCAACTTTCAAGAGCTAAATATTATTAATCTTTCCACCAGAGAAATGTCCCAATCGGAGGAATCTGTCCTAAAAAAGGGGCTACAATTCTGTCCCTCTACAGATTTGGATTTAGTACAAACACGCATAGACTTTTATAAGTATATACGCAAAATCAAACTTGCCAAAACCTTTGCGGAAACTAAAATGAAAGAGAAAAATGATCCACCAACACAGGAGTATGACCTTACTGTGGGAGATAAAGAGATGTTGATGACTCTGGTGAATTTAGATCTGGGAAACAAACCATTGGAAGTTACTGAAATAGTTAAACCCCTTGGGGCGGGCCTGACAGATAAAAGACCACCTTCCAAGTTTTACCCAGCACTACCAGCAGGGAATAAAATAGATTTATTTGCGGAGATGGTCATTCATGATCTTTATAAAAAGAATTGGAATAAGAAAGAGGAGAACTTAACAATACCAGAGAAACAGGCGTTGCACAGACTTCAGATGGAAACAATGGTTGAAATCAAACCTGCGGACAAAGGTGGAAACATTGTAATACAAAATAAACAGGATTATGTGAAAGAAGCGATGCGGCAATTGTCGGATAAAACCTGTTATGCACTTGCTACTGGGAACCCAGTAATAAAACTGAAGGAGGAGATAAATTTGTGTATCTTAAGGTGGGAAGATCAAGGCCTCATTGATCAAGTAGAGGCAAAATATTTGTTAGTGGAACATCCTGTAACTCCAACAATATACTTCCTCCCTAAAATTCATAAAAATTTGCAACATCCACCAGGTAGACCTATAATATCAGCCAAAGCATCTCTATTAGAACCTATGTCAGAATACATAGATTTCTTTCTAGCACCCTTGGCAAGAAATTTGAACTCCTATTTACGTGATACAGGAGACTTACTGTTACAATTGGAAGGGATACCTTGGCAGGACACCTATAAATTAGTAACAATGGATGTAGTTTCGCTGTACACGAACATTGAACATCAAATAGGAATCCGGGCATGCAAATTCTTTCTCAACCAAAGGAATATACGTTTTTATCAACACAATGAGATGCTTCTGGAAATGATTAACATTTGTCTAACAAATAATTATTTTTTGTTTAACCAACAACTGTATCTGCAAATTAAGGGCACGGCAATGGGTTTTTCTTTTTCTCCCAATTTTGCGAATCTGACGATGGGATGGTTTGAACAACGAATAGCTTGGGCAGAAGAAAACGAGATTTACCAACAAAAAGTAGTGACTTGGTTGAGGTTTATTGATGACCTTTTTCTTATCTGGGATGGTACTGAGTCAGAATTTGATGAATACTTTAAGATCTTGAACTCTAATGTAGCCAAACTTAATTTCACCTACGACATCAGTGCAACACGTGTGACATTTCTAGATACAGAAATTTATGTTAAAGAGGGGACAATTCAGACTTCATTGCACAGGAAAATAACAGCTACGAACTCCATATTACATGCTAACAGTTTTCACCCACCACGAACAAAGTGGACCATTCCCTATGGTGAATTTCTACGAATAAAGAAAATCTGCTCAGAGCCGGAAGAGTGTGAGAAGCACTTGAAATTAGCGGAGGAGAGATTCCTGGCAAGACAATATCCGAAAAAGTGTTTAGCTCTGGCACAGAAACGTGTGAAACAATCATCAAGAGAACAACTAATTCATGGAGGAAACCAAGCCATTAAACATGCCAAACAACAACAGCTGAGGTTCATAACAACATACTCACAGAGTGCTACACAAGTTCGTAAAATCTTGGAAAACCATTGGGCAATTTTACAAATGGACCCAATAGTGGGGGAAATCATGGGACAATACCCATTAATGACTTTCAGAAGAACAGCAAACTTAAGGGATAAATTATCGCACAGCCATTTCCAAACTACAAAAGCAAACTGGTTACAGAAAACTGGCTTTTGGAAGTGCAGCAGCTGTAAGGCATGTAAAATTGGGGTGAATAAGAAAGAGTACTCAACAAATACTGGCATGGAGAGAGTGATATGTAAGCACTTGAACTGTAAAAGTCGATTCACAGTATATGTGATTGAATGTCCTTGTGGGTTGAAATATGTTGGCAGTACCATATGTGAGACTAAAAAGCGAATTTTAGAACATATTCGAGCAACTATCAATATAGATAGGAGCTATGCAACAGCGAGACATATGGAACAGAAACATGATAGCAAGTGGGAACTCATGACATTCTATGTAATTGATCAGGTACTAAAATCTGAACGCGGTGGTGACAGAGAAAAGAAATTGCGTCAACTAGAATCCAGACATATACTTGATATCCGATCTCTCACCCCGCTAGGTTTAAACCAGGATGAGGAGTTATTTGTACACCTATAAGAGTTGTCATAGCTCATAAGATGTTGCCATTCATTTATTTTATGTCATTTCCACCAATTGATAAGATGCTTTCTTTCCTGTTGTCATTTGTCAGATAGACATACAATTTTGGTGCTATCAATATAAATTGACTGAAGGAATAATACCCAAACATTAATTATCTTCCATCAGAGGTGCAGGATTTAGCGAGGGCCTTGTTTAAAAGAAACTTTGGGGATTGTGCTATTGTAGGTAGCATGCAATACATGAATATGAATCCAATGTGAATATAAATTAAAAACTAATGAGGGCCCCTATATTTTGTTAACACACCTCAGAAATTGTTTTGAAGTCTCCATTAGTCGCTGAAACAAGATTTTATGACATATATTTAAAAATAGTTTGATTTAATGAAATGCTATAAACTACATATACCAGAATGCAATGTGGAACTCAGTGAAAAACACCTTGGATTGTAGTCAAAACACTGTTACAATTTGGTAAATATATATATAGAAAAACGTTTAATTTTTCTTTGTTAAAGTATATATATTTAGTGATGTTATGGAGTAACTCTTGATAAGTGGTGTAACTTGAGTATTTTTTCTGTTACTTTGGAGTACTTTATTTTAAGCGCCGAAATTAGCACACAGGAAACACCTGTGAACAAGGTCTGGTGAGACCGAAACGCGTCAGGGGATTCCTGTTTGTTTGTTTATGATCTCACTAATGTATTAAAAGTTAAGGTATTTTTGGCACAACGACAGAGTGCGGTTTTCTCTTGCTAAAACAGAAAGAGAATCTTGTTTTTTGAAAATATGGTTGTCCTGCCTCAAACCAGCACCACCGGAGAATTAAGTGCGCCGTAACACGCAGATCAGGACATCTTTTCTTTCATATATATATATATATACATAAATAATAGCAGTATGCCAAACATTAATTCATGAGTCCAGTGGCCAAACTGATCCCCACTATGAATGCAAATATATTTGATTTGTATAAAAATATGCAACTATAAAAAGACCACGTCCAATTCATTTAGCCAAGTGGGTAATCTTACAGGCATAGATCACTCTTTTATACCGAAGCAGAAAGAAAACGTAGAAAGGTACCAAGGGACTATACAACCATGCGTAGCAAGTTCAAAGTCAGTCAAAAACAAATGGCACTTCAGACTATCAATAAAGAAGCCATACAATTACAAGAAGTTGTTGACCACAAGACTGAAAAGGAAACAGTGCCGTGTTCCATGTTCTATTTGAAAAAAAAAAAGATTAAAAGCTCAATGTCTGATGCAACCACATAGTTGTCAATCTTAATATGCATGCAACCTGGAAGACAGAACTAAATGTCAGCGATATACCCATGTAGAAAGCTAGCACACCTGACAAGAAAATAAACAATGATACAATAAAATACCAAAAGGCAACAATTGGGAATTGGGACTTCGCTTCCACATTAATGGCTCTGAAATGCCAATACATGAACTTCCATGTGGGTATGTGATATGCAAAATATGTATTTTCACGCAGAAAGTCCTGAATAGCATGCTTACGTTTTATCCGGAGAACTTTTATATACCGAACAGAATGTCTCCGACATACTGGTATGTTAAAAGTACAATTTCAAAGAGCTAACCTATAAATTTAAAAGTGTGCATCTATAATTCGCATCAACAATTAAGCTTAAAAAAACACGATAACCGTAAGAGACCTAGGGCCAGATGTAGCAAAGTTTTGCGAGTCGCAAATGGCCCGAATCGCTATTTGCGACTGTGCAAAATCGGAAATGGGATGTAAAAACCCCATTTCTGACTTGCAAAAAGCGATGTGAGCCATTAGCGACTCGCAAAATTTGCGACCCCATTTTGCGACCCGCAAATAGCAAGTCGCAATTTGCGAGTCGCAAACCTTATGCAATTGCAACTCGCAAATTGCGACTGGTCGCAAAAAGCCCAGATTGCACTTGCAATTTACCACTAACTCAGAGCAGGTGGTAACCATAACCAAAGTATAAAAGGAGACCCAGAAGGCATCTGGGTTACTCAAGATGGCGGAGATATACCTGATAGCAGTGAGGAGGAGAGTCCACGCCGCCCAGCTGAGGAGGAGGAGGGGCCACAGACAGGAGAAGATATATAGAACAAGGCAGACTCTTTTTCAGCAAACTGAGGAAGAGATCTATGACAAATATCGCCTTAGCAGCGCTGCCATACTAGAATTAATTGATTTACTGAAACCACAGCTAGAACACCAGACTCTGCGTGGCTGCGCCATCCCTACGCATGTGCAAATGCTATGCTCACTGCACCTCTTGGCCTCAGGGAGCTATCAGGGGGTCATTGCTGTGGCAGGTGGGGTATCTCAAAGTGCAGTGTCAAGGTTCCTCATGGCATTCCTAGATGCCTTACTCACACACATGTCTCACTTCATATACCTACCAAGGAATGAGGCAGAAATTAACAGCACCAAGCTGGACTTTTACCGCATTGCCAACTTTCCCCATGTCATAGGGTGTGTAGATGGGACACATATTCAAATATGCCCCCCTGCAAACCTGGAACATCTTTTCCGCAACAGAAAGTGTACCCACTCACTGAATATACAGGTTGTTTGTGACGCCCATTATGTCATCACTGACATTGTAGCTAAGTTTCCAGGCAGTACCCATGACTCCTACATTTTTAGGCACAGTGGGATACATCAACGCCTGGAACGTGGGGAGTTTGGAGACGGATACCTCCTAGGTAGAGCTGCATACACCTTGCAGACATACAGACAGGTCACTGTGCACACCAACCAGAACTTTCTAACAGTGTAATGTTTGTGCCCAACAGGTGACAGTGCATATGCTCTAAGGCCATGGATTATGACTCAGTTTTTAACACCCAGCAATGAATGTGAGAGGCGATACAAAAATGCACATAAGAGGACCAGGAACCTTATCGAACGCACCTTTGGACTCCTGAAAGCAAGATTCAGATGCCTCCACCGCAGTGGAGGTGCCCTCCAGTATACCCCCAATACTGCATTCAAAATTGTGGTCGCTTGCGCCATCCTCCACAACATAGCCACCCGACGTGGGCTACCTCTCACCCCTGCAGACCTAGATCCTGATGATGAAGAGCAAGAGCAACCACATCGCCATCATGGGGATCGGAGTATAGCTAATCAAGGCAGACTGAGACGGGAACACATCGCAACACAATCCTTTGGAAGGTACGTGTCAACTCCAACCATACTCACCTATTGACCAAAAACTCCATTTGTTAAGTGGAACAAAAAAACTATTTAATTTGTGCAGAAATAGAACTATTTACAAATAATGACTGTTCATGGACATGTAAATGCAAACCTTGCATGGGGCACATTGATGTCCTGTGCCACATCAACAGGGCCAGGGTAATGCCTATGTCCTTCTGCGGCTCCTGCCAGCCTGGCTGGTCCCTGGTGCTTCTGCTGTGCTCTGCCTGGTACTCCGGAGCACCCTAGTGTCAGTGGCAGAGACACTGCTCACTGTAGAGCCCTCCTCACTGTCCTGGGGTGTTTCCCCTGTGCCCCTGGACAGATGCCGTGGCTCCATTAAGTCTATCACGTGTGTGATACGTCCCAGGCCCCTAGCCACATCTCCAGCAAAATGGCCCATTTCGACCTGGAGGCCAACTGTTCTCCTCGACAGGCCTGTGGTGTTCACAGCCAGTCTGCCAATGGATGTGGCCATCCTATCTAGTCTTTGTAGGAGCTGACGGTCCCTGCGCCGCCCACCCTCGGCCTGGGCCAGTAGTCCTGCCGCCAGATCCCTCATGGACAGGGCAAGGTCCCCAGTGTTCGTGGCAATCAGGTCGATTCTGGAGTTAAGATGCTGCATGCTGGCCTCGTTATTGCGGACAAACCGGTGCAGCACACCACTAATCCTCCCTAATATGTTATTTTGCAGGCGCTGACCACGCAGCAGCTGTGCTCACTGTGGCTGGGAGGTTGACGGCCGGACGCAGCCTGCAGCCCTGATCTCCTGTACCTGCGATGCCTGCGCAGCGGTGGCTGTCCTGTGTGTTCACCTGTATCACTCCTGCCTGTTGCTGGCGCAGCCTCCTGGAACACAGTTGCAGCAGGTGTTGACATTTCAGGGATGATGTTGGCTGTGCAGGTGGGAGTGCTGGCGGCTCCTGCGTCGTCCTCATGGGGCTGGCTGCTGTGGGGTGTGGTGGTGTCTTGTGGGAGACCTGTGGGACATGGGGAACAGACTGTCAGTGTCTGCTATCTGTTGCACACTTCCTAATAAACAATTGCCTATGAACTGCCTACTTGACTACATTTCCCATAATGCATCATTCTGGTGTTTGCTACCCTGAAATGGAGCTATCTTGTTTGAGCATGCCCCTGTCTACATGGTGGGTGGGGGTATGGCTTTGATAGGAGTACAGGCATATCACATTGTACTCACCGGTTGATGTGGTGGGCTCTGAGGTGTCCAGGTCTCCAAATCCTGATACTGCCTCCTGCTCCAGGGTCTCATCCACCCTTTCTTCCAGGGGTGTGGGTGGTGGTACTGAAGATGGTCCCACTCCTGTGCCTCTCATCTCCCGGAGCCTTTCAGCCACCCTCTCCTTGGTCCGGGAGCGGAGGTCATACCACCTTTTTTTTATTTCGTCAACACTCCTGTGGCTCACCCCCAGGGAGTTGATTTTCTCCTGGATGTCCTGCCACAGTTGCCTTTTGGTGGCTTCTGGCACATTGAGGGCTGCCTTCCAAAATAATTTGTCATAGTGCTGACAGCATTAATCTGTCAGCACCTCCAGCTCCTTCTCTGAGAATTTAAGTTTTCTCTTCCTAGGAGTTCCTTCCATTGCAGCTGCTGTTTCTCCTGTGTGCAGTTCAGCAGTTAAAAAGAGTGTGGTCCTCCCTCCTCCCAGGTGTATTTGTAAACTTCCTGGCTGTGATGTCATCATCATGTGCCAGGAAGTGTTTCCAGAGTGTTCTGGAGTGGTTTCTGGAGTGTTCTGCAGCACCTGTAAGCAATTTACAAGGTACTCGCAATTTGCGACACCCACTCGCAAATTGCGAGTTCGTTTTTTGCACGGTCGCAAAAAGCGACCTCGCAATCAGCGGACTCGCTCTCTGCGTTGCGACTCCGGGTGCGAGTCGCTATTTCAACACTGACATTGTACCTGCATTTCATTTTGCGACTCGCAAATTGCGAGTCGCAAAAATTTTGTTTCCTACATCTGGCCCCTAGTGAATGCTAGCAGTAAGGTTTCTGCAACGAAACAGCGATATGTTTTGGGTTATGGTGCGGAATAAATTATAACTATCAACTTTTGATGTTTTTGCTATCAACAAGTGGAAACCATCAATTGTCACATCTACTTTGAGAGAGTTAGCATACTTACTACCGAAAACAATGCAATAATAATTCAATGGTAAGAATATTGGAGTTACTGAAACATTCTGCAAGAGAGTGTTTCTAAGTTTGAAAGGAATTACTGTGTCACAGAGCAGGTAAAGCAACTAGGGCCAGATTTACAAGGCCCTAGCGCCTTTTAGTGCCACACCAGCGTCACTTTGTTGTAAAGCGAATGTGGCATTAAGGAGGCCATTCTCCTATGCCATATTTACAAAGTAGCAAGTTGCTAGCATTACGCCACTTTGTAGCCTTATGCACCACATTATACCTGCGCCAGTTATAATGTGTTCAAGGGGAGGGGGGTGTCCCCAAGCACAGAGGCCGTAAAAGATCCACAAGATTTCACTGCAACATTTTTTCAGTCATTTTTAACACCTGCTCGGGGCAGGCATTAAAGTGACGGGCCCATAGTAGCATATGGGCCTCTGTTGATCTTTGCTGCAGTAGCATCATAATTTATGACGCTAATCCAGCAAAGTGCCACAATAGTGGCATAAATTACGATGCTATTGTTGAAACGAGCACCATGCTGCACCGTATTGTAAATACAGTGCAACCATGGTGTTGTTAGGTGGGGCAGGGGCGTCAAAAGAAAAGTGGCGAACAAGACTGATGCGCCACTTTCCTGTAGATATAGCCTTTAGGCCCATATTTATACTTTTTGACACTAAACTGCGCTAACGCAGTTTAGCGTCAAAAAATTTTGCGCCGTCTAACGCCATTCTGAAGCGCCATGCGGGCGCCGTATTTATGGAATGGCGTTAGACGGCGCAATCAGACCGGCGCTGCCTGGTTTGCGTGGGAAAAAACCACGTAGACCAGACAGCGCCGGCGTAGGGGGAAAATGGCGTATGGGCGTCTTAAAATGGGGCAAGTCAGGTTACGTCGAAAAAATCGTCGTAACCCGACTTGCGCCATTTTTTTTCGACGCCCATCTCCCATCAACATGACTCCTATCATTGTAAAGATAGGAGTCATGCCCCCTTGCCCAATGGCCATGCCCAGGGGACTTCTGTCCCCTGGGCATGGTCATTGGGCATAGTGGCATGTAGGGGGGCACAAATCAGGCCCCCCTATGCCACAAAAAATTTAAAAAAAAATACTTACCTGAACTTACCTTAATGTCCATGGGATGGGTCCCTCCGTCCTTGGGTGTCCTCCTGGGGTGGGCAAGGGTGGCAGGGGGGGTCCCTGGGGGCAGGGGAGGGCACTCTGGGCTCATTTTGAGCCCACTTGTCCCTTAACGCCATGCCTGACCCAGGCGTTAAAAAGCGGCGCAAATGCGCCGTTTTTAGCCACGCCCACTCCCGGGCGTCTCTTTTGCCCGGGAGTATAAATACCACGTAAAGGCCTGGGAGTCATTTTTTAAGACGGGAACGCCTCCCTTGCATATCATTAACGCAAGGAAGGGGTTCACGTTAAAAAATGACGCACATTCCGGGAACTTTGGCGCTAGACGCCTCTAACGCCATAGTATAAATATGGCGTTAGTTGGCGTTAGTTTAGCGTCGAATTTGCGTCGAAAAAAACGACGCAAATTCGGCGCAAACGGAGTATAAATACGGGCCTTAGTATTTTAAACGTAAGGGAAAAAAGATGCAAGTGTGAAGGCAGAGACCAATATATATCACCATTCGCGCTCCATGCATAGAACGTTTAAAACAATAGGAGCCTAAATGGGAGAAAAGATTGAATCGAAATCGCTGAATGGGATTTTGACAAATGTGGTTGACAACAAAGAAATATGGACACAATCAAAATAGTACCTTGAACATAACGATGCCTGGAAACAATGTGGAAACAGGAGGGAAAAACATGTAAAAGTAACTTTAATTCCAGAATGGGCTTATTTTCATAACAGTAAAATAGACAGAGTGGTCGTCCTTTAACCATTGGTGCCATTATCCTCTGCTGCTTAACGTGCAGCGCGCTACATCTCAGGTATGGGAAAAGTGACAGCAGCTTTATCACCCTAGAAGCCACAGTAACATGATAGAAAATGGGTTAAAACTATGTGTACGGGGACTTATACTGGAGAGATGGTAAAAGAATGACTGAGTAGAGTGAAACATGAGAACTGACCCCTGGAGACACCGAAGAGCATGGCCTCCAAATCTACATAGAGTGCAGTGTGCAAGCCCCCCCCCCCCCCCCCCACCACCCCACCGTGAACACACAGCTGATATACTCCTGCAGGACAAAAAAGTGCATAGAAGCTGGTTATTCCCCCCCAACTACCCTTAATGTTGGAGAGTATACAGCTTCGGTTTCTAAATATAAGCCGTGGCTGTCAGCAACTCGTGGGCTGGCTACTGACGCAGGAACAGTGCGGGATCCCCCGGCTTACTCTAAAGCTAACGCCCACTCCAAAACAACCAAGAGCAATGGGTGCCACCAGCAGGACATGACAGGTGGGCTGCAGCACAGACTCTGGGAGTTTAGGCCACTTGATCACAGCATCCTTTAAAACATGCACCCAAGAGCCCAAGTCGCCTACCTCTCGCAGATGGGGCTGCGGGCACTTACCCCTTGCCGTACAACTCCATCGTAGCACTTATCATATTCTCTGCCGATCTGCCCACGGTTAAAAAAAAAAAAGAACATGCAATAATCCTCTGCCAGGAAAGCTGTTTGTACGATGTCTCCCACCACAATTCCTCTGCCTCCAAGTGACTCCAAATAACACGAACGGGAACTCATGGTCTATTTTTTATAATTTTTCTCTGAATTCCCGAATCCTCTGACGTTTTCAGCAAAAAATTTAAAATAATACTTTTTCGTCCTGGTGACCCAAGCACTGGTTCTATGATGAACTCAGGCGTGCCTGAACCACGCATGCCTTAAGAACACAGTCTCAACAACGACTGCGTCTTTACCACTCATGCCTTTACCACATATGCCTTTACAATGGATTTCGTTGTAAAAGCATGTTTGGTAAAGGAACATGCGTGGTATATTGTCCCCCACCATGCCCCCTTACAACTGATACCATACTCTGCAATTCACCCCATCACGTAAAACTTCCCAACCCTGTCCTAAAAACTGCCCCAACCCCTAACCCCTTCCCTGAACCCTAAAACCTTCCCGTCCTGTCCTAAAAACATCCGACCCCCACCGCACACTGAACCCTGAAACCTACCCCGTACTGTCCTAAAAACGACCTAGATCCCGCCACCCTGGCCGTCAACCTAAAAGCTTACCCTGCCCTGTCTTAAAAACTACCCCAACCTCACCCGCTCCGACCTGAAACCTAGCCCGCTCTGTCCTAAAAACTACCCCAACCCCCTGACCACACCCTGAACCTACAACCTACACCACCCTATCCTAAAGACTACTCCAACCTTTGCCTTAAACCCTAAAACCTTCCAGCCCCATCCTAAAAACCTCCCTGACCCCCACCGCTCCCTGAACCCTAAAACCTACCCAGCACTTTTTTAAAAACTACCTAGATCCCGCCACCCGGGCCCTCAACCTAAAAACTTACCATGCCCTGTCTTAAAAACTACCCGACCCCTCCCGCCCTGCCCTGAACCCTAAAACCTAGCCGCTCTGTCATAAAAACTACCCCAACCCCCTGACCATGCCCTGAACCTACAACCTATCCCGCTCTGTCCTCAAAACTACTCCAACCCCTGCCCTGAGTCCTAAGACCTACCCCTCTACCCCAACCCCTGGCCCTCCGCCCTGAACCCTAAAACCTACCCTGCCATGTCCTAAACACTACCCGACCCCCCAACCACCCAGAACCCTAAATCCAATCCTGTCCTGTCCTAAAAACTACTCCAAGCCCCCGGCCCAGCCTTCAACCCTAAAACCTACCCGACCTTGTCCTGAAAACTATCTCGACCCTCCACCCTGAACACTAAAACCTACCCCACCCTGTCCTAAAAACAATCCCATCTACCGCCCTGCCCTGAACCCTAAAACCTACCCGCCCTCTCCTGCAGACTACCTCAATACCTTGCCCCTGCCCTGAACCCTAAAACCTACTCCGTCCTGTCCTAAAAACTAGTCCGATCCCCGCAACCCTGCCCTGTCCCAAAAAGTCCCGCAACCTCACCCCCCTTGACCCCATCCCCAGCTCCATCCCCACTGACCTCTCTCTCCTCTGCTCTCTGCTCCTTCCTGTTCCACATGGACAGCTAGACCGCTCTCTCTGCCTTCGCCACGCATATGCGTAGTAAAGGAATGTGTGCTAAAGGCATGCATGCTAAACACATATGCGTGGTACTGGCAACGTGGTAAATGCATTGCGATGCATGACCGCTTTTTAAGTGATGTTTTCCCCAGGGCTAGCAGTCAGGGTATGCCTACTCTGCCCTCTTTTTTTATTTTTTTTACTTTTCTTTGGTACTCGGCTGAGTCAAATCCCAAAATGTCTGCCAACACCTCCTGGTTGAAGTGTTGGCAGACGATCTGTTCTCAACATGAGATCTCAGGGATCCGCAGAGCCTCCGCATCCATAAATACTCACATTTCTTTTAATAGCTTCAAAACTACTGAATGGATGTACACCAAAAAACAGAATGGGCATCTTCCAAGAGCTAGATTTCTGCCAAATTTGGTGTAATTCCATTCAGCGTCTTAAGGTGGCAGCTGAAGTGAGTGGCAAACTTGTTTTGAAAATTTGTAAGGATTCGTCAAACAGCGTAAACATTATTGGCATAACAAAAAACTCTTTTCCAAGTGAATCTAGATTCTGACTGTAGCCACCTACTGGTGACTGCCAGATTTGGTGGGGTCCCAGGAAGGGTACTAGAAACCTGACAACAGTTGCCCAAGATAGGAAATTTGTCACTGTGGGAAAGTATAATGTACAACACCTCAATTCCACTCCACATTGCTCCAATCTTTAATATCACACATGCATTCTCAGTGTTGCTTTGCTTATTCATGTTCAATGCCCCGAGTGCTGTACACAGGGACCTGACTATTTACTGAAGACTGATTCAATGCTTATTGATTTTTACATGTCACGTGCTTCATCACCTAAGGGGCACTTGCAGTGCTTAATTTGTGACAGAAAGAGTGCTGTGCCCGGAGCTCTGTTCGCAAGCCACCACTTGGACAATTAGACGTTGGTGCACCAAATATCAAGGGTAGTAATCTTAAATTCACATCATGCCTCTTTAAACACTCTCTGCCCCTTTTTACACTCGTGCAGGCATGTGCTTTGCACTAATTTGTCCCTTTGTGATGATTTTGCTCTCTTTATCTTCCTCCGTCTTTCCAATCTACATGTTTTCCTTCTCTTGCGCTCAGTAAATATCTGATGTGGAAAGAATGAGTGAAGGTCCCCAACCACAGGCTCAGCCTCTAATTAAGCCCTGGGCACTTGGCTTTACCTACCTTTTGCATGTGTCTTAAGGGTGGATTGCTATTATTTCTGTATTTTTCCGCCATAAGCTTCACTGCTATCGCCAAAGGTCGACTTACTGCATCTTTACTGTTGTTGAGTGAAATGTACAGACTGGCTTAAAGGCATTCTTATGGCATATGACAGCTATGTGTTTTGTGAGGGAAGTCCAGCAGTGTCTGACTCTTATGACTAGTGATTGATGCCTTGATGTCTTTTGCCATTCACAGGGAGCAGGGTATTGTTGCTGGCAGTGTGCCAATGTAACAAACAACTGTGGAGACTGGGGTACCATTTCAAAAAGAGCCAACGATTTTAAAGCAGTTTTATTGCAGGCAATGCTCTGAAATTAAATAATTTTATCGGGCTTTATGAAAGTCAATACATATGTTAAATAATTAACAGTTTAGTTATCGGATCAAATTCTCCCCTAAATGCCCATGTTTTCTCATAGTAAAAATACAATCAGTTAAAAAGGTGTATATATAAGTAATAGAACCACTGAAGCAATAACAGATATAAGGAAGGTGCAAGGTAAAGCCGGGCCAAACACAGTGGTCTTGTTTTGAAACAACTCAACAACAACAACCCTCAGTGTCGATGACGTTTCAACACCATAAAAAAAATTCCAGGTTCATCATAAGGACATGAGACACTATGAGCCTAATAACGAAAATCTGAAACAAACTGGTAAAGTGCAAAATATGTGTTGGGAATTGAATTACTATGAAAGATGAATAAATATTATGGACACTGCTGGGCAGACAAACACACTTCTTCAGTAAAAGCTGTAATATAATGAGTTGTATGAATGACTGTTTGCATGCATGTATGGATGTGTTTCTGTGCATGCGTTTGTATCACTGTTCCTTTCTATGGAGTCTTGTTCTGCTTTCCTACATATCTCCTATCGGAGCTTACAGAACCTCTCTGGAATGCACTTCTGAGTTCAAAGAAGACCTTTATTGTTGTTAATTCTCCCCACCCACAAGTTCTTGAGAGACAAAATTAGTAGATTTCAAGCACACGTAGTCGCAGCAATGAAAGCAAAATATATCACAGTACTTCTCAGTTGCAATGTACACAGCAAATATATATGATTATAGTATCAAAGCAAAGCATAAAAGTCAAATTCATCACCGTATGGGCAAGGGGTCTTTCTGGGGTCTGCAAGTTGATGACTCAGGTCAACTGCGAGAGAGAGATTATCTACCCAAACGGGAGACTGGCAACTGACATCTAGCTCCAGCCTGAAGACAAGCAGATTCGAATCTAATTCACTGTAGCCCAGAGTCATCCTTAAAAGCAAACTCAGTGTGAGATTTGAACGACCTTGGAGAATGGCCAGTTCTCTTGAGCCATTCCGGTCTCAGACTGGATTGCGAGGTAAACACAAAATCTACCTGCTCTTATCAGCTAAGGTCTGGTGTGAAGAAAACAGCTTGGTTCATCTTGTGGTAAAACACAGCTTGGAAAAAACACAGACATCTCTGCAATGTCTCAACTGCAATGTCTAACTCCACGTTAAAGCCAATAGGCAGCTAACCTAAATATCAAATGTAATGTCTAATGTCATGTCAAAGCCAATAGGCAGCTAAGCTGACCTAAATATCAAATGTAATGTCTAATATCATGTCAAAGCCAATAGGCAGCTAAGCTACTAATGTCATGTCAAAGCCAATAAGCAGCTAACCTAAATATCAAATGTAATGTCTAATATCATGTCAAAGCCAATAGGCAGCTAAACTGAATACAGAATGTAATGGCTAATGCCGTGTCAAAGCCAATAGGCAGCTAAACTGAATACAGAATGTAATGTCTAATGCCTTGTCAAAGCCAATAGGCAGCTGAGCTGAATACAAAATGTAATGTCTAAAGCCAATAGGCGGCTAAACTGAAAAAAACATATAGGGGGTCATTACAACATTGGCGGTAAAAGCCGTTTACCGCCGTGCAGAAGACCGCCAATACACCGCCGCGGCTGCGGAATTCCGCCACAGCTATTATGACACACATCTCGGAATCCGCCGAAATTCAGACACCCACACAAGTCCGCCACACCAAAGGTCAGTGTTAAACTGGCGAAAACAAATCCTCCACCATCACGCCAACAGAAACACGCCCATGCTATCACGACCCACGAATCCACGCAGCGGTCTTTCAACCGCAGTATTCCATTGGCGGTACACACTGCCGCGCTCAAAATACACACATCTCCAAAACACCGCCACATTAGACAATTCAAAATACACACACCTGATACACATACAAACACCACTCCCACACAATCAATACAACATAAAAACACACTCACATCACCCACAAACCCCTACGACCAGAAATTTTGAGGAAGCAGAGAGACAGAGAGCACATTAATTGAGAACCCCTCTTCCGGTTCCTGTACACCCGTTCACTCCTGTGGGGGGGGGGACCAGAGCTACATGGGTCCCATCAATAGCACCTATGATGTTGGGGATATGTCCAAGGGCATAGAAGTCCCCTTTCACTGTAGCCAAATCCTCCACCTGAGGGAAAACGATGTAGCTCCTTACATGTTTCAGCAGGGCAGTCAACACTCTGGACAACATGTTGGAAAACATAGGCTGGGACATCCCTGATGCCACGGCCACAGTTGTTTGAAATGATCCACTTGCAAGGAAATGGAGCACTGATAGCACCTGCACTTCAGGGGAAATTCCTGTGGGATGGCGGATTGGTGAGATCAGGTCTGGCTCCAACTGGGTACACAGTTCCTGGATTGTGGCACGGTCAAACCTGTAGGTGATGATCAAATGTCGCTCCTCCATTGTTAACAGGTCCACCAGTGGTCGGTACACCGGAGGATTCCGCCATCTCCTCAAATGTCCCAGCTGACGGTGCCTAAGAAGGACAACAGCGACCACAGAGTCAACAAATTCCCAGGTATGTAGCCACAGCTACACAGAACACGACAACAAATACAAAACTCCTCCTGTATGTGTGTTGAGTGTAGGCCTAGGTATGTGTGACGCAGTAGTAAATGAAGCCATGTGGGCCGCTGAAATGGCGGCTGCCTGACCTCTAAACTGGGACAATGGGATGTGAGGTATCTGCGCTGGCGTTGTACACCATCGCGGTAGGCGGTCGGAGACCGCGGCGCAATGCTGCATTGGTTAACATTGGACCCTATGGGTCCCAGGAGCCAATGATGAAGTGCACCGCCGGTGATGATATGCACCGCCGCGGACGTCACCGCCGCGGACGTCACCGCCATTTTCTATCTGTTCAATCACTCGATACCTGATCTTCGACAGGAGAGGACCTACACTGCAAGTGCTGCTGTGACCTCGGTCTGGAAGAGACAATGGCTGCTGCGTCTGGGGAAAGGGCCCCTGCCTTCACTGCACAGGAGTTAGAGAAGCTAGTCGACGGGGTCCTCCCCCAGTACACGCTACTCTACGGTCCTCCAGACCAACAGGTAAGTACACAGGGAGCACGTTGTATGGGCTATGCTGGGTGGAGAGGGCTGGATGTCAGTAGGAAGGGGGCAGAGTTCAGGGAACATGAAGGACTGTGAATGCATGTGCCACATGGCAAGGGTAGGGATGGGGGCCACTCACTTCGACGGTGCTGTTGTTAATGACTTCTCTTCTTCCCCTGTACATGTCATTTAGGTCAGTGCCCACCAGAAGAAGGACATTTGGCGTGCCATCGCCAAGGACGTCCGGACCCTGGGGGAAAAGATGGGAGGACATTCCCCGCTGGAGCAAGAAGACGGCGGAGGCTCAGCTGGGGATGGCCTCCCAACGTGGGAGGGGTGCCCGTTGAACCATGACCCCCCTGATGTTCCGGATCCTGGCGGTGGCCTACCCTGAGTTGGATGGGCGCTTGAGGGCATCACAGCAGACACAAGGGGGTGAGTACACTCTCATTCTGCGGACTTTGCACACAGTGGAGGGGTCTGGGTGGGGGAGGAGGGATGTGGGTTTCCCTAGGCCAGGGCGAGTTACGTAGGCTATGCCCCTCCGGAATGCAGGCCATGTGGCACTCCACCCCACCTCTGTAGAGTGCCAAGTACAGGTATACATGCCCTTGTGTCATCTATGTGTGCAGATGACCACCATAGCCATGTAGGCCAGATGCCAGGAATTGCATCTGTAGAGGCCAAGAGCACGGCGTAGAGCAGGGGGCTGCTGTGTCTGTATTGTCCTCCAACGTTAGCGGTAAGCCATGCACTCAACCTGTCTTTCTTCTGTCGTTCCCCCCCCTTTTTGTGCTCTCCCTGTTCTTGTGTGCATCAGCATCATCAGGCGGAGGTACAGTGGCACCGGAGCACGAGGGAGCTGCATCCCACATGGCTATGGATGGCCACACCACATACTCTGAATACACCAGTGGGACGGAGGGCGAGGGGAGCTTCACGTCGGTCACAGGATCACCAAACAGCGACACGGACTTGTCCGCCGATGGGAGCTCCCTTGTGGTGGCGGCACCATCTGTGCCCCCCACTTCTACAGGTACAGCCGCCACCTCCCCTACCAGCCCCGCCATCCCAGCAGCCCCTCAGCCTTCGCCCCGTGCCCGCTCACCCAGGAGGGTGGGCATCACCTTCGCCCCAGGGACCTCAGCCCCTGCCTCAGTCACCCCTGCTGCCCTCAGTGAGGAGGCCATTGACCTCCTCAGGTCACTCAGTGTTGTGCAGTCTACCATTGTGAATGCCATCCAGGGTGTAGAAGGGAGTTGCAACACGGTAATGCATTCCTGGAGGGCATTCATTCTGGTCAGGCTGCCCTTCATCGAACCCTGCAATCTCTGGCCTCAGCACTGATGGCAGCCATTGTCCCTATGTCTAGCCTCCCCCCTCCAACTTCCTCCACCCAGACCCAGTCCCCTGTACCCCAACCTATCCCAAGCACACCATCAGACAAGCATGCATACACCTCAACACACAAAAGTAGCTCAGGCAAACATAAGCACCACATAATCCACAGGCACTCAAAGAAGCATAACCCACATACATACACAGCAACATCCACTGCCTCCACTGTGTCCCCCTCCTCGTCGTCTCCCTCCTCTCTCCCAGTGTCTTCTACACTCTCACCTGCATGCACTACATCTACAGGCACTAGGACTCGCACCTGAACAGCCAGCACCACACCCCGCTCACCTGCACTCACCACCCCCACTACCATTTACACGTCCCCTGTGTCCACTCCCAGTGTGTCTGTGACGCCCCCTCCCAAAGTACACAAACGCGGGCACCCACACACCCAACATCCATCCACCTCACGACAGCCTCTAGTATCTGCACCTGCACCCAAATCACCTAAAGTTACACCTCCTACAACCACCTCCTCTTCCTCCACTCCCAGACCCCCTCCAGCTACCCATCCCAGTCTTCGTCAGAAACTCTTCCTCACCAACGTTGACCTTTTTGCCACCACCCCCACCCCTCCAATTCATGGGTCCCATAGTAGCACCTAAGCCAAAAAAAGTCCAGTACCAGTGGTGCGTGTTAAAGGTGTGTGGAGTGCACCAGCCACCAGGGCAGCCAGTGTGACACAGAGCCAAAGCACTGCCAGTCCACCCCCTGTAAAGCACCTTAAGTTGGAAAGTGGCCGACGGGACAGGGTGAAGACTCCTGGCGGCAAAACTGCTCACAAGGGTCCCGGAGGGAGTGCTGAGTCAGCTGTGACTCCTCCAAAGGTGGTGAAGGGGCAGAAGAAGTCTCTAAAGTCTGGTAAGAGCAGCACGGCAGAGAAGGGCGCCATCCTCCCCGGCGGCCGGGACGCCACCGCCAGAGTCAGTGCACTGTAGGGCAGCAGTATCGTCACTGTCTGGAGACCACCGCCAGAGTCAGTGCCCTGGAGGGCACCAGTATCGTCACTGGTCCGGAGACCACTGCCAGAGTCAGTGCCCTGGAGGCCCCCGGCAGCCACAGCCCCGCTGGGCAATGAGGGACCGTCATGCCACACACCAATGCACAGCTCAGAGACCGCCATGGTGAAGACCGCTGAACAGGGCAAATCACCACTGAACAGGCCAAAGACCGACATGGCAAAGCACCGCTGAACACGGCAGAGACCGCCATGGTGAAGTCCGCTGAACAGGGCAAAGCACCGCTGAACAGGCCAAAGACCGCCATGGCAAAGCACCGCTGACCAGGGCAGAGACCGCCATGGTGAAGACCGCTGAACAGGGCAAAGCACCGCTGAACAGGCCAAAGACCGACATGGCAAAGCACCGCTGAACAGGGCAGAGACCGCCATGGTGAAGACCGCTGAACAGGGCAAAGCACCGCTGAACAGGCCAAAGACCGACATGGCAAAGCACCGCTGAACAGGGCAGAGATCGACATGGTGAAGACCGCTGAACAGGGCAAAGCACCGCTGAACAGGCCAAAGACCGACATGGCAAAGCACCGCTGAACAGGGCAGAGACCGACATGGTGAAGACCGCTGAACAGGGCAAAGCACCGCTGAACAGGGCAGAGACGGACATGGCAAAGCACCGCTAAACAGGGAAAAGACCGCCATATCAAGCATCCTTAGCCCATGTGCAGCTGGGACAGTGACGGAACAGGGACCGTCACGGGGAGCGTGATGCACCCTGGGCACCAGTCTCCCTCCAGAACCAGTGGAGACTGTTATCCACTTGAGAGACTGTGGCTTTGCACTCCCCAGGATGGTACAGTGGGCAACCCACCCACGGTAGAGACTTGAGAGACTGTGGCTTTGCACTCCCCAGGATGGTACAGTGGGCAACCCACCCACTGTAGAGACTTGAGAGACTGTGGCTTTGCACTCCCCAGGATGGTACAGTGGGCAACCCACCCACTGTAGAGACTTGAGAGACTGTGGCTTTGCACTCCCCAGGATGGCACAGTGGGCATGGAGCCCCGTCGTGGATCTGGCTTTGCAGTCATCCGGCTGAGGTGCCCCCCTTCCCTTCCCCCTGAGGTGCCTGTAGTATTTCTATTTGATGCCCCAGCAGTTCTCTCTCTGATTGTGGTCAGGTATCTTTTGTGGGCCTCGCCCATGCATTTTTGGACTAGAGGTGTACGGACATTGCTATGTGCTATGAGCCACAGTCTCTCAAGTCTCTACAGTGGGTGGGTTGCCCACTGTGCCATCCTGGGGAGTGCAAAGCCACAGTCTCTCAAGTCACTACAGTGGGTGGCTTGCCCACTGTGCCATCCTGGGGAGTGCAAAGCCACAGTCTCTCAGGTCTCACAAGTGGGTGGGTTGCCCACTATGCCATCCTGGGGAGTGCAAAGCCACAGTCTCTCAAGTCTCTACAGTGGGTGGCTTGCCCAGTGTGCCATCCTGGGGAGTGCAAAGCCACAATTTCGCAAGTAGATAACATCCGCCAGTGGCTCGTGAGGGGGACTGGTGCCCAGACTGGATTAGTCTCCCCGTGAAAGTTCCTGTCCTGTCACTGTCCCAGCTGCACATGGGATAAGGATGCTTGATGTGGCGGTCTTTTCATTCTTACCCGGTGCATGCCCTGTTCAGCGGTGCTGTGCCATGGCGGGCTCAGGCCTGTTCATCGGTCTTCACCATGGCGGTCTTTGCCCTGTTCAGCGGTGCTTTGCCATGGCGGTGCTTGTCCTGTTCAGCTGTGCTTTGCCATGGCGGTGCTTGCCCTGTTCAGCGGTGCTTTGCCATGGCAGTTCTGGCCTGTTCAGCGGTGCTCTGCCATGGCAGTTCTGGACTGTTCAGCGGTGCTTTGCCATGGCGGTTCTGGACTGTTCAACGGTGCTTTGCCATGGCGGTTCTGGACTGTTCAGCGGTCCTTTGCCATGGCGGTTCTGGAACGGACATTGGCGTGTGGCATGACGTTCCGTAATAACCCACCTGGGCTGTGGCAGCTGGGGCCCTCCTGGGCACTGACCCCAGCGGTGGTGGTGGTCTCCTGACCAGTGACGATACTTGGGCCCTCCTGGGCTATGACTCCGCGGTGGCGGTGGTCTCCTGACCAGTGACGATACTTGGGCCCTCCTGGGCTATGACTCTGGCGGTGGTCTCCTGACCAGTGACGATACTTGGGCCCTCCTGGGCTATGACTCCGGCTATGACTCCGGCGGTGGCGGTGGTCTCCTGACCAGTGACGATACTTGGGCACTCCTGAGCTATGACTCCGGCGGTGGCGGTGGTCTCCTGACCAGTGACGATACTTGGGCCCTCCTGGGCTATGACTCCGGCGGTGGTCTCCTGACCAGTGACGATACTTGGGCCCTCCTGGGCTATGACTCTGGCGGTGGCGGTGGTCTCCTGACCAGTGACGACGGTGCTGGAGGTGGCGTCTCGACTGCAGGGAATGATGCCGCCCTTCTCCGCCGTGATACTCACAACAGGCTGGGCAGACTTCCTCTGGCCCTTCCCCACCTTTGGTGGAGTCACAGCTGACTCTCCAATCCCCTTGGAACCCATGTGAGTTGTTTTCCCACCAGGAGTCTTCACACAGTCCCGTCGTCCACTCTCCAATTTCAGAGCCTTTACAGGGGGTGGGCTGCCAGTGCCTTGGCTCCGGGTCACACTGCCTGCGCTGGTGGCCGGTGCACTCCACATACCTTGAACAGGCACCACTGGTATTGGAGGCTTTTTGGCTGAGGCGCTACGACGGGACTGATGAATTGGGGGGGGCAAAAAGGTCAACTTTACAGAGGGACAGTTTCTGACGAACACTGGGATGGGTAGTTGGAGGGGGTCTGGGAGTGGAGGAAGAGGAGGTGGTTGTAGGAGGTGTCACTTTAGGTGATTTGGGTGCAGGTGCAGGTACTGGAGGCTGTCGTGAGGTGGATGGATGTTGGGTGTGTGATTGCCGGCGTTTGTGTACTTTGGGAGGGGGCGTCACAGACACACTGGGAGAGGACACAGGGGACGTGTAAATGGCAGTGGAGGTGGTGAGTGCAGGTGAGCGGCTTGTGGTGCTGGGTGTCCTGGTGCGATTCATGGTGCCTGTAGATGTGGTGCATGCAGGTGTGTGAGTAGACGAGACTGGGAGGGAGGAGGGAGAAGAAGAGGAGGGGGACACAGTGGAGGCAGTGGATGTTGCAGTCCTTGCATGTGGGTGAGGCTTGCGTGAGTGCCTGTGGGTTGTGTGGTGTTTATGTTTGCCTGAGCTACTTTTGTCTGTTGAGGTGTGTGCATGGTGGTCTGATGGTGTGCTTGGGATAGGCTGGGGTACAGGGGACTGGGTCTGGGTGGAGGAAGTTGGAGGGGGGAGGCTAGACACAGGGACAATGGCTGCCATCAGTGCTGAGGCCAGAGATTGCAGGGTTCGCTGAAGGGCAGCCTGACCAGAATGAATGCCCTCCAGGAATGCATTACCGTGTTGCAACTCTCATTCTAAACCCTGGATGGCATTCACAATGGTAGACTGCCCAACAGTGAGTGACCTGAGGAGGTCAATGGCCTCCTCACTGAGGGCAGCAGGGGTGACTGGGGCAGGGCCTGAGGTGCCTGGGGCGAAGGTGATGCCCACCCTCCTGGGTGAGCGGGCACGGGGCGAATTCTAAGGGACTGCTGGGAGGGCGGTGCTGGTAGGGGAGGTGGCGGCTGTACCTGTAGAAGTGGGGCGCACAGATGGTGCCGCCACCACAAGGGAGCCCCCATCGGCGGACTAGTCCGTGTCGCTGGTTGGTGATCCGGTGGCCGACGTGAATCTCCCCTCGCCCTCGGTCCCACTGGTGTACACAGAGTCCGTGGTGTGGCCCTCCATGGCCATGTGGGATGCAGCTCCCTCGTGCTCCGGTGCCACTGTACCTCCGCCTGATGATGCTGATGTACAAAAGAACAGGGAGAGCACAAAACAGGGGGGGGGAGACAGAAGAAGAACAGGTTGAGTGCATGGCATACCGCTACCGTTGGCGGACAAGAAAGACACAGCAGCCCCCTGCATTACGCCGTGTTCCTGCCCTCTGCATATGCAATTTCTGGGATATGCCCTATATGGCTATGGTGGACATCTGCACACATGGATGCCACAGGGGCAACTATACCTCGATTTGGCACTCTACTGAGGTGGGGTATAGTGCCACATGGGCTGCATTACAGAGGGGCCTAGTCTTCGTGTTTCTGGCTGGCCTTGGTACACCCACAGCCCTCCTCCCCCACCCAGACCCCTCCACTGCGCGCAAAGTCAGCTGAATGATGTTGTACTCACCCCCTTGTGTCTGCTGTGATGCCCTCAAGCGCCCATCCAACTCCGGGTAGGCCACCGCCAGGATCCGGAACATCAGGGGGGTCATGGTGCGACGGGCACCCCTCCAACGTTGGGAGGCCATCCCCAGCTGAGCCTCCACCTTCTTCTTGCTGCAGCGGCGAATGTCCTCCCATCTTTTCCGGCAGTGGGTGCCCCGTCTCTGGTGGGCCCCCAGGGTCCAGACCTCCTTGGCGATGGCACGCCAAATGTCCCTCATCTGGTGTGCGCTGGCCTACATGACATGTATAAGGGAAGAGGAACAGTCATTACCAACTGCACCGTCGATGTGAGTGGCCCCCTCCCTACTCTGGCCATGTGGCCCATTCATTCACATGCATTCATGTTCTATGAACTCTGCCCCCTTCCCTCTTACAACCAGCCCTCTCCACCCAGGCCTAGCCCATACAACGTGCTCCCTGTGTGCTAACCTGTTGGTCTGGAGGACCGTAGAGTAGCGTGTACTGGGGAAGACCCCGTCTACCAGTTTCTCCAACTCCTGAGCAGTGAAGGTAGGGGCC
Source organism: Pleurodeles waltl (assembly GCF_031143425.1). Classification (NCBI taxonomy): domain Eukaryota; kingdom Metazoa; phylum Chordata; class Amphibia; order Caudata; family Salamandridae; genus Pleurodeles; species Pleurodeles waltl. The sequence goes on along the minus strand of NC_090448.1, from coordinate 365,283,863 downwards.
CTTTCCCCAGACGCAGCAGCCATCGTCGCTTCCAGACCGAGGTCACAGCAGCACTTGCAGTGTAGGTCCTCTCCTGTCGAAGGTCAGGTATCTAGTGATTGAACAAATAGAAAATGGCGGTGACGTCCGCAGCGGTGACGTCCGCGGCGGTGCGCATCATCACCGCCGGCGCACCTGTTCCTTTGCTCCTGGGACCCATAGGGTCCAATGTTAACCAATGCAGCATTGCGCCACAGTCTATGACCGCCTACCGCAACGGTGTGCAACGCCAGCGCTGTTACCCCACAATCCCAATGTCCCAATTTAGAGGTCAGGCAGCCGCCATTTCAGGCCCTTTATTTACCTCTGCGTCACACATAGCTAGGCCTCCACTCAAAACACATACAGGAAGGGTTTTGTGATTGGTGTAGATTTCTGTGTAACTGTGGGTACATACCTGGAGGAAAATTTACTGATTCGTCGCCGTTGTCCTTCGTAGGCGCCGTCAGCTGGGACATGTGAGGCGATGGCAGAATCCTCCGGTGTACCGACCGCTTGGGGACCTGTTGACAATGGAAGAGCGACATGTAATCGTCACCTACAGGTTTGACCGTGCCACAATCCAGGAACTATGTACCCAGTTGGAGCCAGACCTGATGTCACCAATCCGCCATTCCACTGGAATCCCCCCTGACGTGCAGGTGCTGTCAGTGCTCCATTTCCTTGCAAGTGGGTCATTTCAGACAACAGTGGCCATGGCATCAGGGATGTCCCAGCCTATGTTTTCCAACGTTTTGTCCAGAGTGTTGTCTGCCCTGCTGAAACACGAAAGGAGATACATCATTTTCCCTGAGGTGGAAGATTTGCCTAGAGTTAAAAGTGACTTCTATGCCCTTGGACATATCCCTAACGTCATAGGTGCCATTGATGGGACCCATGTAGCTCTGCCCCCCCCCCCCCCCACAGGAGTGAACAGGTGTACAGAAACAGGAAGAGTTATCATTCCGTGAATGTTCAGATGGTCTGTTTGGCAGACCAGTACATCTCCCAGGTTAATGCTATGTTCCCTGGCTCAGTGCATGACACCTACATCCTGCGGAATAGCAGCATCCCTGATATGATGGCTCAACTCCAGAGGCACTGTGTATGGCTATTGGGGGACTCTGGTTACCCCAACCTGTCCTGGCTATTGACCCCAGTGAGGAATCCCAGGACCAGGGCAGAGGAACGGTACAATGAGGCCCATGGGCGGACTAGGAGGGTGATCGAACGCACCTTCGGCCTCCTGAAGGCCAGGTTCAGGTGCCTCCATATGACAGGTGGTTCCCTATTCTACTTACCGAAGAAGGTGTGCGAGATCATCATCGCCTGCTCGATGCTTCACAATCTTGCATTGCGACGCCAGGTGCCTTTTCTGCAGGAGGATGGTCCAGATGACGGTGTTGTGGCAGCTGTGGAGCCTGTGGACAGTGATGAGGAGGAAGCTGAGGAAAAAGACAATGACAACAGGGAGTCAGTCATACAGCAATATTTCCAGTGAGACACAGGTGAGAACATTTTCATTTTACCATTACATTAACTTTCACACGTCTACCTCTATCCTGTCTGTCATTTCATACCAGTATTTGGTCACTGAGTTGTACCTTTCCATTACGGCTTCACAGGTGTAGTTACCAACGTGTGTCATCTGCTTGCATCCTTCAAGGACTTGTGATGTGTGACATGGGTATGTTGGCTTTACAATGGGAAACGCATTATGACACTGTCATTGATAATACATATTTACAAAATCACAGACTGACTACAGATTGTTTTGTGGTTCAAGGGTGTTTATTGAAGTGCTCAGAAATGGGATGGGGTTGTAAAATGAGGATGGGTGATGGCGGAGGGATGTCCATGGCAGAGTCTTTTCTATTAGTCTCACAGGTGCACTGCCCATCGGGCATAGGAAGTGGAGCTGGGGCAGTTCAAGTATGGACAGGGTAACAAAGTGGGTCAGTGGGGAGACAATCAGGGTGGTCTCATTTCCTGGCGGGGGTCTTGCCATCTTGATCTGTCCTGTTCCTGGCTCTCAGGGACTGCTTGCCTGGTGGTTGTCTGTCTGCAGGGGGTGGGGTGCTGGTGTGGTGGTCCTGTGGTGGGGCGTCCTGTCCACTAGCGCCGGCGGAGGTGGTGGGCAGTTCATCGTCCTGGCTAGTGTCAAGGGCCCCTTGGAGTGCCACGGTGTCCCTCAGGGTCTGCTGTATGTCCTTTAGAACCCCTACGATGGTGCCCAGGGCGGAGCTGATGGTCCTGAGCTCCTCCCTGAACCCCAAATACTGGTCCTCCTGCAGGCGCTGGGTCTCCTGAAACTTTACTAGGACCGTCGCCATCGTCTCCTGGGAGTGGTGGTATGCTCCCATCATGGAGGTGAGGGCCTCGTGGAGAGTGGGTTCCCTTGGCCTGTCCGCCCCCTGTCGCACAGCAGCCCTCCCAGTTCCCCGGTGTTCCTGTGCCTCCGTCCCCTGGACCGCGTGCCCACTATAACTGCCCCCAGGTCCCTGTTGTTGTTGGGGTGGTGAGTTACCCTGGGTTCCCTGTAGTGGTGGACACACCGCTGATTGACCTGGGTACGGAGGTTTGGGCCCGCTGGGTGGGTGTTGTGCTGGTGTTACCAGAGGGTGGAAGGTCAGTGTTGGGCTGTACCTGCAAGGGGAACCGACTGTCCTGAGGCCCACGATGGTCCGGCCTGGTCATCAGGATCCAGTAGGGCAGAGCTGCTATCGTCACTGTGGGCCTCTTCTGGGGGTGGAGTGGTATTGTCAAGCTCCTCTGGTGTGGTGACGGTCCTTCGGGTTCCTGCAGGGGCATAAGAGCATGATTAATGCATTTGTGTGTGTGATGGTGTGCAATGGGTGGGTGTCTGTGTACCCCAGTGCAGGCATTCCTGTGTGGGGGCTTGTGTGATGATGGTTAAGGGGTTGTTCTGGGTATGTGCAGTGGGCATGCTTTAGTGAGGGGTGTCCATGCTTAGTTGTGTCATGCAGGGCTTGGTGTTGGGATGGGTGGTTTGTGTTATTAGTACATTAGTGAGTATTTGGGGTGAAAGGGGAGGGTGTGAGGGTGGGGGGGTGTGATAGCATGCAGGTAGGGTGGGGGATATGATAGTTAAGATTTGACTTACCAGTGTCCCATCCTGCAAGGACTCCTCCGAGGCCCTCTGGATGCATGATGGTCAAGACTTGCTCCTCCCATATTGTTATTTGTGGGGGAGGAGGTGGGGGTCCGCCGGCAGTCCGCTGAACCGCGATGTTGTGCTTGGAGACCGTTGAACGCACCTTCCCCCGTAGGTCGTTCCACCTCTTCCTGATGTCCTCCCTATTTCTTGGGTGCTGTACCACAGCGTTGACCCTGTCCATGATTCTGCGCCATAGCTCCATCTTCCTGGCCATGGAGGTGTGCTGTACCTGTGAGCCAAATAGATGTGGCTCTACCCATAGGATTTCCTCTACCATGACCCTGAGCTCCTCCTCAGAGAAGCGGGGGTGTCTTTGGCGTGACATGGGGTGGTGTGTGTGATGTGTGGGGCGGTGTGAGTGTTGATGTGTGTGGTGATGTGTAGTGGTGTGTGGTGTTTTGTGTGTGGATGTTGTGTGGGTGATGGTGTTGTATGCCTCTGTATGGTGGTGTTGTCTTGGCTGTGCTGTCTCTCTGGCCTTCGTCCATGAATTGTGGCCGCAGGGGTTTGTGGGTGATGTGGGTGTGTGCTTTATATTGTGTTGGATGTGTGGGGGTGGTGTTGTATGTGTATCAGGTGTGTGTATTTGGAATTGTCCAATGTGGCGGTGTTTTGGAGATGTGTGTGTATTATGAGCGCGGCGGTGTATACCACCAATGGAATACCACGGTTGAAAGACCGCCGCGTGGATTCGTGGGTCGTAATAGCATGGGCGTGTTTCTGTTGGCGTGGAGGTGGAGGTTTTGTTTTCGCCACTTTAACACTGACCTTTGGTGTGGCGGAGTTGTGTGGGTGTCTGAATTTCGGCGGATTCCGAGATGTGTGTCATAATAGCTGTGGCGGACTACTGCCGCCGCCGCGGTGTATTGGCGGTCTTCTGCACGGCGGTAGGCGCCTTTTACCGCCAATGTTGTAATGACCCCCATAATGTGCTACTAGTGAACATTGAGCAACTAATATGCGCAGTGGTGAAAAACAAAGTAATTGGTCAAACACAATTAATAGCATCACAAGTCTAGACTTTCTGGGTATTTACTGATTCTCTGTGTGCCTGACTACTTCTTTGTATTCGTCTATGCATGTGTGTTAGTTATCATGGCAGTTTGTGCCTTTTTGCTGCTAGTCTGCTTGACTATGGCCCTCATTACAACATTGGTGGCAAAAGCCGTTTATCGCCGTGCATAAGACCGCCAACACACCGCCGTAGCAGTGGAATTCCGCCACGGTCATTATGACCACTGCTCGGAATCCGCCAAAATTCAGACACCCACACAAGTCCGCCACACCAAAGGGCAGTGATAAACTGGCAAAAACAAAACCTCCACTGTCACGCCAACGGAAATACGCCCACACTATCACGACACACGAGTCCACGCGGCGGTCTTTCAACCGCGGTATTCCATTGGCGGTACACACCGCCGCGCTCAAAATACACACACTCTTACAAAACACAGCCACATTGGACAATTCGAAATACACACACCTGATACACATACACACACCACTCCCACACACCCATTACAATATAAAACATACACCCACATCACCCACAAACCCCTACGACAAAATTAGCGAGAGAAGGCCAGAGAGAGACACTACAAACAACTACCAAGCATCCACACGCACACAATACCATCACCCACAAAACTTCCACGCACCTCACACAACACACCACTGAATATCACCCCACTTATCACTACACACACCACCCCACACATCACCCACACCACCACATGGCAGGGCAAAGACACCCCAGGTTCTCTGAGGAGGAGCTCAGGGTCATGGTGGAAGAAATCGTCCAGGTAGAGCCACAGCTATTCGGATCACAGGTGCAGCACACCTCCATAGCTAGGAAGATGGAGGTATGGCGCAGAATAGTGGACAGGGTCAACGCAGTGGGACAGCACCCAAGAAATAGGGATGACATCAGGAAGAGGTGGAACGACCTACGGGGGAAGGTGCATTCCGTGGTCTCCAGACACCACCTTGCGGTACAGAGGACTGGTGGCGGACCCCCACCTCCTCCTCCACAATTAACAACCTGGGAGGAGCAAGTCTTGGTGATTCTGCATCCTGAGGGCCTCCAAGGAGTAGATGGAGGAATGGACTCGGGTAAGTCAAATCTTAACTATTACATCACCCACCCTACTTGCATGCTATCACATACCCCCACTCTCACCCTCACCCCCATCACTCCAACTCCTCACATATGTCCCAACATCACAAACCACACATCCTAACACCAAGCCCTGCATGCAACAACAAAGCATGGATGCACATCACCAAAGCATGGCCGCTGCACATACCCATACACCCCCCTAAACCACCATCACACAAGGACCCACACAGGAATGCAAGCACTGGGGTACACGGTCACCCACCCATTGCACACCATGGCACACACAGATGTAATAAACATCCTTTTATACCCCTGCAGGACCCCTACCCAATGTCACCGCACAGGAGGGTCCACACATGTCCACACCACGAACAGAAGAAGCCCACAGTGATGACAGCAGCTCTGTCCAACTGGATCTAGATGACCAGCCCATCTGAGACCTGTAGACAGTCGCTTCCCCTGACACAGTCACAGGCCACCACCAAGCTTCCCCCCTCTGGAAACACCAGCACAGCACCCACCCAGCGGGCCCATACCTCTGTCCCCAGGACACGTCAATCAGCAGTCTGTCCACCACTACAGGGATCCCAGGCTAACCCACCACCCCAACAACAACAGGGACCTGGGGGAAGTGGCAGTGGGCACACGGTCCAGGGGACGGAGGCCCGGGAACACAGGGGAACTGGGAGGGCTGCTGTGCGACAGGGGGAGGACAGGCCCAGGGAACCCACTCTCCACGAGGCCCTCTCCAACATCATGGGAGCCTACCACCATTCCCAGGAGACGATGGCAACGGTACTGGCCAAGTTTCAAGAGACCCAGCGCCTGCAGGTGGAACAGTATATGGGCTTTAGGGAGGAACTCAGATCCATTAATTCCACCCTGGGCACCATTGTAGGGGTGCTGAAGGAAGTCCTCAACACCAGGAGGGACACTGTGGCACAATAAGGGGCCCCTGACACTTGTCTGGATGATGAACTGCCCACTACCTCCGCCGGCACTAGTGGACAGGAGGCACCACCACAGGACCACCACACCAGCACCCCACCCCCTGCAGAGGGACAACCACCCCGCAAACGGTCCCTGAGATCCAGCACAAAGACAAAGAACGATGCCAAGACCCCCACCAAGAAATGAGACCACCCTGATTGTCATCCTTTTGTCCCACCTTGTCACCCTGTCCATCCTCAAACTGCCCCAGCTCCACTTCCTATGCCCATTTGGACAATGCACCTGTGAGACTAATAGACTGGACTCTGCCATGGACATTCCTCCACCATCATCCCTCACCATTTCACAACCCCCTCCAATATTGAGCACAGAAATGAACACCCTTAAAGCACAAAACAATCTTGAGTCTGTCTGTGATTTCAAAATAGTGTATTAGCAATTACAGTGACAAAATGCTCTTACAATCGTAATGTCAACATACCTATGTCACACAGCTCTAGTCCATGAGGAAACAAAGCAGATGTCACACAGTGGGACCCACATCTGTGAAATCGTAAGGGAAAGTGAAAACTCAATGACCATACACTGGGTGAAAAGGACAGACTGTAGAGAGGTAGTAGTGTTAAAGTACACGTAGTAGGGATGTTTGTATTCTTACCTGTGTGTCACTGGAAGTATTGCAGGATAACCAAGTTCCTGTTGTCGATGTCCTCTTCTTCTGCTTCCTCGTCTTCACTGTCCACAGGCTCCACAGCTGCCACAACACCGCCATCTGGAATATCCTCCTGCAGAAAAGGCACCTGTTGTCGCAAAGCTAAGTTGTGAAGCATACAGCAGGCCACGATGATCTGGCACACCTTCTTTGGTGAGTAGAATAGGGATCCACCTGTCATATGGAGGCACCGGAACCTGACCTTCAGGAGGCCAAAGGTCCGCTCTATAATCCTCCTAGTTCGCCCATGGGCCTCCTTGTAGCGTTCCTCTCCCCTTGTCCTGGGATTCCTCACTGGGGTCAGTAGCCATGACAGGTTGGGGTAACCAGAGTCACCTGCAAATGGCGAGGGCAACTGTTAGACACACACTAACCTGTAGGGATATCCACAGACCCAGACAACCATTCCCACTGACTTGCTTCTAGGTGCTCACCTAATAGCCACACACGGTGCCTCTGGAGTTGACCCATCACATAAGGGATGCTGCTATTCCGCAGGATGTAAGCGTCATGCACTGAGCTAGGGAACTTTGCATTAACATGGGAGATGTACTGGCCTGCCAAACACACCATCTGCACATTCATGGAATGATAACTCTTCCGGTTTCTGTACACCTGTTCACTCCTGCGGGGGGTACCAAAGCCACATGTGTCCCATCAATGGCACCTATGATGTTGGGGATATGTCCCAGGGCATAGAAATCACCTTTCACTGTAGGAAAATCCTCCACCTGAGGGAAAACGATGTAGCTCCGCATGTGTTTCAGCAGGGCAGACAACACTCTGGACAACACGTTGGAAAACATAGGCTGGGACATCCCTGATGCTATGGCCACTGTTGTTTGAAATGACCTACTTGCAAGGAAATGGAGTACTGACAGCACCTGCACTAGAGGGGGGATTCCTGTGGGATCACGGACAGCTGACATCAGGTCTGGCTCCAGTTGGGCACACAGTTCCAGGATTGTGGCATGATCAATCCTGTAGGTGATGATCACATGTCTTTCCTCCATTGTCGACAGGTCCACCAGCAGTCTGTACACCGGAGGATGCCGCCATCTCCTCACATGTCCCAGCGGATGGTGCCTATGAAGGACAACAGGGAGCACAGAGTCAACCAACTCAGAGGTACGTACCCACAGCTTACACAGAACACAAATCATAATCCGAAATTTGGCCTGTATGAGTGTTGAGGCAAGGCCTAAGTATGTGTGACGCAGTTAAAAATTAAGCCATATGGGCCCCTGAAATGGCAGCTGCCTGACCTGTAAAGTGGGACAATGGGATGTGAGGTAACTGCGCTGGCGTTGTACACCGTCGCGGTAGGCGGTCGAAGACCGCAGCGCAATTCTGCATTGGTTAACATTGGACCCTATGGGTCCCAGGAGCCAATGACGATATACGCCGGCGGTGAAGGTACGCACCGCCGCAGACGTGACCGCCATTTTCTATCTGTTCAATCACTCGATACCTGATCTTCGACAGGAGAGGACCTACACTGCAAGAGCAGCTGTGACCTCGATCTGGAAGAGACAATGGCTTGTGCGTCTGGGGAAAGGGCCCCTGCCTTCACATCGGAGGAGTTGGAGAAACTCGTGGATGGGGTCCTCTCCCAGCACGCGCTACTCTACGGTCCTCCAAACAGGTAAGTACACTGGGAGCATGCTGTATGGGCTATGCCTGTGTTGAGTGTGGTGGATGAAAGATGGGGGGGGAGATTGAGGCGTGCATGAAACAACGGTGAGTGCATGTGCCACATGGCAAGGGTAGGGATGGGGGCCAATGACTGTGACGGTGCAGTTGGTAATAACTTTTCTTTTCCCCCACTACAATTCATGTAGGTCAGCGCCCACCAGAAAAAGGATATTTGGCGTGCCATCGCCAAGGACGTCCGGACCCTGGGGGTCTACCACAGACGGGGCACCCACTGCCGTAAGAGTTCCATAGGATGTTTGGGATGTTTTGAATTTGAGAGCTTCCAGTTGTAGTGAGGCTTTGCTTCCCAACCCCTGTTGATATAGTAAGGCCCAGATTTATACTTGCTTTGTGCCAAATTTGTGTCTTTTTTTTTAACGCCAATTCAGCGCAAACTTAACTCCAAATTTATACTTTGCCACTAGACCCGTCTAGCACACAAAGTTTTGGAGTTAAAGTCTTTTTTTGCTAGCAGGAAACTACCTTGTGTCAATAAGATTCAAGGTAGGTGTTCCAGGGCAAAAAAATTACGATATGGTCATAGCGCCATATCTATCCCTCCACGCTAAAATCAAGCACAGGGGAGAGTGCCTTGAATAATTAGTGCCATTATTTAACATGTGGGTCAGGGCAGGCACTAGGGGACCTGTGAGCCTATTTCCATGGTCAGACACCATGGAATGGGCACACAGATGCATTTCCCTTGCCCCAGGTACACCCTCACCCACACCAGAGGGACACCAGAGGATGGGGGGGCATCCTCTGGCGAGTAAGGGAAGTACATGTAAGCATTGTTTCTTTTTTTTTAAAGTGCAATAGGGGGGCCTAACCTGGGCCCCCTTACATGACACTGGGCCCAATGGCCATGCCCAGGGGACATATGTCCCCTGGGCATGGCCAGTGGGGTGGTGGGCATGACTTCTGCCTTTACTAAGACAGGAGCCATGTCCATGGGGGTTTTACGTCAAAAAATTACCCTAGTCTGGTTAGAGGCATTTTTATGGCTCTGCCAATACTAGCATCATTCTTTGACACACAACCTCCTGTTCCCCCTACGCCTCCCCCTCCTGGCTAACGTCCTTTTTTATGACCCTAGCCAGGTACCGCCAGCTACTGTCATTCCTTAAATATGACGCCCAGCCGGCTTCTTGAAATGGCGCAAGCTGGCGGCATACTTTTTCACCTAAAACTGGGTTAGCGCAGTTTTGCGCAAAAAAGTATAAATATGCCCCTAAGTGCCTCATTCAAATATGGTGGATTTTTTTTAGAGGAAGGATGATGTGCATGAGGCAGCAGATTAAATTGTGATCACGTCTAAGGGCAACCATTGAAAGTCTATCAGGATCGTAGAGATCGGGTAAAACTTTCCCTTAGACTAAATAAGTCTGGCCATGGACTGAAAGTGAAGTGAGAGATAATTGTGTTGCAGTAGTGTAACCTGCGATGATTAAGGGCACATGCTGACATTTTCAGTTGCTTTTGTAACAGAAAGTGTTTGATATTCTTTAGTGAATGGAGCTGAAAACTGGCTGCTTGGATGAGTTTGCTTATGTGGCAATAAAGTGAGACTGGTTTGTCAAATATGAAGCCAATATATTTTACTGCTCGTGTGAGGGCTGAGAGAAACCTTATAACTTGAGTTTGCCAAGGAGTGACAGGTTAAATCTGGTTTTCTGTGGTTTCTCCTTAAGGAAATTATTCGACATTTACTGCTGGAGTCTTAAGAGTTAGGGTCTGACAACAGATTAGATTTTCAAAGATGAGGGAGTTCTGCTTATTGATGGAAGATGGCTGAGTTTGTCAATGTCTACAACAAAAGATTTCCAGATTTTTATTCTCGCTCCCAACTGGATCTTCATGGCCAATACAAGTCTCTTTAAGGCCCTCCTTTGGCCTTCCCAGATCTAAAATTTTGCAGCCAGACACAGTTGAACATTCTCATTACCATTATTCTCAGAAACACACCTTAATGTATGCAGACAAATGAACGAGCACACAAGCTGCCAATCCTGTTAGTTTCATCTCTGGTACAATGGCAGCAGCACCCCCTAGCCATCCCATGAAATCCACAAGCTCCGGCAAACATGGCAGGTATATACGCTTGGTTTCCAATCATCGCTGCCCACACTTCACTGCAAGGAAAGAGGTCCCTATAATCACTTGCCCAATTTGATTTATAATTATAGACCTTGAACAAACCTTCCATAACAAGCATTGGTAATGCCAATAGGATTTAAAGGAATAGTGTATGGTAATCATTACAAGTAGACATAATGGGTATGATTTTGTGTGGAAGCAAAGAATTGTAGAATAATATTTGTGTAGTTTAAAGATTAGGTGACAGTTGGACTATGAAGCCAGACCTAACAATCCTTGTAGTTTATTGACTGCCCTGTTCACATCTGTGCTGCTGCCAGAGAAAAGCACCATAAATTGTCTAGTTAGCTAAGACACTTTAATAGCATTATAGTTTTATGTGTGTGGCATTGAAAGAACACGCTTGGGAAGCCGGATAAATAAAAAGGTCACAGCTGTGTGTAGGGCAAGCAATTTTTTGCGGAAGTACACAACTTCTGCCCAATCAACATTTTCTCCTAGTTTCCAACATCTGGGCGGAGTAAAAGCCCCTCTCCTGGTGATTCTTACATAATAGCTGCACTGTCAAGTGAGACCATGAACATATTGAATATAGTACACCAAAAAAAAGTTCAGCCACAAAATCAAGAAACAACTCATTCTAGCGATGCTGCAGAATTGAAGATCTTACCACCAAGAGGATGACACAGTACTTGCTTGGATTAGGACCCATAACAAACTTGCTGTGTCTACTATTTATCTCATCTTTCATCCCCTCTTTTGCCACTCCCATGTCCCAAGTCACGTGCCTCTTGACCATGTGGGAGTGAAATTTGCAGAACCAGTCCAAAGAATAAAAAATAAAAAAAAACTAGCATGTATTGGAGAAACGAGAGAATGCTGACAGTCTGTATTTCTTCTTTAGGGAGTTTTATAAAGCGGTTTGCGTAGCTTTGCTTTTATTTCAATGTGCTACATTTGGATCAGAAAACGAACACAAGATATAGTGAGGCACTAGAGTCGAATCAATGAAGGGGAGGCCAACATCGGATATTATTTGTCACAGTAAGTACAGAGATAAATAGGAAAGGGGGAAAGTTGTTTTTTTCTAATTCTTCCTGAGCATGTAAATGCACGTGACATCGGGTATTAACTTGGAAAGTTAACACATCAGCGAAGAGGAGCCAGAATAAATTAGGGGCATTTTTAGGATCTGAAAATAAATCTAGCCAAGGGCACAGCAGAGGAAACCGGAACACTGCCGACATCGCCCTTGCAAAGTCTCCCACCATGAGCATCTGCCCTTGGCAATCTGCCAAAGCCTGACTGTCTTTACTGCTCTAGGAGATTGCTCCAATTAACTTTACATGGCTTTAATGACTTAATTGCTATCCTTTTCCAGGACAGTGAAACATTTCCTTCAGATGAAATTTGAAGGCCTGTTTCTGGACTCATCTTTGCTTTCCCTGCTGCCACTGATGGTATCGAATTGCCATTGATCTCTTCGGATAAAGATCTCGGCTGTGAAGAAAGTTAGCATCTCAAGGCATACAGCTGTATCAGCACGCTGCAGACTGGCTGCCGGGAACTAGAGATAGAAAGATGGTGGCTCTGAGACTAAAGGAACAGCAGCATGGGTAAAGAGTGCTCAACCTTTGCTTCATGGTGCACATGCACAACCAACTCCTTAAATTTTCCTAAACGTAGGTTTAATGTTACAGGTTTGCACTTATAAAATTGCACACGAGTTATATCGCCATACAGACAAACCTAAACTAGCACCCACCCGCCTTTAACACCTGGTCAGCTGACATTCATTTCACCTCTGCATGCAGTGCATCTGAAATAACTTTCCTCGATCTCACTGTAAAAACTGAAAATAGGCTACTATGCACCTCATTACACAGAAAACCCACAGAAAGAAATTCCCTTCTGATGTTTTCTAGCCACCACTCTTGGGGTCTCCGTGACAACCTCCGCTATGGCCAATTCCTTAGATTACACAGGAATTGCTAAAGGAAAGAAGAAATTAGATTTACTTATCTCCCGGCGGGAGAAAGAGTTTGTCCTACTAGGCTGCTGAGGAGATCCAGAAGGAGAGCCTGGTATGTTTATTGGGAACATTTACTGAACCCCAGAACTCGGGACACCACAGAGGGTCGCATGATTTTTGGCAGCACATACAACACAGATGGCGTTGCCATACGAAAGATCTTAAACACTGGCACATAATAGCAGACACCTTTAAACACAAGGAACCTCCTCTGTGCTCTTTCAAAAGTGGTCCTAATCTCATGGACAGGTTGGCCAGAGTATCATTACCTACACAGCCTACCCCAAGAATCTCATCACAATGGGGTCTTCCATCACCCAGGAGCGTTGCCCCACTGGCTAAGAGCCGGCAGCAGAAAAATAAAACAATATTTGACTCAGTGAGCAGGTGCAGGGAGGGGCAAGGCTGGGCCTCGGGTGGTTGGAAGGGGGATGAGGACTTGTGTGCACTAAGTGTGTATGTGTGTTTGGACGGTCTAAGACAGCCGTCCAAACACACATGCGCACTTTGGTTTCTCCAGCCCGGCTGTGTACACAGGCCCCATGGTTGTGTCTGACATATCCTGACGCTGCTTACATGCTATGTTTAGCATGTAAACAGCGCCAGGATTGCTGGGGAGCCTCTTCTGGTGTTCCAGTGTTTGCTGGACATCAGAACGGGAAAGGAGAATGAACAAGGCGGCAGGAGAGAACGGCGGCAGAAACGTGTGGCAATTTTTTTTTTAAAATATATTCCCCCGTCCCTGTCATCCCCCCACCCCTCCCCTTGATATCTGTGGCAGCCGCCGCTGCCATCACCTGTAGGACACTACAAATGTGGTCACTGTCTAGCATGTCAAATGTGCACTGGGACTAAAACCTTTGTTTGCAACAATGTAGCATATACATTGAATACATTTTCTAATTGCAATACAAAGAATGTTGTGTACGCCATTTGGAGTCTGTGTCAGAAGATATATGTTGAACAGACCACCCAAAAACTGAAAGTATGCATTTTACAACGCAAATGTCGCATTAACTGTAAAACGGTTGGGACACCATTGGACTACTGTCCGGAGCTTGGACACAATGCATGGGCATTCGGTGGCAGGTAGTTCAAATACTCAAACAGGACAGCAGAGGCAGCGATAGTAATAAGAGCCTCTAGAAGATGGAATGTCAGTAGATGCAGCTTGTGAAATCCATGGAAGAGGGTCTTAACAATTAAGACGAATGGAGCCAACTTGTTTCCCATGTCTAGTAAAAGATTGGTCCATATGAGTATTTTCTGTGCATTAACTTTTGTAATCTTGAGACTCTTTCTTTCATTTGCTTCTTGATCTCCCCCACTTTCATCCCCTTGAGCTCTCTCTTGCTCTCCCTTTGACCAGAGGGTTTGTGGTGCTCAAAGATGCAGCTATCTTTTTCTGGTGGCCTAGTTCATTATTGTACTTGGATTTTGTACAAGTCCACTCCCTTTTAGGTCACACTTTCTGTAAGGGTGCTTTTGACTTGAACACACTTCATTTGTGGGTCAGTTGTTGGTTGGCTTTTTGGATCAATGCTTTTTCATTATTCATCCAATCAAAAATATGTGCTTTGTGGCAACCTCCCCTCACTCTATATATATCCATGTATATTTATATTTATGGGACTTTCATTGACAAGCCATCTCCCCTATGCAGATCAGTTGGTCTTTTGTTTGAATGGTTTATATGCTGTGCCTGGTGCCCCGGGGTATTTAGACACAGGTAACCTCATTAGTTATTGGTTACTGTCTTTGAGCTCGATGTTTAGTGTACCTATTTTTTTACAATTGCCTATACCCCCGCAAATGCATGTGTTCTTCATTTGATCATGCTAGCTTGTGTGTACTGACACAAAGGGGCTCATTATAAAATTGGCGGTAAATCCTGCCTACCGCCACAGCGAAGGCCTCCAAAAGACCGACGTCGTGGCTACCTACCGTCTACCATAATATGACCATTGCCGGAATTCCGCCAGAAGGCTGGCAGAATTCCGGCTATGTTCATGGCGGCGGATGGTGGTTAGGTGGCCAGTAGAACTCAGCTGACCGTATCAGGACACATGATACTACCTGTCGGTGTTCCACTGGCGGACGCTTCTGCTTTCAGTCACGCCGCATCCTGTCTCCTGCCGGAGGACCCAGGCAAGCAGGTAAGTCGGGTGCTCCTACAGGAGAGGAGGGTGGGGGTGGTGTGGGTGTGTGTGTGTTTGTGTCTGTGTGTGTGCATTCAGGTGCAGGGAGTGTGTGATGCGTGTGTGCATGAATGAATGTGAGTGTGCGTGTATGTTGTGGTGTGTGAATGCGAGTGTGCATGTATGTATGTCAGTAGGTGTGTGTGTGCATGGATGTATGCATGCGTGGGTGAATGTGGGTATGCATGTGTGTTTTCATGTGTTTTGCTGTGTGTGTATGTGTGTTTATGGTGGGGGGTGGGAGCGGGAGAGGGAGGGGGCAGGGGAGACCCCTATCAGTGCCATGGAAGGAGTTCCCTGGCACTGATAGTGCCTACTGCCATGGTTTTCGTTGCGGTACAAAAGCCATGGAAACCATGGTGGTGGGCGAGGTCATAATGCCATGGGTGGCCTAGTGACGGCCTCCGGGCTGGAGACTGTAGTCTCCAGCCCGGCATTCATTACCGCCATGGCAGTGGGTGTGTCACACTGGCGGTTTGACTTTTGCCAAACCGCCAATGTCATAATATGGCGGTATGCATCGCCAGCCTGCTGGCAGTACTACAGCCACTATTGCACCGTCCGCCAAGGCCCTAATGAGGGCCATACAGTGGTTTGTTCTAATTGACAACAGTGTGAACGGCATTAGAGCTTGTGCACATCGCTTATGTCTCCCCCTAGATGCCGTTGGCCCTCTCAGACGAGCATACTCTGCAGTCTAGCATTCCTCTCCCTATGATGTCATCATGTGGCCTGTATGCAGACAAATAACCAGTTTTTCCTGTTGACCCCGGCGTCTCTCTCTGATCTTAAGGATGGATGGGGGTACAACTAGGACAATTAGGACCTTGCTACCCTTGGGATTGCAGTGTGTTTTCACTGTTGTTGGAGCATATTATGAGGCATTTACAGAGCAACAGTGATTCATTTGATGTTGTGTGATTTCGACTGGGTGTGTGATACCAGTCTTTGTTGGCATTGAGTCAGTTGAATGCCATGCCACTTATTACACCCCTTCGCCGTTTCAGCCAGGGGTACTGATTTCCTTTGGACACACCTTTATTTTTGTCTTGCCTTTAAGTTTTCAATTCCATAGACATACTAACATATACATATGTTTTTGTCCTATTACAGTGTGCAGTGGTGACCTCTGATTTTGTTGATGCAGATTGGTAGGTTTGTACACGCTGGTGTGTCTGTTCTTTTACACTTTGACACACATGTTGGTCAGGTGTAATTTGGATAGGTTTATGCAGTGGCACAATTTTGAGTTTTTCAATGTGATGCATGCACTCTTGGTTGGCTTTCCACTAATAATCTCAGCCAGTACGCATCTCCTATTATTCTAGGCTCAATGTAACTGCCTTTTACAATATACCCAGCCCAGGACATGTTGCATTTTTCATGGTGTATACTGGTTCTCTACAGTCATCTTGCACTATGCATCTTGTTCCTCCATCAAACAGTATTGCTTTGTCTCTTTTCTTAAGTGATTTTTTTATGATATCTGTCGCCTGTTTCTTTCTCTTGCAAATTGGAGGTATCCGCCATCCATGCACACAAAAGGAGATCAGGAAGAGGTGGAACGAATGATGGGAGAAGATATGTTCCATGGCATTATGACACTAGAACGCCGTTCACAAGACTGGCGGTGGGCCCCCAACTGTTCCTCCACAGTTCACATCTTGGGAGGAGAAGGTCTTGGACATTCTGCATCCAGAGTGCCTGACTGGGATACCAGGTGGGATAGATTCTGGTAGGTACCCACAACTTCCATGTCACACAATTGTTGTTTCCTGCATGCTTCATCATCACCCAAATACTCCCCAATTCACTGTTTGTCTCACTACACCTCCCACATATTCTCCTCCTGCATGCCACACTTCCACCCAGGCCAACTGCCCACACAGCCCTTTCTAAAGGCATGGATAGCATTGGCAAATACTATCACTACGACTCCCACAATGCACTTGCCCACGTATGTGAAAACCTGGAATCACCTCACATCTCATGCATGTGTGACTATTCTACTAGCTGCATCAACTAGATGGTACAACCGAGGACCACTACATGGCAATGACCGCAATGCAATGGTACACCACAATGTCAAACAAGGCTAAACACAGCTACAGCTCTGTGACTAATCCAAATGCCCACTTATCCAGATCTCCAACCCTGAAATGGACTCACCATGGTATGGAATGTAAGATGGCAGACTCCATACACATGCACAACATGCACAGACATGACATTTAACCTTGCATATTCACATGTTCTCCTCCCACTGGGACAACATGCTGCAATGTACAGCCATTTCGTTTCACATCTAGCACACTTGATTAGTCACTAGGTAACAGTGCTGAACATGTGAACTATCAGTAGGTACCTGATACATCCACAGAGCTATAGTTACCAAACCTGATTGACACCAACCAACATGGAGTATGGTACACATGTCACAGACTACTATCTACCACTATTGGTATGCTGTGCAGCATTTGTCTTTGTCATTGCTGGGAAACATGTTAAGCCACTGTATTCATATGATAAACAGATACCCAAACACACTTCCTATATGTAACTCTGTTTCTCAATCCATCCACAGGTACCTTTGCCAGTGCCACCATGGAGAGAATACAAGAAACTGCCAGCCCTCCCCAGAATGAAGGCCCCAGTGAGGACAACACACCTGGATGTCTGGACCCTGACGACCTACCTGGCCCATCTGGGACACCTGGTCAATCGACGACTCCCTGCCTCACCCCATCCACATCAATCCCCACCAACCCAGCGCCATCATCATCACAGCCAACCCTTCGTCCACAAACCTGTGTCCCAAGGACTGTTCAAACTGATGTGTGCGGCACAGTACAGGGATCTGAGTCGACCCATGACACCCCAGACAATATAGGTCCTGCATACAATGGGAGTGGGCACACTGTGCCAGGGGCACATGCACTTGGGGCAGGGGGCATGGGAGGGAAGCTGTGGGCCAGAGGAGGGGCCCCCCAAGGTACTCCGCTGACCAGGAAACCATCTCCTAAGTCCTGTGAGCATACCAACAATCCCAGGACAGGATGGGTCACATTATTACCATGTTGGGGGAAAACCAAAGGCTGCAGAGGGAGTTACCACCAGGAGGTCATGCAGTAGTGGCAGGTCCATAATGCCACTATGCCCTCCATTGACATGCATCAACACAACCCTGCTTGCTTCCTCCACCCACCAGCAGGTCCCTTCTCCTAGCAACCTAACATCTGAGCCATCTACATCAGCGGCAGCTAGTGGAATGGAAGCTATGCCAGGAGTACCAAAGGCCTCAGAGACCTCTCCCTCTGTAGCTGAAGAACCCCACCCTGCAAACATGTTTGTCCACCTAGACATCCTGCTGAAGCAGACGCCCAGACCAAACCCACTGCCAGGAAGTGAACCTCTCCTGATATGTCTCCCCACAGAGACACCCTGTTGACTGTTCATTGACATTACTCCATTTTTCAAAGGCACATGGACACTGGACCTGTGCAACCAACTGCTGTAGCACCAACTCTGATGATTCCATCTACCATGACATCACACATGTCCTGTTGGACAATGTATGTTTTGCCTTACAATATCATGATATGCACATTAAACACCATGGAACACAGCTACTGTATATGTGTCTGTAATTAAACATCAACTAATGTCATGTATGACAAATGTGGTCTGGTAATGGCTCCCTACATCCAACAGGCAGTGTGAAGGACAGCAGAGGGACGCTTCCTCAGCAGGATACACAGTGCAACAGATATGTCACAGTACAGATTTCAGAGAAGTATAAATCCTTGGACAGACAAGGGTGTAGTCAATATTCCAACCTTCAAAAATACTGTGACAGAGAGTATAAACAGGAAGGAAGGCATGATGCCACAGCTACCACATATGCAGGTCATAGATGTCCTCCCCACTCCAGCATAGTTCCTAAGCAGGGGCCCGCAGATAATACCTCTACATCACCAGACACAGCTTATACACACTAATCAATTTAACTGCCAACTGTCATGTTCAACCAACTTTTCTGCTGTCACTTACCAATGGCCAATGACAATGAATGACTCAAACCATAAGTATCAGAGGCACTGAGTAAGATACCAGAGTCAGTGGATGGAATGTCAAGAGAACAGGAGAATCCATACAACATGCCTATATACTGGTCTGAAAACCCCATTGAACATACCTGTAGGCCACTGGAAGTACTGATTAATGAGCTCAGTGCTAGAGTCAGCTGCACCTTCCTCCTCTTCCTCCTCATCACTTGTCATTTCAGCATTTCCAGCTACTGGTCCAGCTGCCTCACCCTCATCAGCTAGCAATGGTATTTGACGTCTCAGGACTAGATTGTGGAGCATGCAGCAGGCAACGATAATCTGGCCTACCTTTTGGGGCAAGTAAAGTAGGGCACCTCCAGATAGGTCTGGGCACCTAAATCTGGCCTTAAGGAGGTCAAAAGTTATTTTGATTACATGTCTTGCCCTCCCATGGGCCTCATTGAAACAGAGTTCACCTTTCGTGGCAGGGTCCTCACAGGTGTCAACAGCCGAGGAAAGTTAGGATAGCCAGAGTCACCTGTGTGCAAAAATGTAGGACCAGTGAAATTACAGATTCGGCGACAAGGCAGATAGTGATGACAGGTGCCATAATAGTGAGACCCCTTATACTGATACATACCAAGGAGACAGGCTCTCTCTTTGTGTAGTCGTGCCATCATGTGTGGAACATTGCTGTTCCTCAAAATGTAGGAGTCACGCACAGATCCAGGATACTTGGCTATGACTTGTGAGATGTACTGGTCTGCCAGACACACCACCTGAACATTTATGAACTGGTAGTTCTTACTATTTCTATACACCTGTTCATTGGCACTGGGAGGTACCAGGACTATTTGAGTGCCATCAATGGCCACTACTACATGAGGAATGTGCCCCATATCATAAAAGTCTGCCTTTTCGTAGTCCAAGTCCACACGTTGGGTGAACCTGATGTAGCTATCTAGGTGCTTTAACAAAGCACACAGTACATCCTTCAACACCAGACTGAACATGAGCTGAGACATCCCCACAGTTAAGCCCTTTGTATTCTGAAAGGAGCCTGTGGCAAGAATGCATAGCACTGACAAGACTTGTATTGTGGGAGGGATGCTATAGGGATTGCATATGGCTGGCAAGAGATCTGGCTCCAACCGTGTACATAGATCCAAGGTGGTATGACGATTCAGATGATAAGTCTGGATGACATGCCTGTCCTCCGTGGTTACAAAGTCAACCAGTGGACGGTACACTGGTGGTTTTCTCATTCCCCTCATGGCAGGATATCTAGGATGAGATGAGAGAATTTACATTGAGTAAAGCAGTTGACACATGTAAGCAGAACATTGTAGGACTTGGCTCTGGTTGTATGGTGTTAGGTGCCTCACTGTAGCTTCTATGATAATGTAGTTTGCACAACATGTATGTAGACTAGTGGACATTGGTAATACCCATCCGGCCTGACTATTAGTTGTAGATATGTATTCATGGTTTGCTGTCAGTGGATGCACAGCTCTTGTAGCAAGACATCTCAATGTCTGCATGTGGAGATGGTTAAAGGGCATTGGCACATGTGTGACTCCATCCTGCTTTTTCTATGGATGTGAGCTTGTGTTACACCCTACCCATTGCATATGACCTGGTCCATCCATCAGCATTTGAGCCTTAGTGGCTCTAAGGTGAAAGTCCACTCCCATCTGTATTTCTCACCTGTATTTGCAACTGGGTGACTCTCATTTTTGCACAGGGACTATAGACATCAAGTACTGGTACTGGTATTGAATCCATGTGAGGCAGCCATTCCAGTTCCACCACAGATATGGACTGTATAGGAATTAACTTATGGCTTGGTAGTTGTATTCCCATATTATGTTCATCTTATCTCTACGGGGTATGTGAAGGTTGCAACAGTAGGATTAATTAATTTGTGTATTTGATTTGGTATGATTACAATCATCATGCATTTCAATGTGCTAGACTTGTGGGGATATGGCCTTAAACCCAATGGGATAGAACTAAAGGTGGTAAGTGCCAAGGCAGACCTCGGCTTTGACAATATGTAATGTAAATGCCATGTATGCCAATGCCTTGACAATTACAGTGCAACATTGTTTAGTTTCAGCCTACATCATGTCTCAATGGTTACTTGGGGGCACATCTGATGGAGTGGGATAATGACTGATACCCTTGGCCTATCTGAAGTGGGTGATTTGGACAAGTTTCAGTATTGTATGACTCATGAGATGTTGATGCGAGATATTGTTATTCCTTCTTTCCTATAGCGGCCCTATATAGTTGTGGGATCTGTTGCCAGTGCTATGGCAGTCTTGATGGACCTTGTGTGAACAATGCTTACATGTCTTTTCCGTCTGACATGTGTGTTGTCTGGACTTAGGTACAGTTTATCACATGTCTGTAATGGTGTGAGTGATGGTGGTGTTGTCATGTTGTGAAGTCCAACTATTGAAACTGCATGTCTGTTTGAACTTTATATGGGCCATGTTTTCATATGTGTGCTCCTGGTGTTCAACAGTT
This sequence comes from Pleurodeles waltl, assembly GCF_031143425.1. Classification (NCBI taxonomy): domain Eukaryota; kingdom Metazoa; phylum Chordata; class Amphibia; order Caudata; family Salamandridae; genus Pleurodeles; species Pleurodeles waltl. Next base: position 365,262,285 of record NC_090448.1, on the reverse strand, counting down.
GTGACACTGCACTTAGTGATTGTGTATGGATGGGTAATGTGTGCCATGTTGGCCATTGTAGATGCACTTAGTTGTAAGAATAGTAGTGGTATGTATGTGTTTGGTGCCTACAGATCTTCCCCTGTATTGTGCCAAATGTGTCACATGCTTGTGCCCATGGCTTGTATTCTACATAACAGATTTTACCTGTATGGGTGTCCAACTTGTAGTGGCTACAACAGTTATCAGTTTCCTATTGGTTTTTCTGTATAGAGTGTTAGGTAAGCTATGTTATGTGACAGGCAGGTGCTGTGTGGTGTGTGAGTGAGTGGAGTACTCTTCACTAACATGGAACTTTACAACGGACATGGACTGATCAGGTGTTGTAACTGTACAGGCCTGATGCGTTTTGTTCAGTCACCAGCACTTACAATAGGTGATAGGAGTATGGAGAGGTATGAAGAGGATTCTGGTAGTCATTTGATTTTCAGGCAGGGCATGATGTGCATGCAAACATGGCTTTGGTGGTGGTCATGTGGATGACTCCAGTCGTGCTGACTTACTTGGACTTAGATGCGGGTGTGATGCTTTCCATACAGGGGTTGGTAGCAGTGACATGTTGTGACATGACGTAGGATGTGTATTGGCACCAGAGATAGCCTAGACAGGAGATGTATTCCTACAGATGTGCCTGTCTAAATGTGTGTATGTGAGGTATAGTTAACCCTCTCCCTCTCCCTCTCTCTATCTCCCTCCCTCCCTCCCTCTCTCCCTCCCTCTCTCTCTCTCTATTTGTGTGAATCAGCAGTGGCAGGAGAAGGAGACAGGGCACAGGTGAGTGGGGATGCTGCAGGCCACGCGACCCAGAGAGTTGCTACCAGCGACAGCGAGCTACCCAGTGGCACGGAGGGTGTGGGGAGTGCCACAGGGTGACTGAATCTTCACCATCATCTTCAGAATCCTCCTTCAGTGAACACTCTCTGGCAGTGGCAGACCCTTCTGGGACCACCCCAGCACCATCTTTGTACGCCACCCCACTTACTACCACAGCCCTCCCTGTAGCTCCCCTCCCAGTTATCCGTGCCTGCTCACCCAGGAGGGTGGGTGTCTCCTTCGCCACAGGCACTTCTGCCCTTGCCTCAGTCAGCCTTAGGCCCCCTCCTCCCAAGCCCAAGCCCAATGACCCCACTCCCAACCCCAAGACCAAACCTCCCCTGCACCCCCCCAATCCCTTCCGTGCCTGCCTGCCCCCTTGATGCCCCTACCCTGTGGAGGCCATATAGCAGTCGGGAGTCATGTAGGGGCAAACAGAAGTGCCATTTGTGTTTATGCACTTTGCAGTTTGGGCTGGCCTATGGCTTTCTATACTGTACATAGTTATTTATTTCTTGCCATATTCATATTTTTAATATATCTGGGCCAACCAGTTGTTGGTTCCATGGTCACATATTTGTCCTGCGTTTCTTTGCACATGGCTGTTTAGGTCTTGCCTGCTTTGGTTTGTGAGTGATGTGTGTGTGTGTTGGTTGTGCTAGCTGTTGTGTCTGGGCAGCATGTGTGGGTGTGGCCCTGGCATTTGTCCAGCTGTGATGGCGGTGTATTGTGTGTAGGAAATGTATGTGTTTGGAACTTGCATGCATATTTATATTTTGTGTATTGTTTGTGTTGACATGTGTTATGGTGATGTTGTGTGCCCTTTTGTGGTTGTAGTGTGTGTGTGTGTGCGTAGTAATGGGTATATCAGAAGCGTTGTGTGGTGTGCTAGCGTGGTATGACATATGCTTCGTTGTATGGCTGTGTGATTGTGTGTATTGGTTGTCAGGTGTTGTTACGTGTTGTTGTATGTATGTAGTGTCAGGTGGAGGTGTGTATTGTATTTGCTTGCCGAGGCTTTTATGTTGTTGCAGTTGTGGTGTATTTGCGTGCATCGGTGGTGTTGTGTATTGTTGTGTGCGACTATGCTGGTGCTGTGTGTCTACGGGTTGGGATATATTGTACGTGTGTGTTGGCCGTGGTGTGTGTAGTGTGTGTGTGCATGTGTGTATGTGGCTGTGTGTAAATGTGTGCATCAGTGTGCAGTAACGTGTGTGTCACCTTATCCACCTATACCGGATAAGTATATTGTGTGTGCGTGGGTACTTTAGCTTTTCCCTACAGTGTCAGGTAGGTGTGTGTACTCACGGTTGTTGTCATCATCACTGTCGCTGGTTCTGGAGTCATCGTGTGAGCAGGAGCAGTGGGAGGACGTGCAGTTCAGGTACTGTGGTGGCTCCGGATAGGTATGTGTTCCAGAAGGTGTGTGTCTCCTTTTGTAGAGTTTGTTTCTGCCACGGTTTCTGTGGTGGTGCAACTGCAGCGGAAACCTTGGTGGTTTGCAGCCTCATAATCTGTCTGGCGAGAACATTGCTGGCCTGAAGGTGGTTACTGTTGACTGTGGCAGCCTGACTGCACTGGCGGTGGATTGGCTGTATTGTGTTGGGAAGACCACCATGGTCATAATTTGGCAGTCTTCTTCGCTGGCCTGTTGGCAGTATGACCGCCACCGTCAACATGGCGGTCCCGAGACCACTAAACTCGTAATAAGGGCCTAAGTCTGGATTGGTAAAGTATTCTTGATTATCATTAAGAATTTGCTGAACTTTTCAGGCCCCTAAGAGACTGATTTCTGCCTCATTTTGTCCTAATTTGTTCATAAGTGTTTACCATTTTTGATCGTCCTCATGAAGACCCCAGCATAGTCAACCTAAGTGAGGCTGAAACATCGAGTCTTGGTCAAACAACCCTTATTATCTAGGACACTAGGAACATTGGAACATTTCTTCAATTGTTTCTATGGAGTTCCGTGTTGGAGGTTGACTTTTCCCATTTTGTCAACATTGTATATGTTTATTGTCTCTCATATATTTTTTGTCATTTGTTGTGGCAACATTTTTTCACCTTTTACTGCGTTGTCACTTGGAACACCTATTTGTTTTGTTTTGTTTGCACACATCAGTCTGGTCATATCCTACAAAGAGGGGGTGAACCCGTTGTATATACATGCAAATAAAATGACGTATGTTCTTATGAATGCAGAAGTAATCATACATGTGTCCTCTTGAAAACAATTCCCAAACGTATTTTGTTATATATCTCATCACCGTACTACTTTTCTTAAATATTTTCTCCAGCAAAACAACTGTTAGGGACAAAGTTGAACACCCTTCCACTCCCCAAGAGGTGACAACTTATCTTAAGAAGACCATGATGACAGTCTTCAAGGATTTATTTTCTGTCCACCCTCAAACCCCACAAAAAACAACTGTGTTGTAACTTTCCCAACTCCACTGGATGAACGTGTTCCAAAACTGTAGCCACACTCGCCTACTCTACTTCACTGCCTGCCACTGGCAGACACCTCTGTCAGCTCCTCATGCTTGTTCACTGCACAAGTCAATTGCCATCTGTCAGTGGTTTGCCTATGATGGCCGTCCACAATCATCACGTACCGGCTCCATCCAGGCAGCCTCCTCTTTGCATACTCACTGTACAACCTCCAGACAGGCCAGAAGAGCTCACTCCCTTGCTTCCGGGATACTCAGGTTGACTCCCAACTTCCCATTGCAGGAACTCCACTCCGCTCCATGTCTCTTCAACCTGCATCACCAGGAGTGGGCTACGTCAGCCATCCATTCCATAAAATGCCATCTTGGCCCCAAACTGTCTTCAGCTCCAGGTTACTCAGTCTCTGTTGTGTTATATTCCTTCCATGGGTGCTCACCAGGTGGTTCTTTGCATACATCACCATGGGGTCAGCTCATTGTGGTTTTATTGAAGACAAACAGCCTAGCATCATGCATGCATTATTTTTATTTACTACTTCCAAGAAGCAAACACTTCAAAGACCCATTTTATAATATTGCATGTCTCATAACAAAAACATTCAGGGGGTTATTCTAACTTTGGAGGAGTGTTAATCCGTCCCAAAAGTGACGGTAAAGTGACGGATATACCACCAGCCGTATTACGACTTCCATAGGATATAATGGACTCGTAATACGGCTGGTGGTAAATCCGTCACTTTTCCGTCACTTTTGGGACGGATTAACACCTCCTCCAAAGTTAGAATAACCCCCTCAGTCTGTATAAATCTGCAACATTCCATCTTCTCCCTTTTTTTGCACAGCTCTTTGTTCATCTAGTCCTTCTTCAGTTTCCTCTAATCCAAAAAATTTCCCTCAAGTTATCTGCATTACAAACAAACTGTTGCACCTGCCCTTTTAGCAGGATCATCCTCAACCTTTTTGCCTCCCTCCTCCTAGTTGTTCTGACCTGTTTTTATTGTCTTTAGGTCTCTCGGCACTTTACCACTGCTAATCAGTGCAAAAGTGCATATGCTATCCATGTAAATTGTATTGTTGAATGGTTTATTCTTCATCAGCAGATTTGATTTACTAGTAATTCCCTAGTAAAGTGCAATAGAGGTGCCCAGGGCCTGTAAATCAAATGCCACTAGTGGGCCTGTAGCACTGGTTGTGCCATCCACATTAGTAGCCCTGTAAACATGGTTCAGACCTGCCACTGCAGTGTCTGTGTGTGAAGTTTTAAACTGCCAATTCAACCATGCCCACTCACCAGGCCCCAAACCTTCCCTTTTGGTACATGTAAAGCACGCCTAAGGTAGGCCCTAGGTAGCCTCATGGGCAGGGTGCAGTGTGTATAAAAGGTAGGACATGTACTGGTGTGTTTTACATGTCCTAACAGTGAAATACTGCCAAATTCTGATTTCACTGTTGCAAGGCTTATCTCCCTCATAGGTTAACATTGGGTCTGCCTTTAAATAACTTTAAAGCGCAGATTCCCTTTGAGGGCAGAAACAAATATGGAGTTTAGGTCTTTGAACTCACAATTTAAAAATACATCATTTAGTGAAGTTGGTTTTTAGACTGTGAGTTTGAAAATGCCACTTTTAGAAAGTAGGCATTTTCTTGCTTAGACCATTCTGTGACTCTGCCTGTTTGTGTATTCCCCATCTGGGTCAGTTTGACAGTTGGGCTGTTCACACCTCTCCTCTAGAGAGTGACACAAAGGGAACTGGGGTGTAGCCTGCATATCTTGATGAGCCATCTGAGCTAGAGGGGAGAGAGGAGCGCTCTTTCACACCTGAAAGGACTGTGCCTGCCCTCATACAATGCAGTCTCCGACCTCCTAGTGTGTGTCTGGGGCCTGGCCTGGACAAGGAAGGATCTTGCAAACACTTGAGACTTTACTTTGAAGTTTGCCAACTTCAAAGGCAGAACTGGGTATAAGAAGAAGACCCTTAACCCCAGACTTTTATAATCTTTCTGGAATCAAGAGGAACCTCTGCCAAGGAGAAGAGTTGAAGAGCTGGAGGAGTAGTACAGGCTCTTTGCTGTGTTGTTTTGCTGGACTGGCAGTTGCTGTTTCTGCCTGAAAAGAGTGCAAAGGGTGAACTTTGCTGTTTCTCCTGCTTGAGAAAGTTCTCCAAGGACTTGGAGTAGAACTTGCCTCCTAGTGGAAGTCTCAGGGACACCAAACACTTCAGTCTCCTCAACCTGAAGCACTGGGAACTGTGTGTTTCATGCTGCTCAAGAGGAGAAAGCACTGCGATGCCGCCAACTACGCCACTGGCCTGCACCGTGACCTGCTGACACTGCACGGAGTTGCATTGCCCCACTTCACACCGTGACCCTGGTCTCACTGACGCTGTCATCGGACGACTTCACCAAGCCGCTGCTCGCACCGCAACCTGTGGGCCCGCACTCCGGCATCGGCTGCTCACACTGCAGCCTGGGCATCCCTGACGATGCCCCTCCTGCTGGCATCGACACCACTGCCTCCACCGTGGTCTGTGGACACCGCTCGTGAGGGGCACAAAGCACCGTCCTGCACCGCAGCCCCTGTCCATTGACACCAGCACCATCGACTTCAGTTTTGTCACCAGGCATCCCTGCCTGCACCGTGGCCTGTGGACACTGCTCGTGCGGGTCATGAAGGACCGTCCCGTCCCGCACTGCCAAGTTGGGCCTACCGACGACAGCGCTTCAGCACTGACGAGGCCACTGCATGCAGCGTGACCTGTGGACACTGCACGTCGCACCGCCCCGCTTCACAGTACAGCCATGGTGTCACGATGCCGCTGGACACCATCACTGAGCCGCTGCCTGCACTGTGACCTGCGGGCACCACACGTTGCATCGTCCTGCTTTCTCACCGCAGCCCCGACGCCATCCACACCAGCGCTCCTGACTTCATCAGCCCAGAGTTCGATCCGCAATGCGTGTGACTTCAAGGGCCTGACGACTCCCACATCGACTCCGGAAACGACACCGTGATGCCAACGACGCCGCTCTCTAGTGTTCACCGCGAGGATCACAACGCCTTGCAATTTCAAGGTATTGTTTGTGTGCCCTCCAAACACCATAGCTGGCCCACGATGCCGCGGCCGAACTGAACTGTTGGCTTTGTTGATCATGACGCTGTGATAGCCCCTTGGTGGAGCTATCGACTTCAAGGAACTGTATTTTGAGTAAATCTTGTAGAATTCATATCTTTATTACTGTATTTTGGATTTTTATTGTTTTGGTCTTATTTCACATAGATAAATATTGGCTATTTTTCTAAAACTGGTGTGGTGTCCTTTTGTAGTATTTTCACTGTGTTACTGTGTGTTATGTGCAAATGCTTTACACACTGCTTCAGAGATGAGCCTGACTGCTCATGCCAAGCTACCAAGGGGGTGAGCAAGGGTTATCCGAGTGGGTATCTTTCTTATCCTGACTAGAATAAAGGTCCCTACTTGGACAGGGTTCAAATCGACTGCCAACTAGAGACCCCATTTCTAACACAAACCAACCAATAAAAATGCAAATATATCTCATCCAATTATTATATTAACATTGGCACAAAAATCTCATCTTATTATATTTTAATGTCACACCAAAAGGTTTTCCAAACCGCTTTTCTTCAACTCACCAATTTCAACAACTTCCCTCCAACCCTCTTCCTCCTTGGGAAAGGAGAGAGGGATAATGCTAACCTCCTTGTCTTCAATAATATCACAATTCTCTCTTCACTAAAGCTACGAAAATCAGCATTTATGGCAAGACAAGAGGCTAGCATTGTTCATGCTCTCAGTCTCTTAATGCATAGATTGTAGCATGCTGTACAGGTTTAAAATATCATTTCCTAAAAACGTAAGCATTTGACCAATCAGCTGCATTCATCTCCTCTTCCAAATGTGCCCCACTGTATATACTTTGGAAGCCAATGAGCCTCTCACTAAATGTGATTTAAATCCCTCAATATTCACTCCAGACTCCTTCACTACTTCCTTAACCCATCTTGTGATATTAGCAACAGGCACTGGTTTACATGGTTTTACATAGGAAATTAGCAATTGATTCACACCATCACTTCTGTACTCCTGTACTCGTGACTGACACTCTTTCAATACTTTACTATACACAGTTTTGGGTTACTCTCATGTCTTGGCTAGAACATTGACTCTGACATAGCTTTTGTACTTCTTCATTCCTCAAAAAGTACTGCTTCCGGTTGATAAAATCTACTAAAACATTCTAGAGCTTGAACATCAGATACCCTCCTAAAGAGAACTCAGCAAAGTAAAGTTGCCAATCTCCATAATAATTCCCTTACAGGCAAATATGTACTTAATGGCTAAGTCTGCCAGGCTATCTTCTCAAACACTCTCATAACAAGACTTAGATGACCTTTTCAGGTGTATTCATTTTAAAATCTTACAAATCCATGGCCCTTTTCCAATGGAAGAACCGTACACCAAAGAATGGCCTGCTGCAATCCCTGACCTGTAACAATTAACAGTTATGTATGAAAAACCCCTTAGAAAACAATTTTGTTAAAACATTTTTTACCTCTATCTCATCAGCTTCCACAGGATCCAAATTCCTCTCAGTGCACCAACATAACCAGGCATTCCATGCCCCCTTCTATTTCTTCTTTGTACCTGGAGCCCATTACTTGTTGAGCAATTCTGAAGCCTCTCCAGAAAGACCTTTGAATGCCCTTGATTTCCTGATATCTTCCAGACTAGATGGTTGAGCCAACCCAACTCTACCAGAGGATTTTCATCTCTCTCTGCACCTATCAACATGCCTTTGCAGGACTGAATCAAAAGAGGCACCTCTATAGACAACTCCATCAGTGTTGGGAACCAAACTTGTGCTATCCAAAACAGTGTCCTCAACACTATCTGACACCTCTGTTTCCTCGCCTGGACCAACACCCTCTGTATAATGGCAAACGGTGGGAAAGCATAGCTTTTTTTGAGATCCACCCAACTCTGAGTAAATACATCCACTTCACAGCACATAAATCTAGATGCCAAATGAAATATTTCTTCTTTTGATATGCTAATCAGGAAGCAAACAAATCTACTTCTGTAGGTCCTAAACATGGCTCTATCTTCTTGAACATCTCTCTCTTCAACATCCAACGGCTGGAATCTCTCAGGTTCCAGGAGTTCCTATCTGCCACCAAATTCTCCTTCCCTAGTAAATGCTGGGCTAACATATGAATCTTGTTCTCCTGACAAAACTCCCATAGCTCCTTCACAATGTAAGTTTCTTTGACGTGCTTCTTCCCAACTTGTTTATGTATGTTCCTAGTGTTACATTGTCCATTTTCAATAAGACAAACCCTCCTTTCAACTTGTCCTTTAAACTATGAAGAGCAAACAATTCTGCAGTCATTTCCAAATGGTTTATATGCTGTTTCCCCTGCTGCTCGTTCCATTGCCCTCTAATTTCCTAACTCAAATACATTGCTCCCCAGCCAAAGCTGATCACAACTGTTTCCAATACAAAATCTGGACTTATCCCAAAAACTGCATGACCATTCCATGACTCCAAATTTTCTAACCACTAGGTTAACTCCTTTCTCACATCTTCTGTCATCTGAATTTGGTCTGCATACCACAGACCCCTTGCTAAACTTGCTTTGTTTAAGCTTTGCAGAGCTCTGTCATGCAGCGGACCTGGGAACACTGCCTTAATTGAAGATGAAAAAAGACAAATGACGTGCAAAATCTCTTAACATCACCTCCTGTCTTATTTTTCATTTGTCTCACTTTCTTCTTTATCATACTTATCCTCCTTTCTGGCAGTTGCAATTGGACGTTCACTGTGCCTATTGCAAAACCTACCAAAAAGGGTATGTATAAAACCCCTTCTCTCTTCCATAATCCTTACCACAGTTTTGTTCCCCAGCTACTGAGATATTTCCTTTTCTGCAATCTGTTTCTGCTCTTGACTAAACACTAAGGGGGTGATTCCGACCCCGGCGGTCCTTGACTGCCAGGGCCGGGGTCGGCGGGAGCACCGCCAACAGGCTGGCGGTGCCCCTAAGGGCATTCTGACCGTGGCGGTATGGCCACGGTCAGAAACGGAAAACCGGCGGTGTCCCGCCGGTTTCCGCTGCCCTGAGGAATCCCCCATGGCGGCGCAGCTTGCTGCGCCGCCATGGGGGATTCCGACCCCCTCACCGCCATCCTGTTCCTGGCGGATCGACCGCCAGGAACAGGATGGCGGTGTGGGGGGTCGTGGGGCCCCTGGGGGCCCCTGCAGTGCCCATGCCAGTGGCATGGGCACTACAGGGGCCCCCGTAAGAGGGCCCCACTTTGAATTTCAGTGTCTGCTTAGCAGACACTGAAATTCGCGACGGGTGCTACTGCACCCGTCGCACACCTTCCACTCCGCCGGCTCCATTCGGAGCCGGCTTCCTCATAGAAGGGTGTTTCCCACTGGGCTGGCGGGCGGCCTTTTGGCAGTCGCCCGCCAGCCCAGTGGGAAACCCAGAATGACCGCCGCGGTCTTTTGACCGCGGTACGGTCTTCTGGCAGTTCCCGCTTGGCGGGCGGCTCATGCCGCCCGCCAAGCTTGGAATGACCCCCTAAGGGCCATATTTATACTTTTTGACGCAAAACTGCGCAGGTGCAGTTTTGCGTAAAAAATATTACCGCCGGCTAACGCCATTTATGTGCGCCGTGCGGGCGTCATATTTATACTTTGACGCACGGCGGCGCAAACAACAGGTAGGAGTCATTATTTTTGACGCACACCGCGGCATCAAGTCGTAAAGGAAAACGACGTTAACGTGGCGGAAATGACTGTGGGTCAATTTACTACACCGCAAACCGGATATGCGCCGTTTTTTTTTACGCAATAGCGTCAAAAACCCCAGCGAACACAGCCATTTCACCAGAGGAGAGACAAAATGGATCCCAGATGCCACTACAGACCCCAGGAAGATGACAGCAGACCAGGAACCAGCCAGGAGGACCCACACAAGAAGCAGGACACTTTTAAGAAGAAAAGAAAGTGTTGCTTCAGTGCAGAGGAGCAGGAAATCCTGGTTAAAGAGGTGACAGAACACCAGCACCAACTGTTTGTCACATCAAAGTTGCCAATCAGTAGGAGAGAGGCTATATGGCAACAAATTGACGACAAGATTAACAGTGTGGCTGAAGTACGCAGAACTGTCATCGAGTGCAATAAACGCTGGCATGACTGCAAACACAGGACCAAGGAAAAGATGGCCAGGAACAGGAAGGCAGCACTGCAGACTGGAGGGCGGAGTCCAGCACACCAGGAGGCCCTGGACCACATGGAGGAGATGGTCGCAGCCGTCATCCCTGAGGAGATCGTCACAGGGATTCAAGGACAGGACAGCGCAGACTACCAGGAGACAACGCACATGCAGGGTAAGTTGCATGGGGATTTAAAATGCACTAATGTTAACTGCAAGCAGGGGGGATACCGACCACAAAATGCATGGAAGTCAACATATACATGGAGTGGCATGGGTAAAGGGGCATGGCATTGGGGCATGGCCTGCACAGACAGAAGCTGGGGCACACCATTACACTACACCAACAACAGTCCCATGGGGGCATGCTGTCATGCCAACGATGGAGCAAAGGGAAAGCCACGAAAGGAGGGAAGGCCACTACGTCAAACTTACATCCTGGCACTCGTCAGCCAACATACCTCCTACATTAACTAGGGCCTTATTAGCAATCCTCTAGCCAAACCGACAACTGCAATGTAACTGCGACAACAGTTGCCACTACCACCTCTGATCTGTGTGCAGCTCAAGTAGCCAATGGCAGTAACCTCCCCATGGATCATACACACCTAAATTAGGGGGTGAGGATGACATCTGCAACAATCCCCTGAAACAAGACAAAGGCCCCAGTACACTCAAATGTCAATGCCCATAGTTGTCACAAACATCAGCCAAAGTAAACAACAATAGGAGCGACACAGCACTAAGGACACACCCATGCTGCATATGTCAGGGTCCATCCTGTGCCTGGGTAACAAGGCAACATCCCAAATGTCATACTGCTCAGACAACAGCATTGAGGAGGGGACACATGTAATTGGTCACTGAAATACACCTGCACAGTCAGAGGATGAAATAGGACACTGATTCGACTAGCAGGGCAATCCAATGTAACACACATTACCCAACATCAGCAGGACCCATTAACAATATCAACATCCATATCAGATCATAACATTGCCATGCATAGGATATGCCACATGTCAATTACATTTAAGTTGATGTGAACGATCAGGGATTGGGGCAATTCCAGATTGTTAAGTGTGCTGCCAGGGCCATCAGAACACCCACAGCCAGTGAAAGGTCTCACCATGAGAATGGATATACACGGAGGGTCAAGTAGGACAAGAAGGTGGCAATTCTCTATTTGGCATAAACCAACACCTAGAGGCAATGAGGCTGACAAGTCTGATAACTCAATAACATACATGTGACACACAGGAGGCCATAGGCCTGGAACAATGCCCATCTGAAGGACTGCAGATATTAATACAAAACAAGATCACAAAGTGAATTCATCAAAAGGCAGGCACTTCACATCAAAATTGTCACAACACAGACACACTAATTGTACCCTGTTTCATTGCAGAGGAATATGGATCTCCTGCTGATATGCCTGTCCCAGATTTCCCTGATGACATGGATGACGAGCCGATAAACATTCCCCAGGAGACTATCCAAAAGGTCCTTGAAACCCTCCAGACCCCACCTTCTGTCACAAGGAGGAGCACAGAACAAGCAGCCATCGCAGAGGAACCACCCACCACCCCAATTGTAAGACCTGCCAGCTCCTATACAGCTGAGGACTCAGACGACACTGGCACCAGCTTTGAGAGAACTGTAGTTGGAGTACAGCGGGAGCTGGCCAAGGAGGTGCGGGTGGGGATGCATAATATGGCAGCCAGCCTTGAGGGGGTGCATTCGTGCATGATGTCATTTGCAGATCAGGCAGCAGCTTGCAATCCCTAACATCTATCATGCAGGAACTGCTGAAAACCCAGAAGGAAATCAGCACAGCTGTAATACAGTTGACCCAACACCTACAACAGCAATCCTGTCAACGCGTGCACAAATGCAACATTGAACCCCTCAGGGCCGACCTGGCTGCCTACCATCGTGATGTGGCTGCTATTCTCAAGAACCAGCAGGCCCTCCTTGCAGCAGTACTGCCCTTAAGACCGTCACAGGGAGCAGCGACCAGGATGTCTGACTCCACGTCTTCTAACACTGAGGTGTGTGTTGCCCCTTCACAACCAACAACAACAAGGACAAAGCAGGCAACCCACACATCAGAAGAAGAAGACATGGAACAGATCACATTCACAAGGTAAAGTACCCACAAGCACTAGTCCCTGCCACATGGCCAACTATTACCAAAGTCCTGCGTTTTGAAACATGACAGTCTTACAACAACTGTACTCAAGCACTGTTCTGCTAACCACTGTATATCTTGTCACCCAGCCCAGTGATTGTCTCTCTCCTACTCATTGGCTAAGTCTGTCCCTCTGCACTGTCTGAAACAGCAACCCCAGCATGACAAAAGCATTTTGGTAAACCCTTGTGTTGGATCACAATGGAAGATATCACAATAATGGACTCACAATCATGGACAATGTACATATAGCACTACAGCACTTTTCAATAAATAGCATTTACACAACAAATCTGTCTCTGGGTAATATGACATATCAACTGCGCAGTAGATAATTGAAATGTGCCTACTGTCAAATAACGTAGCTTGTCAATACAACTGTCCAGATATTATGTAGTTAGAGAAATCTGCACAGTGACCATGATTGCATCATACTCTGCCCATCCTGAGGGAATAATCTGATGAAGTGAGAAACCATACACCACCATGCTGTGTAGGACAGAAGAATGCTTCCTCAGGGGATAAGTAAGTCATAAAATAGTGTCTGCTAAATGTTGTCAACGTGCAGAAATAACACTATAAACATGCCACACTAATCTAAGTAAATACAAAAAAAAAACTGCACAAATGAAGGTGTCAGAGTTAACATACAAATAGGTAATCATGCCGAACTGTGTCACAAATGATGTATGAGGGTCATGAAGTCAAGAATACAAGATTGCCAGTGAGACCTCATCTTATAAGGGTGTGCATGATCATCACACTGCAGTCAGACCTAAAACTGTTTCCCCAATATCAAGTCTGGAAGCACTGTTAGTGACTTTGAAAACACACTTATCAACAGAAACACATTGGGATCCATATTAACTGTGATTGGTGGTTGCAACAAAGGGTAGACACTTTGCAAGGTAGCTCTGGGTTAGCTGCCAATTATACAGCTCAGTTGGGATTTGTTTGTAGCATTAGACACAGATGTTATAGTACAAAAGAGATGTACACGGAATCCAAACCCACGATCAAGTACCATTCAACACATACTATTAAGACTATTAAGGGGTAACCAAATATTTATTAAAAGCTAACCATAGATGAGGAAACTGAAGAAAAAATCTTACCTACCCTAATCTACCCTGACTACTCATTACCCACAACTGTCCCTAACTAACCTAAGCTACACTTACTTATCACATGTAAAGAAACGTTCTAAACATTCTACCCCCACCCCCTTATGAGATGGGACACATTGAGGACAACACATACTAACCTAAACACATACTATACTATCCTAAACAAATATATATATTTGTGGTAATTTAGTTTTGTAATTTTTTAGCTTTTTTTGGTATTTTGTTTTTTTTACACACAAGAACCCCAACATAGCCCCCCACCCACCCACCCACACATGTAATAAGTCAAAAAAGAAACAAGCAGGACCTCCTACCCCCACCCACTAACACTGACTAAACTAACAGCCTATACTAACCTAACACTAATCCCTCTAAGCCCACTAACTATAAGAACAAGGAAAGAGGAGGGAGGGGAGGGTATCATGTCCATCTATTCAACTGTCTAGAGGTTGGCCCTCCAGAGGGTCCTCTTTATATCCTTGACCCGCCGTTTAATGTGCGGCACGTCCGGGCTCAGGTGGCTCACCTTGCGCAGCACTTTGTCCATCTTGTGTTCAAGTCTATTGAAGGCTGCAGGGTCAACAGCTGGAGCAGTGGCAGTCTGGGTACCGGTGGAGGAGGTCTGTGTGGGCTGTCCTGCACCGGTGGCAATGCAGGGGCCAGGAAGTCCAGCAGATGTTGAATCAACAGAGGCAGCTGTGGGTGGGGCCACCTGGCTCTATTGGTGGTTGTTTCTGTGGTGGCTGTGGTGGGCACAGTAGGCCCACCCTGTGGGAAGGCTCGCCATGCCCCGGAGGCACATTCATGGCGATATCGCCGGGCCATCCTCCGGAACCCCGATTCCACCAGCAGGATGTGCTGGTATCGTATGGCCCGACGCTGAAATTCACGGACCTGGTCTGGAGTCATGTTAGCTGCTGTGAAGACAAATGCAGATATGCCACATTAGTAACTGCATTGTGTGAAACAGCACAGCAAGTTAATCAGACATTACATTTACTGTACTTGTAACAGCTCATATCACGATACAGAGCATCGAATGTCCCTGAGGAAGTATATGGCAGGCCAGACAACAACGGTCATATCACACAAAGCACATCCATAACCCACAAGATGGGTAACAACTGGCCTTGACTTGCAATCTGAGTTCTGACAGTTAACATCTAAGAATCATGCTGCATATCCTCCACCAAGAGCTGGGCTACAAATGTCAGTGTACGGAAAGCAAAACTAAAGCCACATGGTCTGCAAGTTGTAACTGGACTTTCCAGTATGGTACCAAGTGCCAAACCTGAGTGTGTATACTACTATGCAACCAAACCGTCACTTATTCACAGGTATGTGTAACATACTGGTAGCATCAATACTAGGTACCCCATTCACAAACCCATGGCCGTGTTTGAGGGGGGGCGGTGGATACACAACTATAATTTGCCAACAACATGTACACCGAGGAGTGTATTGGCTAATCCACACATGTTTGTCTCTACAGACACACCACAGGTAAGGTTTATCTACAATTTGGAGTCAGCAAACCCTAGGGCACTCCTAGGGTCAGACATGTCAGGAAATTCAGAACTTAGTACACAACATATACTTCCAGTGAGGCCTGACTTACATCAGACACAGAGTTGCTAGAACACCCATGATCATGAATTGCATGCACACCTAGGCCATTACACTCAGGTTCCACAGACTTGATGCACTACATGTGGAAGTACATGCTGCTAGGAGGTTCTACCTACTGTTTCAAACTTACGTAGGTAAATAGTGAAGCAGATGTCTATTGGGAAGCTATTAGCTCCACCAATCTTAGAGAATATGGGTTTGACAGGCTGACTAAATAGGGGCTGACTTCCATTGCGACTCTTGGTGATACAAGTGTCAGACACATGATGATCCCCTGTAATCACAGTGGGGCCTACAGGGATGTCCTACAATCCCTACATGATACCATTGGATACGCATTGGCTAACTCAAAACATGTGAGAACTGCATTCCCATTCATGGAACAAGTGAAAAACTTGCCCAACGCATCACACCTTGCTATGCGTCCAACTCACACGAGTCGATAACCAGCAAACACAACACATAACAGACATATCAACACTTACTGGAGTGGTTGGGGTCCTCAAATGTTGCCACCTCTCCCACAGTGTAGGGTGCCGGTCCACCTGTAAGGTATGGAAGGAAGAAATGTGCTCAAAATCTGTGCACAGTGCAACAATTTCAGTATCATTTACAATGTGTAGGTTGAATAAGGACATGGCAGCCATTCAGACATGATGGTACTGCATCTGATATTTCACGGCCAACTTGTACATAGCATGGGTCTCCTGTGACAGTTACACACATATCTGCACACATACATTGGCCCTAACTATCATGTGGTTGCAAACTTGCCCCATAATTGGTGAGCACTAAAAAATATGGAGTGTAATCGTCTCATCATGTGCATCCAAGAGAAACATCCAACGCTTGGTTACTTGAGGACTGCATTACCAGTCAAACATGCCTTGTGGCCATGACACATTTATTGCACATAGGCCCAATGTACAGAGGGAGGGGCAGGGACTCCTGTAAGCCATCCTGTTGTTACAGTATAGTCAATTGATGTGGCCCAGCTAGGGTGATTTGCACCAACCATGGAGATGTGAAGCCATGTGCATACACTTGGACTGCCATCCATATTTGGATTGTGGCTCAACTAATTCCAACAAACATCTTAAGATGTTAGCTGAGGGCACCTTACACCTTTTCACAATGTTTTCAAATCATTAACTGACATGTATCCAAAAAGATCAAGAAACACAATAATCCCACACATTCATAGTACTTCTGTGAACGCTTTCCTTCCACACTCACCAGACTAACATGAGACCAATGTTTGAGCCACTTTGCTATTATCATTTGACGTGAAGGCAGCACTCATTTTCAGCATCATGTAGTGATTCTAAAGTCAGTCTAGCAATTGCGTCAACATTGTTGGTCTAAATGTTGGTACATCTGTACTTCTATGTCAATAATACCCTATATAGACATGATTGGCATCTAGTTTGTTAGCTGTGCTGACAAAAAGGCAGCACAAATTTCCTTCATGGTAAAGTTACCTGTAAATTTGCTGAGCACGTGCTACCTGACAGCTAGCAATTGTGATCCTTGCCATAGTGCATCAATGATCCCCTTATATTTCCCCAGCATTACACACAGTCAGCAAGTTAGCTGGCAGACATTGCACTAATCCCCTGATGTCACTACAGAGCATTTAATCGTGCACAATAACAATAGTCGTACTCACCAACAGTGCCACCAATCATGATTCCCAGGTGGTCCAAGAGATCCTGCTCCCTGGTGATGTCAGCCCACCGGTGCTTCAGCTGGTGGTCACTCCTCTGGCTGGCATACACACGCTGCAGGTGATGCAGCACCTTTCCCCACTGGATTCTGCGCGCCTCTGTCGGGTACCCCTGTATGACCCTGCCCCCTGCCTGGATCATGAGAGGCAAGAAATGTGTCACCAGCCAGATGAAGCCCCCCAACCCCTCTTCCCCCATTCTGCCAAGACGTGGCCTACCAGACATACTTATAATTGAAGAGAAGGAATAGGGGTAAAAGAAATAGAAAGGGGAAATGGGTGAAAGTAGGGGTAAAAAGACAGAAAAAAACTAAACCTAAAGACTAAAAGAGCCCAACTATCCCCAAACTAACACTACCCACAACAGACTCCCACAAACAAGAAATACACAAGATAAATGGACAAATGTTGACAAAACACAGTACTACAGTATACTCAAACAATATTGATTTCACAAAAGGACTTTACAGATAGCACACAGGACGAATGCAGCACAAAATCTCTGGACAAGACTCTCTACACAGCCACACAGTCTAGAAGGATCATAGACTGCAAAGTGAAAGTGAAAGTACACCCACTGTACATGATCTGTAAACAGGATATCCTATTACATCACTTCCTGTATGAAAAGTCCCGCCTTTTTCGCATTATGCGTCATTTTTTGTTGTACAAAACTGTATTTGCGTCATTTTTTTTGACGCACAGACGTGAATATTAACCCGCATCCACATAATGATACATGCACTGTACAAATATCTGGATGCGGGCTAAATTTCACTCCTGTGCGTCAAAAAAAATGACGCAAATACAGTTTTGGTAAACAAAAAATGACGCACACCGCTAGGGAAAATTACAGTGCATTAACTGGTTTGGGGCATTTTTACATCTTTTTTGGTTATTTTACATTTGGAACACATCAGAGATTGGCTAATTGAAGACAGTATGGTGTTGATGGTGTATGTTCACATGTGTGACATCATACTGCAGCGGAACATCATCCACTACACCCTTCACAGTATGTTTACAGTTGGCTCACGTCATAGATGGTCATAAGTGTGGCCTATATATATGTATGGCACAAATTGTGCAAGTTTGCCATAAGGAGAGGATAGCAATGTGACCCACATATGTACAATACCTAATTGCCTTTGGCTCAAAGTGTCTGCTTTGACAACTAATTTGTTGGTTGACCAAGTGTGTGTGTATATCACATGAAGCATTATTGTACATTTGTTTGTATGAATGTGACGTCCATGTGTCCAACCCTAAGATGCAAGTCAAAATTGGAATGAGCAAGGGCATGTTTTGGTCATACATGTAACAAAACCCGTAAAGTATACTTCCAAGTTTTAGGGTCACGTAGACACCACATGTGACATAGCATGCACCAGATGGATGGCAGAGGCATGTTCATGTCAAAGGTCCACATTTTCTACATCATATGTCCTAGAGTATTGGTAAGAGCTTCCTAGGCACTAGTTGATGAATCCCACAGTGAGTCATACACATGCATTGAGGAAGTGGGTACCATGTTGTTTGCACAGACAGACAAGGGTCAATCTCATATGTATGATGACACCACGGTTGAGGCCATAGAAGTAAGGCCCAACTATCAAGTGGCTGTGGTGGACCAGCATACAAGACAGCACGTGTCCACATATTTCCAGTGATCAATTGCACATAGGTGTCTTGTTCATGTGTGTGGTCCAATGATGATCCTGTAGATTGTTTGGGGTGTAATTTTTCACAGTTTGGACCAGGACTCATCATGAGTCAGTGGCAGCTATTCCTGTAACTACTGAGTATCCTTTGTTGATCAATGTGAGTAAAGTAGATGTGGACATGTGAACCGACATGTGGATGGTCCCACCCTGTCACTAAAGACGTGTAATGAGACAGTCAACAGGGCAACCTTGGTGTGCTGAGTGAGATAATGTCTCAATTGTCATGTTCCGGCAGGTGTCATTACAACATTTGTACACAGGTTGGCCTCTGCACTTCCCACTGCATCTGGGAACATCATAGCCTCTGGGCTGTTTATTCTCACAGCTATTCACCACACACGGCCCATCACTATGTTGTGCGCACTGTGATGCTGTGTGTGAACTGTCATGGTTCTGACATTTGTGTATTATTCATGTACATTATCAGCGGTTGCTGGTTGTGCTGAAAGCCCCGTACCCAATCCCTGCCTATGACCCTGGGACACTGTCACACTTTGTCATTCATGCATATATGCAACCCAGACAAGGGATGGGCCATGAATTTTGCATTTCCAAGAGGAAGTAACTCAAATGGTACAGTTAAAAGGCAGATGATGCTATACAATGTATTTGTTTATGCATGGAAGAAGCCCATGCCCAATGCCCCCTGATGAATGGCAGGTTTGCTAACGCAAGTGTGGTACATATGTAGACACAGGGATACTTTAGTGTGACGCACAGACAGTTGCCAGTCAGGCTGACAGAATGCAAGGTGATTCAGTTGCCAGCTACTGGACAAGTTACATAATCAGTGGTCTGACTGAGACTGTTTGGAGGACAAACTAGACAGTTGACATGTCAATCTATGTACATCCTGTGTTTTTGAAGGTGACAAATGAACCCAAGGGCTGTGTTACACGGCTTAATTAGTATCAATGGTTGACGGTGTATTTGACATAATGGCAACTCCTATGCTGTTCCAGGCATCATCAGGGGCAGTGCTTTTTGAAATGGGTGTTGTGCATGGAGGTGATCACAGGTGTGGGCTGCATCTGTTTCTCACCAGTCCTGTAGTTGAGACTTGCATTCTAAGAGCCAACAGACATTTTCACAAGGGGAAGCAATCTACATGTGCTAACAGGGCTTTGAAACTAGAAGACAGTGTAAAAATTGACCTGACGTCTATGCAGTCAGATGTTATATGACAATGGCATACCTTAGGAAAGGGTGTAGCACACTGGTTTGCTAATGTTGATCTGTGTGTGTAGAGGAGGTATTATCAGGGTACATATCTTAGTATTCCAGGGACCTCTTCCGACAGGTGGGTTGTGACCAGGTGCATGGGTGTGTCAGGAGTTAGGAAATGGGCTGACATGTGCATGGAATGTCATGTGCGCAATGCATGTCATATGTGTGGCACTTGTGCTGTCTATGTTCTTCTTCTATGGAACTCTAGTCACAGATATTCCTTGCAAATATTAGATGCAGTTGGACTAACTGCTGTCAAGGGTCTTGTCAGACATTCCTGTTAGTGATGCCAAAGCACATTGACTGCCTCATGTATGAGGCTTGTTTTCCCCTTATTGAGTGATGGTGGCATAGTTGTGTGCCAAATGCTGCGTTGGACCTTGCTTTCAACATGTATGTGTGAAATAGTTGTGGTCCTCTGCTATTGGCCTTCAAAGGAGATATGTACATGATATATGTCATTAAGAGTGTGTGTGTATATGACCATTGTATGTTAGGCATCACATAAACTCTGGGATGTTGAGTGTCCTACTCAGTATCTCAGCAATGCTCCATGAGGCAACACTCTTATTCTGATAAGTAGAGATGGAGGTGTGTAAAAAGGAATAGCCAGACCATGATATGGTGATTATAATAGGCGTTTATTTAAATTTGTTAACTAAAGTGGTGAAGGTGATCATATTCAGAAGAAATTATTTACAATCTGTTGCTGCCTGCGAATACCAGCAGCTGTGTTCTGTAGTTCCCCCTCCTGTTGCAGGCCAGCATCCTCCTCTTCAGGCATGTGTGGCTCTGGTTCCAGGAGGGGAATGTTTCTTCTGATGCAAATGTTGTGCAATATTGCACATGTGAGGATGATCCTACAGACCATCTCGGGGGAATATAGGAGGCTACCACCAGTGATGTCGAGGCAGCGGAACCTTGACTTGAGGATGCCGAAGGTCCGCTCGACAATGCTGCGTGTCCTCCTATGGGCCTCGTTGTATGCACGCTCTGCAGCTGTACTCGGGTTGCCAAATGGTGTCATAATCCATGGCTGGATGCCATACCCCTGTTCAGCTGCAAGAGAAAATGAATGGGATCATGTTGATGTAGCTGGCACTATTGACAAGACCTTTCATGGCAGTAGTTGTCTTGTGTTGTCTGTGACTGTTTTGTGTACTAATGTGACATCCTATGCTTGTAGGCTGTACCATCCGCATTGTGTTGTTTCCTTGGCTGAACGAGTGTTTGTCTGCTAACCGTTTGTCAGCAGTATGTTTTGGGATTTGCAGTACAGTGTGCCCTCCCTAGCATTGTGACTTGTGATACAGGTGTCCGTGTATCTTCACTGGGGGTGAGATGATAGTTCCATGCACAGTTAACATTGAAAGTGTCGTTAACACGTTCATATAAAAGTACCCTGGACATCCCATACCTTTAGACTTATGCAATGTATTAATGTAAAGGTCATTGGGACACTTACAATTTGCAAGGTGACATTTCAGCAACCACACTCATTGACGTCTTCACATTAGGCTGTACAGTAAAATCCGATGTGTGACAGGTTCAATGGTGACTTAAGAAACATGGTTAGTGAAGTCACGACCTCAGTGTGTTCCTGTTGACATGTTGCTGTTGTGGTGTATGTGTTGTGTGTCCTAGAGGGTTGCTGTGCAGTGTATATATAAGTAGGTTTTTGTACTTACCAACAAGTAGTCCATTGCCATACCGTCCATCCTGGAAGTGTTCATTGATGGTGCAGTGATGGAAGATGAAGGAGTCATGTACTCTCCCAGGATATTTAGCCACGATGTTGGTGATCAATCCCTGGTGATCGACAATGGCCTGCACGTTGATGGAATGTGTGTGCTTCCTGTTGCGGTAGAGGTGTTCAGTTGCAGCAGGTGGCACAAGGCGTACATGTGTGCAGTCGATTGCACCAAGGACGTGTGGGAAGACACTGATTGCGTAGAACCCCTGTTTAGTTTCCTGCTGCTTCTGCAGTGTGTTAGGGAAGCAGATGTGGCGGGGTGTCAGTCGAATGATGGCGTCCAGTACTTTGGGCAAAAAGGCAGAGAATGATGGTTGTGATATTCCGCCAACCAGGGCACCAGTTGTTTGGAAAGAGCCACTTGCCAGCATGTGAAGTATGGCAAGCAGCTTTGTTTCTGTTGGGATGGTGTGGGGTGTCACCAAAGTTGGGGCCAACTGCTGTTCAATGTTTCGCAGCAGCTGCTGAATGGCCTGCCAGTTCAACCGGTACCTCTGTATGATGTCGTGTTCCCTGAGGCCCTGAAGGGTTGTTCTTGGGCGGAATATCCTCTCCTGCCTTCTGCGCTGCCATTGGGGTCCCTGCTGGTGTTGTTGTAGCTGCTGGGCTCTGCGTCTGCGTGCACCCTGGATTATAATCACCTCCATGGCTCCCTGTTGCTGCTCTGCTGCTCTGCTGTTTGTTCTGTGTGTTCTGATTAAATACAGGTGTGTTTGCCCCATTTTAACACCTGCCCTGACCCAGGCTTTAATTTTTTACGCAAATCGGGCTGTGCATCATTTTCTGGCTCCGCCTCCCGGCCGTGCGTCATTTTTGCCCGAAAGCATAAATACGACGCACGTCCGTTTAAGCCATTTTTTGGACGGGAACGCCTACCTTGCATATAATTAACGCAAGGCGGGTTGCCGCATCCAAAAAATGAAGCACGCGGCGGAATTTTTGACGTCCGCGGGCTCGGGCGTCAAAGTTTAAATACGGGGCAACGTTTGCGCTGATTGTGCGTCAACATTTTTGACGCACAATCGGCGCAGACGGAGTATAAATATGCCCCGAACTCTCTTGGTTCCTTTACTTGAAATGGAAACTAATTGACTTCTATTACATATCCTTCTATTGATGCAATCACCAACAGAGCTTGCATAATTATTCTCCATTCCTCCACAAAATGTTCTAATCTTCCTCCCACCTTTTCCTGGATGGAATGAATAACATTCTTCATACTCACCTTGTGGTGTAGTAGTAGTAGATTGGTTACCGCTTCCTCTTGAGGCCCTTATTCTTCCACCTCTATCTCTTTGCAGATAAAAACCCCCAATTGACTGGTACCTGCCATAAACTCCTCTTCGTTGGTTATACTGGGGCCTGAAATTTCATCTGCCAAAAGTTTGCCATCTCCTGCCAGCCCTACCATATACATTGTTTCCACTGAACACTTTCATCATAGAAGTATGTGCTTTATCCAGTGCTGTGAACCTGGACACATAAAAACCCAGGGACTTCACCATCCCTTCTCCAAATAGTAAACCTTCAGCTTCCTGTAAGGACTCTTTTTGTGCTGTCACCCAGTTTGGGGCTTATGCCCACTAACACTGCATTCCTCCTATGTGCAATCAGGCTAGCATTTGCGTTCCCCAGAAAGCAAGTTTCCCTTTGATTAAGCCTCTGAGGAGCTCAATATTTATGTTGCTTCCATTAACATATGCTTCCTAGACCAAATCAAAAATAAGAGCCGAAGGACCCAACACATCTTGTAACCTATCCTTACCCTACTTAAAAGCATGTTCTAATTCCTTCCTTTGGTCTCGTCTGAATTTGAATATATAGGTGATTAGTTCTAGATCTAAATTAGGAGTCATAGACACCTATAACAAGTCTTGAGCATTCTCTCCCATTACATACCTCTCCTCTCGCGCAAGAGATCTTCTAATTATTTGCTTAATATAATTTGCCACATGTTGCTGTAGCCACCAATCTGAACTTCTTGGATGTCTCAAATAATCTTTGATACAATGGCTTCCTGACTGACTTCTCCATATCACTCTTCACATCATCTAAATCTGCAAACTCATTACCTCAGTGGTTCCCAACCTGTGGTCCGGGGACCCCTGGGGGTCCGTGAAGCCTTCTCAGGGGGTCTGCGAGAGCCTAGAAAATTAAAAAATATGAACAAATATTGACAAATTAGGTCCCCAGCTTCCAGTAATGACTCAGGCGGGGGTCCCCGGATTCCCAAGATGATTCAGTGGGGGTCCCTGGGTTCCATCAATGTTAAAGTGGGGGTCCACAGAAATCAAAAGGTTGGGAACCACTGCATTACCTGATAAGTTATCTGCTTCCACATCAACTATGTTTTCATCACAATCTTTCTTTCTTTCTTCTGTATTGGTATCCTCCAATATCCCTTCATTTTTATATCCCTCCATGCCATCAGGACACCTTTTCCTTGTGAGCCGCTTTAGACTCCATTCCCTTAAAAAATGAATCTTCCCCTACATGAATGTGCTTCTTTTTCTTTAATTACTTACCAAGGGTACCTTTGTTCAAGCAATCTTCCTCTTCTAAAAGAGACCAAAACTCTTGATCCTCATTAGTCAAATATTCTACATCTTTAAATATTGACTTCATAGTCTCTTGCATAGACTCCTTTATCTCTTGTCTGACAATTCCTCCTGAGTTCCCTGCTCTTCAGCCATCCTGACTTAAAATAATTTCTAATAAGTACATCTATTTAACTTGCTGATATCAAAACAACTGTGTCAGAAATATAAATAATTTAGCCTCCAACTCTCCTCACTGTCTTGATACCAATCAAACCCCCAGCGAGTTCCAAGTGATGACAGAAAACAAATCTTTTTGATCGTTTACTGATCATACACCCACTTTAAGGGTCATTCCTTCAATGGAGCTGTCTATGCTTTCAAATTGATGCCATTTCCTAAAGAAACAATGTTGAAAGCGGAGCGTGCCCTCACTAAAGATAGCTGCATGCTTTTAACTCCCTTAGAAGTTTGAAACAGTGGTGGATGTTAGATTTAGGAGGGAGAGGGTGGGACACACATGCACACTCACACTCACTCATTCATTCATTCACACACTCACACACTCATCCATTCACAGCACTCATTATCAAATATAGCAAACATATACACATGCACAAAACATTAATTTAAAAAAAACACACACACTTACCTTCAGCTCTGCCTCGGAGGTCCCAGGAGGGTTGAGACTGCTGCCTTCCCTCATTGGCTGACCTTAGGCAGCAGTACCAACTTCATCACAGAGTGGGATGGGGTCAGTGAGATGTCTGACTCCACCCCACTCTGTGACGAGGTGTCACTGATTGACACTCGTCCTGGGCGCCTCAGGGCCTAAACCTGAAGCACCCAGGTTGGAGTCAATGGGTGACGCTTCCCCTTGTCACTGAGGAGGAGGGCCTCAAGGGACTTTTGCTGAGCTGAGGAGGTCACACCCATAGGAGTTGTGACCTCTTCAGCCCAGCAAAGTTCAGCTCAGGCAGCCAGGAGCCTGCGCAAATCATGCATGTCTAGCTCCTCGCACCCTGATCTGAAAATGAAGAGTGTCTGCCAGGCTGACCTTTGCTTAGCCTGACATCCATTCTTCATGAGGGGCAAACGGTGGGGAGTGTGGCCCATCAGCCCCAATGGACGGGCCGCGGCTGGTGTGAAAGGACAAAACTGGCCCTTTCTCTGCTACGTATGCAAAAGGCCACATTCAAGCAATGCAGCTCTACGAGCAGGATGCATATGCATGCTGCTGCATATAAAACAATCCTTCTTCACAAATAGAAAGCAGTGCGCACTGCGCTCGCAAACCCACTGATGAAGCGGACTCAGTGCAGGAAGTGCTGCCGACCAACATTTCAAGAAAAATGGTACTGCTGCCTCATTAAATAAAAAGCGCTCACCAAGAAAAACATTAAGGGGGTCATTACAACCATGGCGGTTGGTGATAAAGTGGCAGTAATAACACCAACTGGCTGGCGGTAAATGCCGCCAAATTATGAACATGACAGAAACCGCTCAGACAGACAGCCACTTTAACACACCAATCGCCAGGGCGGAATCAACAGGCACCACCGTGGTAGCCGCCTACAGCCAGGCAGAAGACAATGTTCCGCCCACTGTATTAAGACAGTCCAATCAGCCACCTTTTCTGGGGCGGTACCAATGCCATCAAAAGCCTGGTGGAAACACTGCACAGAAGGGAAACGACTCACCTGTGGAGACTCAGGGAACAACCATGCTGCCATGGAGCCCGAGCTGCATTTCTTCCCCATGATCTCCTACGTGCTGCTAAACTACGAACACCAACGACGGCGAAGATGACCACGGTGAGTACAGCCGCCTAGCACACAGGGCAGTGGGGGAGGAAAAAGAGAGTGACACACATACGTAACACCCCCGTCCCCAACACCATACACACAAGCAGATGCAGCAACATAACACATTTACCCAGTACCCCTCAGGAATAATGCAAGGACAACTGCAATAGATTAAAAAGAGTGTAATAAGATAAAATAGTAGCAATACGTGCAACCAAATAAAAAAGTATATACATATTTACAAATGAAGGGACATTGCCCAGTCCTCAATGCTCGTGGGCCACAGGGCCACATTACAAAGTCCAAGGCCCCACTTGACTCCTGCAACAACACGGAGAGAACACTGCAGGGGCATCAGGTCAAAAAAAGGCAGGCACCTCATGGGGACGGGAAACAGGAGGCACCTCAGCCGGAAGATGGTACAACGCCACTGGTCCTGGAGGGGGCAACATGCCCTGTGCATGGTCCTGTGGAGTGCAAGGCCACAGTCTCTCAAGTGGGTGACTTGCCCACTGGCTCTGGACGGGGCATCGTGCCTTGTCAGCTTTATCCTGGGGAGGACGGGGTGAGTGGATGTCATCTCCACTGGTTCTGGAGGGGGAATTATGCTCAGTGAGCTTCATCCTGGGGAGGATGGGGTGAGTGGATGGCTTCTTCACTGGTTTTGGAGGGGGCATCGTGCCCAGTGAGCTTCATCCTGGGGAGGATGGGGTGAGTGGACGGCATCACCACTGGTTCTGGAGGGGGCATCGTGCCCTGTGATGCAGATCTTGGGGAGTGCAAGGTCACATTCTCTCAGGTGGGTGTCATACCCACAGGATTTGCAGATGGCAGGCCGCACAACAGCCCATGGACGTAAGTCTACAGAATGTCAGCCGGCGGTGATGGCTGTTCAGTGGTGGCAGTGGTGCTGCTGCTGCTGATAGTGGTGGGGGAGGCTCCAGCGCATTCCCCTGCAGCCGCGGACAGCTGCCCACTGGTGCTGTTGCTGCTGGTGCTAGTTGTGGGGTGAGGCTCGAGCCCATCCCCTGCAGCCTTGGACGGCTGCCCACTGGTGCTGCAGCTGCTAGTGGTAGTGCTGGTGGCAGCGATGCTGGCAGAGCTGATGGTGGTGGCGGGGGAGGCTCCAGCCCATCCTCTGCCGCCTCGGACGGCTGCCCACTGGTGCTGCTGCTGCTAGCTGTGGGGGAAGGCTCCAGCCCATCCCCTGCAGCCTCGAACGGCTGCCCACTGGTGCTGCTGTTGCTGCTGCTGGTGCTAGTTGTGGGGGGAGGCCTCAGCCCATCCCCTGCAGCCTCGGACGGCTTCCCACTGGTGCTGCTGCTGGTGGTGCTGGTGGGGGTGATGCTGGCGGAGCTGATGGTGGTAGTGGGGGGAGGCTCCAGCCCATCCCCTGCAGCCTCGGACGGCTGCCCACTGGTGCTGCTGCTGCTGGTGGTGGTGCTGGTGGCAGTGATGTTGGTGGAGCTAGTGGTGGTGGGGGTGGGAGGCTCCAGCCCATACCCTGCAGCCTCAGATGTCTGTCCACTGGTGCTGCTGGTGCTAGTTGTGGGAGGAGGCTCCAGCCCATCCCCTGCAGCCTCGGATGGCTGCACCTCCATGGTTGGTAGTGGGGTCTCCAACTGAGTCCTAGCACCAGGCCCCTTGCCCTTACTGCCTGCTGGTGCAGGCCCCTTGCCCTTCCTGCCAGCAGCTAGGGCTGGCTCCTTGCCCTTCCTTCCTGCAGCACTTGTAGCTGGCTCCTTGCCCTTTCTTCCTGCAGCACTTGGGGCTGGCTCCTTGCCCTCCCTTCCTGTAGCACTCGGGGCTGGCTCCTTGTCCTTCCTTCCTGCAGCACTTGGGGCTGACACCCTTTCCGTCTGGCTGGCTGGTGGCCAGGATCCCTACCCATCTTTAGTTGCTGGGGACTCTACTGTGCCCGTGGACTGGGAGGCTGAGGAGCTTGCCTGGGTTTTGACCACCTTGGCCTGACATGAAGGACGGGGGGGATGAGGTCAATGGTGGAGAGGAAAAACTTCTTAGGGACATTGGGGTGGGAAGTGGGAGATGGTATGGGAGTGGAGGAAGAGGGAGTAGTTGTAGGAGGTGTCAGTCTGCTGTGTTTGTGTGCAGGTGCATGGGCTGGATGCTGTTTTGTGGTGGATGGCTGTTGGATGTCTGAGTGCTTGCGTTTGTGTACTTTGGGAGGAGGGGACACGGACACAGTGGGTGAGGACACAGGGGATGTGTGCATGGATGTGGGGGTGGTGACTGTCAGTGAGGTGTATGTTCTGACAGGTGTGCTGGTGATGCTGGTAGTGAATGAGGATGTGGAGCATGCAGGTGTGAGTGGAGACGCAACTGGGAGGGAGGTGGAGGACAAGGGGGAAAAAGTGGAGTCAGTGGATGTTGTTATGTCTGCATGTGGATGGTGTTTGTGTGAGTGCCTGTGGGATGAAGTGTGGTGCTTGTGTTTGCCATGTCCACTCTTGTGTGTTGTCCTGTGTGCATGCTCGTCTGCCTGTGTGCTTGGGATAGGCTGGGGTAGAGGGGAATGGGACTGGGAAGAGAAAGTTGGAGGGTGGAAACAGGGACAATGGCTGTCATCAGAGAGGAGGTCAGAGCCTGGATTGATCTCTGTTGGGCCGCCAAGCCAGTGTGAATGCCCTCCAGAAATACATTGGACTGTTGCATTTGGGCTGCCAGACCCTGGATGGCATTCACAATGGTTGACTGCCCAACAGAGATGGATAGCAGGAAGTCAATAGCCTCCTCACTCAGGGCAGCAGGGCTAACTGGGGCAGGGCCTGAGGTGCCTGGGGCGAAGGAGATGCCCACCCTCCTGGGTGAACGGGCATGGGAAACTCGCTGAGGGGCTGCTGGGAGGGCGGTGCTGGTACGGGGGTTGGCGGCTGTACCTGTAGCTGGGATGGGCACAGAGGTGTCTGCCACCGCCAGGGAGCTTCCATCGGAGGAGGTATCTGTGTCTGAACTGTCCTCCAGTCTCCACCGTGGTGCTCCCCTCGCCCTCTGTCCCACTGGTGCCCTCACCGTCGGTGGACTCGGCCTCCTGGGTCCTCTGGGATGCAGCTCCCTCTGTTGCCAGTGCCTCTGCTCCTCCACCAGATGATGCTAATGCACATAATGCCAGGATGACAAAACAAAAAGGGGGTAAGAGACAAAGGAAACACTTGGTCAATGGCGGCACCAACACCACCGTTGGTGTACACAACACACACACACAGGGAACAGCCCTACGCACTAGGCAATACACTACCAGTTCCAATGCTAGTCACCAGGCCATGGGTAGGGACACATACTGCCAACTGCAGCATTCCTGAGACCCCCACACTCCTGCCCAGTACTGGATGGCTATTAGCTAGATTGGAGGAATTTCACATCAGAACCCTGCCCAACATAGGACCTACTCTGCAATGTAAGCCCTGGCCTAGGGGCACCAACAGGCCCTTATCCCCCACCCAGATACCACCCCACCAGGCGAAAGTAGCAATGAAGGGCACTGTACTCACCCCCTTATTGCTGCTGTGATGCCCCCAAGCACCCATCCAGCTCCGGATAGTCCAACCACCATTATGCGGGCCATCAGGGGGGTCAGGGTTCAAAGAGGCACCCCTTCCTTGTTGGGAGGCCATCCCCAGCTGGGCCTCTGCCATCTTCCATGCCTAGTATCTCAGGTCCTCCCACCGTTTCCGATAGTGGGAGCTCCAACTGCCGTAGACCCCCAGGGTCTGCACGTCCTTGGCGATGGCACTGACCTGCGGAGAAATACACACAGGGAAAGGTATTAGTCCGACCGTCCTGCCTGTTACATTCATAGCCCACCATGCCCCTTCCCATCCTCACTAGCACAGACATGGCCCAGCATACATGCTGCACGCTGCCCAGGGCCCATCCACCAACTCCCCCTACACGATGCCTTCACACACAGCACTCCATGTATTCATGCCCCATGCATCGTACTCACAATGTACTCACCTGTTAGTCTGGAGGCCCATACAGCAGTCGGTACTGGGGTAGGACCCCATCCACTAGTTGCTCCAACTCCGCCGAAGTGAAGGCAGGGGCCCTTTCCCCAGTCACACACGCCATGGTAGGTTCCAGACACAGGTCAGAGCAGCACATGCAGTGTAGGTCCTCTCCAGTTGAAGGTCAGGTCGCAAGTGAGTGAACAGATAGAAAATGGCAGTCAAGTCCGTGGCGGTGCGTACCGTCACCGCCGGCGTACATAACCATTGGCCACTTTACCCCAAAGGGCCTAATGATAACCAATGATGAGTTTCACGGCGGTTCTCAACCGCCTCCTGCAAAGGCGCACAATGTCAGAGGAATTACATAATTTCTACCTGTCCCTCTATACTGGACAGACGGACGCCATTTCGGGAGTGGGGGCAGGCCATGGACCCTAACTGCATCACAGTTCACAATTTCACATTCTGGACATATGCCACCAAAATATTGTAACAATCACAATATGCATTGAACTGTAGTGGTTACAATGTACAGATAATGACCAGCTGCTCGCTCTTTTAACCCATAGAATGCAACCGCTGCGGATGAATAAAGATGGAAAGATCCACCGTGTACAGACCCCTGGTGGACTTGGATACAATGGAGGACAGGCACATTATCCTCACCTATAGACTGGACAGGGCCACAATCACAGAGCTGTGTACCCAGTTGGAGCCTGACCTGATATCTGCTATCCATCACCCCACTGGGATCCCCCCTCTTGTGCAAGTACTATCAGTTCTCCATTTCTTGGCAACTGTTTTTTTCCAAGTGACAGTGGGCTTGGCAGCAGGAATGTCACAGCCAATGTTCTCAATAGTGCTGACCAGAGTGTTGTCTGCCCTGAATAAACATTTGTGCAGCTACACCATTTTCCTCCAGGTGGAGGATTTGGTCACAGTGAAGGCTGACTTCTATGCAATGGGACATATCCCCAACATCATTGGTGCGATTGATGAACAGGTCTTCAGAAACCGTGAAAGTTAGCACTAGATGAACGGGAAGTTGGTGTGTTTGGCAGACCAGTGCATCTCCCATGCCAATGCTAAGTATCCTGGATCGGTGCATGATGCTTTTATCCAGAGAAATAGCAGCATCCCATATGTGATGGCCCAACTCCAGAGGCACAGGGTGTGGCTAATAGGTGAGCCCTGGTTCCCACCCAGTGAATGTTGGTGTATGGGTATGGTGTGGGCCAAAGGGGTTAGTGTGTAGCTAGCAGTTGTCCCTCGATATTTGCAGGTGATTCTGGTTACCCCAACCTGTCATGGCTACTGACCCCTGTGAGGAATCCCAGGACAAGGGCAGAGGAACGTTAAAATGAGGCACATGGGCGAACAACAAGGATTATTGAACATACCTTCGGCCTCCTGAAGGCCAGGGTTCGTTACCTCCATTTAACAGGTGGATCCCTGTGCTACTCACCCAAGAAGGTCTGCCAGATCATCATGGCATGCTGTATGTTGCCTTGCAACGCCATGTGACTTTTCTGCAGGAGGAGGGGGCTGGAGATGGCCGTGAGGCAGCAGTGGACCCTGGGGACAGTAAAGATGAGGAGACAGAGGATGAGGATGAGGACAACAGAAGTGCAGTTATTCATCAATACTTCCAATGACACCCAGGTAAGACAGTGTTTTTCATATTTCATTGATAGTTTGATGTGTGCCATTGTCACTGGCAGGCTGTGAATTCCTACTTCTATACCCACTCACTGTACCCATTGGCATCTCTTTTTGCAGATGTTGGTGCCCCACTATTGCTCCTGCTGTGTTCAGTGCAGTCAACTACAGGTCTTTCCTATGTAAACATTACTGTACAGTTGAATTCCAATGTTTGATCCTTGTTAAACAAATACATTTAGAAATCATTTGACATACTCCATACTTGCATTTTTTCAAAGTGTGTTTATTGCAGTGCTCTGAAGAAAAGGGGGAAGTGCAATGGGCTGGGGTGATGATAGAGGAAAGCACAAGTTAGAGTCCAGTCTATTTGTATCACAGGTGCATTGCCCAGGGGGACATAGGAAGGGGAGCAATGGCAGTTCAAGGAGACAGGGTGACAGAGTGGGACACAAGGGTAACAATCAGGAGAGTCTTATTTCCTGGTGGGGGTCTAGGCAATAGTCTCTGGCTTCTGCCTGGATCACAGGGAACATTTGCTGGGTGATTCTCCTTCTGCAGGGGGAGGGGTGCTGGTGGCCTGTTGGTCCTGTGGCGGGGCCTCCTGTTCACTAGCGGCAGAGGAGGTGGAGGGCTGTTCAGTAGTCTGACTAGTGTCAGGGGCCTGTTGTTGTGCCACTGCATCCCTCATACTGTTGGCCATGTCTTCCAGCACCCCTGCAATGAAGACCAGGGTGGTGTTAATGGCCTTCAAGTCCTCCCTGATCCCCAGGTACTGTCCCTCCTGCAGCCGCATGTTCTCCTGCATCTTGTCCAGAAGCTGGCCCAGCGTATCACGTGAATGTTGGTATGCTCTCAGGATCGTGGTGAGTGCCTCCTGGAGAGTCGGTTCCCTGGGCCTGTCCTCCCATTGGCGCACAGCAGTCCTCCCAGCTTCCCTGTTGTCCTGTGCCTCTGTCCCCTGAACCGTGTGCTCACTGCCACTGACCCCAGGTCCCTGATTGTCCTGTGTTTGTGGTGTGCCCTGGGGTGCCCGTAGTGGTGGACACACTGCTGATTGATGTGTCCTGGGGACAGAGATATGGGCCCGCTGGTTGGATGCTGTGGTGGTGTTTCCTGAGGGGGGAGGCTCTGTGGTGGTGTGGAAGTGTGCCTGGGTAACCGACTGTCCGGAGGTACCTGATGGGCCAGGTTGGTCATGTAGATCCAGGCGACCAGAGCTACTATCATCACTGTGGCCTCTTCTGTGGGGGGACTGGATGTTCCTGGCACCTCTTCTCCGGTGACATTGGGTGGGGTACTTGTGGGGATGTAAATGCAGTGTTATTGATTCTGTGTGTGACATCCTGTGCATGGGTGGGTTGCCCACTGTAACGGGCGAGGTGCCGATCCCGGGTCCGAAGCTCCCGTCGGGGAAGAAAATCGATACCCCCGGGGCACGGAGGAGGATTCCCCTAGAATGACGTATGACGCGGAGGGCGTCATAAAGAGGAAAAGAGAAGACGGACGACAAGAGAGGTCGGAGGAAAAGGAGGAGCCGAGAACGCGGAAGAGCCGAGGAGAGGAAACCACCACCATCCAGGAGCCGGAGGAAGAGCGAGAGAACACCGGGGCAGGAGAGCAGAGCACGAAAAGAGAACCCACCTTCACCCAGGAGCTAAAAGGAGAGGAAGACACCGCCAGCAACGTGATCGAGACGGAGGGAGAGACCCGGAAGGCGGGACGCCTCGAGGACAGGAGGAACCAGTGGGCGACCCCCAACCCGACCGAAGAGAAATCGGGGGACCACCTACTTGCCGGCCGCGCCCCTGGAGGGACGTGGCCCTCCCAGGTACGACTATACCCTGCCTGGCAGACTCTGTCAGGTTGGCTCACAGGGAAAAGAGGGAGGTGGGGGGAGAAAAGGGAGGACGGGGAGGTTTCTTCAAAGGAAGGGCATAGACCTGCAGAGAGAGGGGAAACCCGTTTACTTAACCCACGGACTGGGACACCTCCGGAGAAACCCTAGAAAGAAGAGAAGGGGTTGACCGGGATACAGGGGAGAGAAGGCACAATAAATAAATAGAGAAACCCACCACAACCAGCACCGCCGCCCTACCTGTTTCACCACCCCTACTAACCCCTATCTGACCCCTTACCTTAGCCCTACTTCAATTTTCACTTACCTGATTATTTTTATTTTCCTTTCTTTTGGGGAATACGGGCGACCGGAGGACGGGAAACCAGACCGCCTCAAGACGGAGCCAAGACACCACCAGAGCCTGGAAAGATAAAAGAAAAGGGGCTTTGAGGAAATAGAAACTAGGGCTGATCTTGTGAAGAGGAACAAGAGAGGACTGGCCAAGATATAAATAAAACAATAATATTCCCTCAAATAGCAGTGCCTGTTGTATTCTTCCAATATCTTGCATATGTCAGATAACGAACCCATTTACACCCACTATGGTTGTTATTGCCCTGGCAGTGTTACCTTGTGTGAGTTGTTATTGGAGGGCTAAGTGATTCACTCTAGTGTGCATGCTGTAGTGATAGGTGTCCATGCAGGTCTGTGAGTGGTGTCCATGCATTGGTATGGCATGCAGGGCTTGGCATTGGGATGAGTGGGTTGTGATGGTGGGGTGTGTGGGAAGTGGTGGAGTGATGGGAGTGAAGGTAAAGGTGGGGGGGGGGGTGATAGTAATAAAGAGTTGACTTACTAGAGTCCAGTCCTCCTGCTATTCCTGCCAGGCCCTCAGGATGAATGATCGCCAAGACTTGCTCCTCCCATGTTGTTAGTTGTGGGGGAGGAGGTGGCGGTCCACCGCCCGTCCTCTGTTCTGCAAGTTGGTGTCTTACTGCAATGGAACGTACCTTCCCTCGTAGGTCGTTCCACCTCTTCCAGATGTCATCCCTAGTTCTTGGGTGCTGTCCCACGGCATTGACCCTGTCCACGATTCTCCGCCATAGCTCCATCTTCATTGCAATGGATATCTGCTGCACCTGTGATCCAGATAGCTGTGGCTCTACCCTGATGATTTCCTCCACCATGATCCTCAGCTCCTTCTCAAAGAATCTGGGGTGTCGTTGTGGTGCCATGGGTGTAGTGTGAGCGGTGTGGGTGAGGGTGTGTAGGGTGATGTGTTGAGGTGTGTGATGTAAGGTGCATGGGTGGTGTATAGGTGATGGTGGTGTGTGGGTATGGTCTTGTCTGTAGTCGTGATGTCAGTCTGTTGGCAATGGTTTGTATTCGTAAATGGTTGTGGGTAATGTGGGGGTGTGTTTTATAGTGGTGTGGGTGTGTGGCTGTGGTGTGTGTATTGGTGTCAGGTGTGTGTTGTTTTAATTGTCCAATGTGGTGTTGTTTTGTATGTGTGTGTGTATTTTGAGCGCAGCGGTATGTACCGCCAAGGGTTTACCACCATTGAATGTCTGCCGTGGTGATTCTTGGGTCATAATGTTGTGGGTGTAGTTCTGTTGGTGTAACGGTGTGGGTTTTGATACCGCCACTTTATCACTGACCTTTGGACTGCTGGATATGTGTGTGTGGCTGAATAGTGACAGATTGGTGTGTGTGTGTCATAATATGGTTAGCGGATATCCGTGGTGGCGGCAGTATGTTGGCAGCAGTCAGCATGGCACCAATGTCATAATAAGGGCCTAAGGCCCTCATTACAACCCTGGCGGTCAGTGGTAAAGCGGTGGTAAGACCGCCAACAGGCTGGTGGAAAAACAAAATGGAATCACGACCATGGCGGAAACCGCCAACACAGACAGCCACCTTAACACTCTGACCGCCACGCCGGTACAAACAAACAGCATGGCGGTCACTGCCAGCAGACATGCGGGAGACAATGTACCGCCCACACTATTATGACAGGCCAATCCGCCACCTTTTCCAGGGTGGATTCAACGCGAACAAAAACACGGCGGAAAGAGGACTTGGAAGGGAAAACTCTCACCTTGAAGCCAGAACTTCAAATCCACCCTGCGATTGTCTTCCTGCTCCTCTACCAGAAGCACGACCAACGGCGGCGACGACCACGGTGAGTACTGCACCTACGAAACAGGGAGGGGGGGAGGGAAAAGAGAGTGACACACACACGCAACACCCCCACCCTCACCCACAACAACACACACACAAATACATGCTGAAACGTTACATTTTCCCCCCTGGAAGAACGCAAGGACAAAAGGAAATTATTTGAACGAATGTAATCAGGAAAAATCCATTGCTCAAAAATGTATATACACTATTAACAAATATGTACACCAAGAATTCAAGTCCAGGTACTGCACCTATATAGTCCGTGGACCACTGGGCCCAAAATGCATGGGCGAGGCCCACACAAGATACCCGATCCAAACGGAGAGAACACTGCATGGGCATCTGATCAAAATAAAACAGGCACCTCAGGGGGAAGTGAAGGTGGGGTACCTCAGCCGGATGAGTGCACAACGCCAGCTCCACGAGGGGGTTCCATGCCCATTGATGTATCCTGGGGAGTAAAAGCCACAGTCTCTCAAGTCTCTCCAGTGGGCGGGTTGCCCACTGCTGCATCCTGGGGAGTGCAAAGCCACAGTCTCTCGAGTCTTTTCAGTGGGTGGTTTGCCCACTGCTTTATCCTGGGGAGTGCAAAGCCACATTCTCTCAAGTCTCTCCAGTGGATGGGTTGCCCACTGCTGCATCCTGGGGAGTGCAAAGCCACAGTCTCTCAAGTCTTTTCAGCGGGTGGGTTGCCCACTGCTTTATCCTGGGGAGTGCAAAGCCACAGTCTCCCAAGTCTTATCAGTGGGTGGTTTGCCCACTGCTTTATCCTGGGGAGTAAAAGCCACAGTCTCTCAAGTCTCTCCAGTGGGCGGGTTGCCCACTGCTGCATCCTGGGGAGTGCAAAGCCACAGTCTCCCAAGTCTTATCAGTGGGTGGTTTGCCCACTGCTTTATCCTGGGGAGTGCAAAGCCACAGTCTCTCAAGTCTTTTCAGTGGGTGGTTTGCCCACTGCTTTATCCTGGGGAGTGCAAAGCCACAGTCTCTCAAGTCTCTCCAGTGGGTGGGTTGCCCACTGCTGCTTCCTAGGGAGTGCAAAACCACAGTCTGTCAAGTCTTTTCAGTGGGTGGTTTGCCCACTGCTTTATCCTGGGGAGTGCAAAGCCACAGTCTCTCAAGTCTCTCCAGTGGGTGGATTGCCCACTGCTGCTTCCTGGGGAGTGCAAAGCCACAGTCTCTCAAGTCTTTTCAGCGGGTGGTTTGCCCACTGCTTTATCCTGGGGAGTGCAAAGCCACAGTCTCTCAAGTGGATAACAGTCTCCATAGGTTCTGGAGGGGGCTTTGTGCCCAGAGTGCTTCATCCTGCCAAGGACAGGGGTTGTGGATGCCTTTCTCCACTGGTTCTGGAGGGGGCTTTGTGCCCAGAGTGCTTCATCCTGCCAAGGACTGAGGTAATGGATGTGATACTCCACTGACGGTAGTGCAACATGGAAGCTGCCTAGGCCTTTGGAAGTGACCACCAGCCTCGTATGAATGACCACTGGGGATGGCAGCCAATTCTGCGGTGGTGCCACTGGCTCAGGATGTGGCTTGGCCGCTGGCGGTGCTGGTGGCGGGCTCAGTAGCGGCGGTGTTTGCGGCGGTCATTGGGCAGCGGTTCTCGGTGGGGGGCTCACTGACCTCGGTACTGGCGGCGGTGTCATGAGCGGCTGTGCTGGTGGGGGACTCACTGACCTCGGTGCTGGTGGCGGTGTCATGAGCGGCGGTGCTGGTGGGGGTGCTCATTGACCTTGGTGGGGGGGATCACTCACCTCAGTGCTGGCGGTGGTGTCATGAGCTGCGGTGCTGGTGGGGGGCTCACTGACCTCGGTGCTGGCGGGAGTGTCATGATCGGCGGTGCTGGTGGGGGGCTCCCTGACCTCAGTGTTGCTGAAGGGCAGTGTCTGCGGTGCTGGTGAAGGGCTCAGTATCTTGGGTGCTGGCGGCGGTGTCTGTGGCGGCGGTGTATGTGGCGGTGGCGGTCTTGTCCGCCGTGCTGGTTGGCGGCGACTTGCCTTTCTTTTTCAGGCCCTTCCCCACCTTGGATGGTGGCGCAGCTGTCTTGCCACTCCCAACTGTTGTCTTGGCTGAGCCCTTGGTGGCAGGTGTTTTGGCCTTCTCCCTCCGGGATGTGGGCAACTTCTTCTGTTTTGGAGGTGGGGGAATGTCCTTGGACTCGCTTCTTGGGACACTGGCAGCCCTGCTGCTTGGTGCACTCCAGAAGCCGGTTACTGCTTGCACCACTGTGCCCGGTGACGTGGCGGCTGAGGTGCTGGGTTGGGACCTGGAAAGGCGGGCCCTAGGGGACGGAGGGGTAGGGGAGGTGAAGGGAAGAGGTCAAGGTTTGACAGGAAAAGTGTCTTAGACACACTGGGACGGGTAGATGGAGGGGGTTTGGGAGTGGAGCAAGAGGTAGTGGTTGTAGGAGGTGTCCGTTTGCTGACTTTGGAGGAGGTGCATGGGCTGGAGGCTGTCGTGAGGTGGATGGCTGTTGGGTGGGTATGTGACTGCGTTTGTGTACTTTGGGAGGAGGGCTCACAGACACTCTGGGAGAGGACACAGGGGATGTGTGAATGGTAGTGGGGGTGGTGACTGCACGTGAGTGGTGTGTGGTGATGGGCGTGCTGGTGATGAAGGTAGTGGCTGAAGATGTAGTGCATGCAGGTGTGAGTGGAGACGTGACAGGGAGGGAGGAGGGAGATGTGGAGGAGGGGGACACAGTGGAGACAGTAGATGTTGGTATGTGTGCATGGGTATTATGCTTGTGTGAGTGCCTGTGGGATGAGTGGTGCTTATGTTTGCCAGAGCTACCCTTGTGTGTTGAGGTTTGTGCAAGCTGGTCTGATGGTGTGCTTGGGATAGGCTGAGGTACTGGGGATTGGGTCTGGGTGGAGGAAGTTGGAGGGGGGAGGCTGGAGACAGGGACAATGGCTGCCATCAGTGCTGAGGCCAGAGTCTGAAATGCTTGCTGTTGGGCTGCCTGGCCAGAATGAATGCCCTCCAGGTATGCATTTGTCTGTTGCAACTGCCTCTCTACACCCTGGATGGCATTCAGAATGGTAGACTGCCCAACAGTGAGGGATCTCAGGAGGTCAATGGCCTCCTCACTGAGGGCAGTTGGGCTGACTGGGGCAGGGCCTGAGGTGCCTGGGGCGAAAAAGATGCCCACCCTCCTGGGTGAGCGGCCACGGGGCACACGCTGAGGGGCTGCTG
This sequence comes from Pleurodeles waltl, assembly GCF_031143425.1. NCBI lineage: Eukaryota > Metazoa > Chordata > Amphibia > Caudata > Salamandridae > Pleurodeles > Pleurodeles waltl. Next base: position 365,223,178 of record NC_090448.1, on the reverse strand, counting down.
GGAGGGCGGTACTGGTAGGGGGGGTGGCGGCTGTACCTGTAGATGCGGAGGGAACAGAGGGGCCCGCCACCGCAAGGGAGCTCCCATCAGAAGAGGAGTTGGTGTCGCTGGTCTTTGCTCCAGTCCCCGCCGTGGAGCTCCCCTCGCCCTCCGTCCCACTGGTGAATTCTGACTCCGTTGTCTTGCCCTCCAGGGCCATGTGGGATGCAGCTCCCTCCTGCTCCGGTGGCACAGCTCCTCCGCCTGATGATGCTAATGCACACAAGAACAGGGGGACCACAAAAGGGTGCGGGAAAGAAAGTAGAAAGACATGTTCAGTGCATGCAACACCGTTACCGTTGGCGGACTCTACAGACACAGCAGCCCTCTGCACTACGCCATGCACTTAGAGTTCCCTAATTTCTCACAGGGACATGGGGTACATGGCCTATGCCCGATTGCTGCACACATGGAAGTCACAGGAGCCTGACTAGGTGTAGATGGCTCTTACTACTGGTGGGGTTGGGGTGCCACTTAGCCTGCCTCACAAAGGGTCCCTGCCTACAAACTTCGCCCTAGCCTAGGGGAACCCACTGCCCACCCCCCCACCCAGACACCTCCAATGCGCGCAGAGTCAGATGGATGTGACGGTACTCACCCCCTTGTGGCTGCTGTGATGCCCTCAAGCGCCCATCCAACTCCGGATACGCCACTGCCAGGATTTGGAACATCAGGGGGGTCATGGTGCAACAGGCACCCCTCCCACGTTGGGAGGCCATCCCCAGCTGGGCCTCCGCCGTCTTCTAGCTCCAGCGGTGAATGTCCTCCCATCTTTTCCGGTAGTGGGTGTTCAGTCTGTGGTGGACCCCCAGGGTCCGGACGTCCTTGGCAATGGCATGCCAAATATCTTTCTTCTGGTGGGCGCTGACCTACAGGGATAGTACAGGGGAAAAGGATAAACGTTAACCGTCCGGACCGTCACAGTCATTTTCCCATGTTCCCACCCTTGCCCTGACGCACATACACTCACGGTCATATCATGGACGCCTCATCCGCCCCCTCCTATCGCCCATCCACACCACTCCAAACAGGCATTGGCCATATAGCATGCTCACAGTGTACCCACCTGTTTGTCTGGAGGACCGTAGAGTAGCATGTACTGGAGGAGGACCCCATCCACTAGTTTCTCCAACTCCTCCGATGTGAAGGCAGGGGCCCTTTCCCCAGACACTTGAGCCATTGTCGCTTCCAGACTGAGGTCACAGCAGCACTTGCAGTGTAGGTCCTCTCTTGTTGAAGATCAGGTATCAGGTGAGTGAGCAGAGAGAAAACGGCGGTCACGTCCGCGGCGGTGCGTACCGTCACCACCGGCGTACATTGTCTTTGGCTCCTGGGACCCATGGGGTCCAATGTTAAAGCAGGATTGCACCGCGGTCTTCGACCGCCTACCGCGATGGTGTACAATGCCAGTGCAGTTACCTCATATCCCCTTGTCCCACCTTACAGATCAGGCAGCCGCCATTTGAGGGGGCCACATGGCATTAATTTTAAATGCGTCACACATATCTAGGCTTTGCATACACACTAAGACAGGCACATAGCGGATTGACAATTCTGTGCAATAAAGTTGTTTTTTGGTACCTTAGGGTTGGCTGACCCTCTGATCGCTGTTCTCATCGATAGAGCACGTCCGCTGGGGCAGGTGAGGAGATGGCGGCATCCTCCGGTGTACATACCCCTGGTAGACCTGTCGACAATGGAAGAGCGAAATGTAATAGTCACCTACAGACTTGATCGTGCCACAATCCAGGAACTGTGGGCCCAGTTGGAGCCAGACCTGATGTCAGCTATCTGCCATCCCACAGGAATCCCACCTCTAGTGCAGGTCCTGTCAGTACTTCATTTCCTGGCAAGTGGGTCTTTTCAAACAACAGTGGCCATAGCATCAGGGATGTCCCAGCCTATGTTCTCAAACGTGTTGTCCAGAGTGTTGTCTGCCCTGCTGAAACACATGCGCAGCTACATCGTTTTCCCTCAGGTGGAGGATTTGCCTACAGTGAAATGTGACTTCTATGCCCAGGGACATATCCCCAACATCATAGGTGCCATTGATGGGACACATGTGGCCTTGGTACCCCCCCGAAGGAGTGAACAGGTGTACAGAAACCGGAAGAGCTATCATTCTATGGATGTGCAGATGGTGTGCTTGGCTGACCAGTACATCTCCCATGTGAACGCTAAGTTTCCTGGCTCAGTGTATGACGCTTACATTGTGAGGAATAGCAGCATTCCTTATGTGATGTGGCAACTCCAAAGGCACTGTGTGTGGCTATTAGGTGAGGACAAGGACCCTATACAGTGTGAATAGTTGTCTGGGTCTGGGGTTGTCCCTAAGGTTTATTGTGTGTCTAACAGTTGTCCCTCGACATTTGCAGGTGACTCTGGTTACCCCAACCTGTCATGGCTACTGACCCCAGTGAGGAATCCCAGGACAAGGGCAGAGGAACGCTACAATGAGGCACATGGGTGAACTAGGAGGGTTATAGAGAGGACCTTCGGCCTCCTGAAGGCCAGGTTCCGGTGCCTCCATATGACAAGTTGTTCCCTTTACTACTCACCAAAGAAGGTTGCCAGATCAGCGTGGCCTGCTGTATGCTGCACAACTTGGCTTTGCGATGACAGGTGCCTTTTCTGCAGGAGGATGGTCCTGAAGGAGGTGTTGTGGCAGCTGTGGAACCTGTGGACTCTGAAGAAGAGGAGGCAGAAGAAGAGGACATAGACAACAGAAACACTGTGATCCAACAATACTTCCAGTGAGACACAGGTAAGAAGACATCACTGCCTCCTACATCTGATAAAATTGTTCAACCTTTCATCTGTCTGTGACTTTAACCCAGTGTATGGACCCTAATTTGTCACTTTCCCTTTCAATTTCACAGATGTGGGTCCCACTGTGTGACCTCTGCTATGTTACCTCATGGACTAGAGCTGTGCGACATAGGTATGTTGACAATAGTATGGACATTGCTGTTTCCTGCAGTTATTGCAAAAACACATTTGTGAAAGCACAGACTGACTCCAGATTGTTTTGTGGTTCAAGGGTGTTTATTTAAGTGCTAAATAGTGGAGGGGGTTGTAAAATGGTCAGGGGTGATGGTGGAGGAATGTCCATGGCAGAGTCCAGTCTATTTTTCTCACAGGTGCATTGTCCAAAGGGGCATAGGAAGTGGAGCTAGGGCAGTTTAAGGATGGACAGGGTGACAAATTGGGACAGAAGGATAACATTCAAGGTGGTCTCATTTCTTGGCGGGGGTCTTGGCATTGATCTCTGTCTTTGTCCTGGATCCCAGGGACCGCTTGCGGGGTGGTTCTCCATCTGCAGGGGGTGGGGTGCTGGTGTGGTGGTTCTGTGGCGGTACCTCCTGTCCACTAGCACCGGCGGAAGTGGTGGTCACTTTATCATCCAGGCTAGTGTCAGGGGCCCCTTGTTGTGCCACAGTGTCCCTCCTGGTGTTCACAAGGTCCTTCAGCACCCCTACAATGGTGCCCAGGGTGGTATTGATGGATTTGAGCTCCTCTCTGAACCCCAAATACTGTTCCTCCTGCAGCCGCTGGGTCTCCTGAAACTTGGCCAGTACCATTTCCATTGTCTCCTGGGAATGATGGTATGCTCCCATGAAGTTGGAGAGGCCCTCGTGGAGAGTGGGTTCCCTGGACCTGTCCTCCCCCTGTCGCACAGCAGACCTCCCAGTTCCCGGGTTTTCCTGGGCCTCTGTCCCCTTAACCGTGTGCCCACTTCCACTGCCCCCAGGTCCCTGTTGTTCTTGGGGTGGTGGGTTAGCCTGGGTTCCCTGTAGTGGTGGATACACAGCTGCTTGACGTGTCCTGTGGACAGAGGTATGGGCCTGCTGGGTGGGTGCTGTGCTGGTGTTTCCTGAGGGGGGAGGCTCTGTGGTGGCCTGTGACTGTGTGAGGGGAACCGACTGTCCCAAGGTCCCAGATGGGCCGGGCTGGTCATCCAGATCCAGTTGGACAGAGCTGCTGTCATCACTGTGGGCCTCTTCTGTGGGTGGAGTGGACATATCTGGAACCTCCTGTCTGGCGACGTTGGGTAGGGGTCTTGCAGGGGTGTAAAGGCATGATTATTGCATCTGTGTGTGCCATGGTGTGCAATAGGTGGGTGACCCTGTACCCCAGTGCTTACATTCTTGTGTAGGACCTTGTGTGATAATTGTTTAGGGGTCTGTGTGGGTATGTGTAGTGGACATGCATTGGTGATGGGTGTCCATGCTGTGTTGTTGCATGCAGGGCTTGGTGTTGGGATGTGTGGTTTGTGATAGTGGGACATATGTGAGGAGTTGGAGTGATGGGGGTGAGGGTGGGGGTATGTGATAGCATACAGGTAGGGTGGGGGATGAAGTAGTGAAAGATTTGACTTACCAGAGTCCATTCCTCCAGCTACTCCTGCAAGGCCCTCAGGATGCAATATAGCCAAGACCTGTTCCTCCCATGTTGTTAGTTGTGGGGGAGGAGGTGGGGGTCCGCCGCCAGTCCTCTGAACCACAATTTGGTGTCTTGAGACCATGGAACCACCTTCCCCATAGGTCGTTCCACCTCTTCCTGATGTCATCCCCTGTTCATGGGTGCTGTCCCACTGCGTTGACCCTGTCCACGATTCTGCACCATAGCTCCATCTTCCTAGCTATGGTGGTGTGCTGCACCTGTGATCCGAATAGCTGTGGCTCTACCCAGATGATTTCCTTCACCATGACCCTGAGCTCCTCCTCAGAAAACCTGGGGTGTCTTTGCGGTGCCATGGGGTGGTGTGGGTGATGTGTGAGGTGGTGTGTGTTGTGATGTGTGGGGTGATGTTTAGGGGTGTGTAGTGTTTTGTGCTTGGATGTTGTGTGAGTGATGGTGTTGTGTGCCTCTGTATGCTGGTGTGGTCTTTGCTTTGCTGTCTCTCTGCTTCTGCCAAATTTGTGGGTGTAAGGGTTTGTGGGTAATGTGGGTGTGTCTTTTGTATTGTATTGGGTGTGTGGGAGTGGTGTGTGTATGTGTATCAGGTGTGTGTATTTGGAATTGTCAAATGTGGTAGTGTTTTGTAAATGTGTGTGTATTTTGAGCACGGCGGTGTGTACCGCCAATGGAATACCGCGGTTGAAAGACAGCTGCGTGGATTCGTGGGTCGTGATAGTATGGGCGTATTCCTGTTGGCGTGATGGTGGAGGTTTGGTTATCGCCAGTTTATCACTGACCTTTGGTGTGGCGGACTTGTGTGGGTGTCTAGATTTTGGCGGATTCTGAGCTGTGGGTCGTAATAGCTGTAGCGGATTTCCGCGGCCGCTGCAGTGTGTTGGCGGTCTTCTGCACGGCAGTAAGCGGGATTTACCACCAACGTTATAATGAGGCCCTAAATGTTACAAAAATTTCTGCATCTAAAAGTCCACTGCCCACTCCACCCTCATTACTTGTATTACTTTCAAAAGAAAACAAACAACATTTTCATTACATCAAAACATTTCCTGTCAAATATTTAACCGCAAACACATATACAAACACATATACTGTCTTAAAAGCCATAAATTTGTTTCAACTAAAACAACAAGGATGCAAAATGTAAAACACTCGTCAATCAATGTCATAAATAATTGGATGTACTTATCTTCGCAGAAACAGCAAACAAAAGAGATAAAAGATGGAACTTTGCATTGAAACTTTCCTTCTCTGTAGCTAGGATATTTCACATTTTAAGTCAGGACCGAAGGTGAGGATTGTGTATGTTTAAAGCTTACTTACTACCAGTGAAGCCACCTCATGAATCGGTTTAAAATAGAATCTTTTGAAAGTAGATTCTGATGACCATTTGGCAGTATTCATGATGTCCTCCAATCTACCACCTACCTGGACGGCCATGGAGGCCACTGCACCTCTAGTGGAGTCTGCCCTGCATATTCTCACATTGATATCTGCTTCCATCATAATCCATTTTACCCACCTTCCTATAGATGGGGAAGATACTGCTTTAAAGGGTTTCTTTATAGAAATTAACAATTGTCTCGCCCCCAGAGGTCGATATTCTGCCGTTGTTTTCTCGTATGCTTTTAGGCATCTGACAACGCACAACTTAGGAGCACTCTCTAAAGCATGATATGTTACTGATCTGGTATTGCATTTGGTTCTCTGGGATACAATGAAGGTTACACCTTCAGGTGAGAAAGCCCGAGCCGAGATATCCAGGGCTGTCACATCGGATATTCTTTTACAAGATATGAGGCAAAGCAACATAGGTAACTTCGATGACAACTCTTACCTCGAAAGGTACTGATTGTCTTGCCAAGAAGACACCTCATTGACATCCCAAAGATCTCAGTATTTCGGTTCCAGGGGCCTAGAGGTCTTGATGCCTTAAGTAACTTAAGTAAACCAGGGGAAGTTCCCCCACTAGGACATTGTGAAGCGTGGGATGCCCCGCCGATATTGTCAATGTAAAGGAGTTGACCGAGCTGTAAGATAGCCCAGATTCAGCCAAATCTGCCTGGAAGTTTCTGATATCTGTAATTTGGGCCTCCATGGGATCACGATGTCTCTCCACCCACCAACAAACCCAATGGGTCCATGCTGATCTATATCTCTTCTATGTGCCAGGGGCCCAGGCCCAACGGATGAACCTCTCAGCCTCTCTCAAAAGTCCATTGTCTTCCCTACGACTGCTGAAATTCTCCAAGCCATGAGACTGAGACGGCCATGGAGAACCATGGAGTGAGGCTGACCCCGAGGATCTAAGAGTATCCATGGGAAAGTCGGAATAAGATGTGGGAAGTCGTGGCAGAGTTCCAGCAGAGTTGGAATTCACACTTGTGACCTCCACAACAGGGTTATCAAGACTACTGATGCCTGACGACGCAGTTGAGCTGACACTCTCAGTATCCACAGGAAGGGGGGAAAGGCATAAACTGGATCCCTCCCCCAGTCCTGCAGGAACGCATCCACTGCTGACGCTCCCGGGTCCGGACGCCAGCTGAAGTGCCTTTGCAGTTGGGTGTTCAATCTGGATGCAAAGAGATCCCCTGAGCAGTCCCCAGTGATCCATGACCGCCAAGAAAATGTTTCTGTCCAGTCGCTGGTATCCTCCAGGTATCTGGAGTTCCAGTCCACTAGAGCATTCTGGGTACCTGGAAGGTATTCTGCCGTCACCGAGATTTGATGTTGGAGGCAATAATGCCAGAATTCCTTTGCTAGTTCCGCCCAGGACCTCGATCGAGTGCCTCCCAGGTGGTTTATATATTGGACTCCAGACACATTGTCCATTCACAGGAGGATGCAACAAGAGACCTTGTCTCGCGTCAGAAACCTGATCGCGAAAGATCCCCGAAGGAGCTCCAAGCAATTGATATAGAGATTGAACTCCTGCTGAGTCCATCGGCCTCCCATCTATATCTCTCCACATCTTGACCCCCAGCCCTGACGGCTGGCATCTGATTCGATGATCAGATCTGGCGAGGAACCAAAGATCGCTCTGCCGTTCATTACCTCCATGTGATCTAGCCACCATTGTAGCTCCGTCCTTGCCTACTGAGAGAGGGATATCAGTTCGGAGTAAGTGAGTCTGCGTCGGAGATGCTGCACTTTTAGGTGCTGTAGTGCCCCGTAATGCAGGGGACCCGGGAAGATGGCTTTATTGAGGACAAAAGGAGCCCCACAATTCTGGCCAACTGCCTGAGTGAAATTCCGTCCCTTCTCATAATCTTCCCCAGTTCCTTTTTGATCTTGGCCACCTTCTGGGCTAGAAGACTGAGAGAGGCTGTATTGAGATCTATGAACAAATCCAGAAAGGTCAGTGTCTGTGAGGGAAGAAGTTCTGATTTCTGTTGATTTACTGTAAACCCCAACTCTTAGAGCAGAACAATAGTCATGTTCACGTGGTAAAGAAGCTGGGAGAGGGACTGATACATCAGGAGGATATTGTCCAGATAAATTATCAGACACACCCCTTGAGTACTGAGGTGCTCCACCACTGGTTTGAGCAGTTTCGTGAAGCACCAAGGTGCCTATCATAGTCTGAATGGGAAAGACTTGAACTCGAACACTTGTTGTCTCAACATAAACGGCAGAAACCTGCAGTGTGTAGGAAAAATCAGGACTCTCAGGTAAGCGTCCTTGAAGCCCAACTGAGGTCCCTGAGCATGTGGATGCCCTCCATCTTGAAATGTCTGTATACCACTCATTCGTTGAAAGCCCGTAGATTGATGACCAGGCGGAAACCGTTGTCCTTCTTTTCTACCAAGAATATATTGCTCTTGAAACCCCTGGAATGGAAAACTGATCTGTGGATGGCCTCCTTTGCCAGAAGATCTTGAACCTCTGAGTCTAGCAGTGCCATGTCTGCGTCCGAGAAAAAGATCGATTTCAGGGGTGACTCCTGTATTGGTGTTCCCCAGAATTCTATGTGGAAACCTTCCACTGTCTGCCAGTCCGAAGCATCGAAGGTTATGTCTGCCCACCTGTGTGCAAACCTCCGTAACCTTCCCCAAGGGCTTGAGGGGAAGAAGGGATAGTGCTTAACAGTAGGTCCTCATGGAGCATTAGCTATGCCATGGGCACCTCTACTGGGTCTGCTCTTCCCTCTTCCCCAGTTGGGAAAGAATGTGCCTTGTCAGCCATCCCACCAGCTGTTGTTTCTTTTGGTGTATGTGGCACTGGGGTCTTGTTGGTAAAAGCGGCCGGAGGAGTGACCCCTGCCTCTTCCGGCACCGCCAAAAACCTTTCCTTGAAAAATATCCTTGATGGAGGTTTGCCCTTTATCCAGTGTTAAAAACGTAGCTACAAATTTTCACAGCTCCTTGACGAACGGATCACCAAATAGGTGGCCCTGGGTGACCGCACCTGCCTCTGAGCCAGAGAGCTCCCCCAGTTTGGGATCTATCTTTATCAATAGGGAGTGGCACCTCTCAGCCGAGATGGCGCAGTTGGCATTCCCCAGAATACAAACTACCCTCTGGCCCAGCCTGCCATGATGTCCGTAGGCAGGGGTCTGCCTGTGTGCTTTGCCTGCTCGGCCAATTGAATATTTTGTGTCAGGGGTCCCCACATGTCCAGTTGTTTGTCCTGGCACGCCCTCCAGGAATGATCAATGCCCTTTTTGGGTCCTTGGTGTACTTTCCAAAGAAAGTGCACAATTTCGGGTCGATGTTTGGTGTCGCCGCCACTTTGCCAGCAAGAGTAGGGTGAGGGCATTCTGCAGTAATTCTGGCCCAAACCTCCTTTTCAAAGGGTTGTATGATTTTGCTGGCTGAGGAGTCAGCTACTGTCTGATCCGGTCGCCAGTCTGAGGATCTGGGGTGGCATATACCCTCAGGATCAAACATGTCCGAAGTGGACATGTCCCCTTCCTCTGGGTCTTTCATGGAGGTAGCTGGGCGCCATGGCTGACCTGAGACTTGATACACCTCATCTGAGGATGTTTCATTCTATGCGTCACCCTCTCCCGGTACGGGTGACCCTTGTTCAGGGTAGAATATGGGGTGAACATCATCACCAGTCTCTCCAGGTCATTCCTCCTCCTGGAAGGGTGCTCATTTTAGCGTGCGCGCACTCTGATGGAAGGCTTTGGTGAGGTGTTCAAAGCCCTCCAGGTGGCCCGCGTCATGCTTGCGCGATCTCTTGCGAGCTGCTGCCTTGGTGTCCCCCTGGCGTGCTCCTGTCTCCCCAAACATGCCTGTCCCCTTAGACACTTGCTCTGCTAATCTGGCCACGCTCTCCTGTAGAGGGGCCAGGGCCTTTGCAATGGCCTGTGACAGAATGGCACCCACCTCAGGCGGCAGGCGGCGCTGCGAGGGGCCTTCCTCTGAGGGCAGATTGGGGAAAAATTTGTGGTCCTGAAGAGACTGCACCATCACCGAGAGTAGGAAACACAGGGGTTCATCAGTACTAACAGAAAACACGCAGAGGATTTTAAGGGCAGCCCCCGCACTCCTTCTGTCAGATTTGGAGGCGCTAGCCTCTGCACGCATTTGCCGTGCTTCGTGCTATGGGTTAACACAGACCGCAATGCAGTGTTCAGCGAAGGTTGGGGGAGTTTTAAATGAGCCACAGGCTCTATCCCCTTAAGTGTGAGTGATAAAACGATCAGGCACCCATGGCGTCTTGATCAGTTTCACCGACACGCTCAACACGTGAAAGAGCGCTATCTGGTGGACCCGACGTGTCACCGTGAGACGAATCTGCGCTCGGACTGATTTTGCCTGCCAGGCGACTGTCAGCTGATAACACAAATAATAATAACTCCGTCAGGCGAAAAGCACACAAATTGGAATACAATTCAAGAAAAACAGTTTAGATTAGTCAGTAAGGGAAAAATGACGTAACTGGCGCTGAGCAGTGAAGAAAGAGGAGGGACTCTGACAACGGATGATATATATATGGACACTCAGAAGGTGAATGGATTGGATAATGGTTACCATGGAGATGTGTTGGACTCATGGGATATGTAGTGTTTATGTTTTTTCTTGTTGAACTTTTAACTGGCTGTTATAATAAATATATTATAAATAGTGAAGAAAGAAATGCATAATCCTCACCTTCGGTCCTGACATAGAATCATGCTTTTAACTTTCCATGCCAGGTAAATCCATGAAAGCTTTTCGTACACAACAGAAACACCTGGTACATCATTTTGCCTTCAGATAGTTCACAAATAATGAAGCCAATCAATTGTGGGTTGTGGGGACTGGCTGTCAAACACCATGGTACATATGCTCTACGACAGACAATTTCACTAATGAAAATCCTTGAGAGGGTCAAAACCGATGAGGGAGCCAAGGTCACAGCATCACAGTTGATGCAAGAAAGATGAACAAGGGAAAAAGGATATCTCAAACAGTAACAAAAGCACAAAAGGCAGAGGGAAAATCAAAAAAGACAGACAGCAAGGAAGGGTCTCAAAACAACAACACCTATAATCAATGAGACACAAATAGAATGAACACTTGATAAACTCAAAGATGAAGACAAGTTTTAAACAATGTATATAGATAATTTTATTATTTGAATTAATTAGTTATTTCATAAAATTTGTATTACAAAACCCCAATATCTATAACTTGTAAATCCCTAACTACCCCTTTATTCTAGCCACTCATGAACCCTAAATCCCCCTTACTACACCAATAGACTATCCCTTCCTGAACTCCTACAAACGGTTACCTCCGTTATGCACTCCCCATCCATGAACCCTAAAAACTCCATACTCCCCATAAAACCAATCCTTCTTGTGGACTAGAAACTCATTGGTATGCCTATTTACTACCAATCACTGAGGTCTAAAAAATGCTTACTACCCCTAAACACTAGTTATCCCTGGACCCTAAAACCTCTTTACTACCCTTATACACTACCCATCCCTGAAGCATAAAACTCCTTACTAGCTATAAACACAACCTACCCCTAAGGCATAAGAGCTCCTTACTACTCCTATTTACTACACATCCTTGAACCCTAGGAAATTCGTACTACCCCTATTCACTATCCCTTCATGAAGCCTAAACCGCCTTACTACCCTTTTACTACCTATCCATGAACCCTATAATCCTTTGCTACACCTATATGCTAACCATCACGGACCTTTAAAACCTTCTAACTACCCCTATAAATTAACCATTCCTGTGGCCTACAATGTCTTACTACTCCTAATCACAACCCAAGCCTCAGGCAAAAAACTCATTATTACCCCTTCGAGTGGGTGCACAAGGGTCTGAGTGGGTCTGTGAGTGGGTGCATGAGTGTCTGAGTGGGTCTGTGAGTGGGTGCATAAGGATCTGAGTGGATGTGTGAGTGGGAAAAAGAGATTGAAAGAAAGAGAGATAGAAAGAGAGTGAGTGGGAGAGATTTTAGGCTTTTATGATTAAATACTCAGATATGAGATATTTCTGGACAAAGTGAAAAGAAAAATGTATTTGTCAATTGAAAAGAGTAAGATCACCTTTCAGTATGAACCTTAAGGCCGTCAGCTCCCTCCACGCAAAAGCACACAGCTATGTTCTGGGGGTAGGCACCCTGGGACATAGCAGGAGCCGGCCCTTGAAGGGGGTGGTGGATTCCAGGGCCATTAATGGCTCCTCGGGGGGGCCGTGACCCCCTCCACCTAGGAATTTGCCCCGGGGAGGTGGTGGTCCCTGGGGGTGTGGTCTGTAATGGACCCCCTTCCTTCTTCTATTTTAGCCCCAGGCGGTAGTTCCTGGGGCTCAGGGGAGGAGGGGGAGCTGCGCACCCCCCAAGAGCTGTATTTATGTAAAGCGCTGTAGAGGTGGTGGTCCCTGCACGCCCCCTGCACTGCATTCATGGAAACCCCTGGGAAGTGGTGGTCCCCAGGGCTGGGGAGACTGCGTGCCCTCCATTTGCTGTATTAATTTAAAGCCCTGGGGAGGTGGTGATCTCCGGGACTGAAGGGACCACATGCCCCCAACACTGTATCTATGGAAAGCCCTGGGAAGGTGACAGGGGGAGGCTGCACGGCCACCCACACATAATTACAATGATGCCCAGGGCGGGTGGCGGTCCCTGGGGGTGCAGGAGGGCCACGCCTCCCCCACATGCAATATCAACAAAGCCCCAGGGAGGTGGTGGTCCCTGGGTTAAATATAAGCCCTGTAGGAGGCCCAGTGTGCTCCCCTTCTTATATTTTCAATGCCCCGGGGACCAGGCCCACACGGGGTCTTTAAAAAAACAAGCACGGGCGACTGCAATTTAAAAAAAATAAACAGTGAATTCACAAGGATGTCGCGAATTCACAGTAAAAATGCTTTAAAAAAAGTGTTTTTTGCCCTGGTGGGGACCTTCAGGGACTCCAGCACCAGAGCTAAGGGGTCATGGTGTCTCTACCCTTGCCCCTTTTCATTTGTTTTGCATTTTTTGGTGGGACCTGGCTGAATCAGAGTCCCAAGATGGCTGACAACACTTCCTGATTGTGTGTTGGCAATGAATCAGAGCTCTCCATTTTCCTGCACAAGATCATATTTGCGAAGACATCGCAGCCAGAGATATGCAAATTTGGATTTCCTTTAATTTCTCAAAGACTAATAAAAGGATTTACACCAAATAAGCAAAAGTAAATTCTGCATACCGAAAGCTAGCTTTATGCCAAATTTGGTGTAATTCCGTCCAGTGGTTCGGGCTGTAGTCATGTTCAAATGTCTTAGGAGAATTACCTTGGGAAATACCCCCACTTTTTCTCTGGCCCGCTTGACGGATCACCCGGAAACTTTCCGTGTGCAATAAGAATCACCGGGGCACTTTTTCAGGAAAATTTAGTGAAGATTTGTCAAACAGAGCCAAAGATATAGGCAAGTCAAAAAACGCAGTCACCACTAGGCAGTTGTAGTTAGGACCTAGTTTCCATAGACTGTGCGTTTTTGTTTGGCCTATAACTTTGGCACCACTTAGCGAATCGTTGTGAAATTTTCAACACTTATACTTTGGTCTGTTCAGCTTCTGTTGAAAGTTTTGGGCTGGTCCGTCAAAAGGGGGGTCTCAAAATACGTTTTTCCATTCATTTTTCGATAGAGATTTTAGACATGCCTACAATCCAAACCGCTAAACAGAATTACACCAAATTTGGAACGAAGCTAGATCCTGTTCCACAGATTATGCTTTTTGTTGTTTGGTATAAATCTATTCAGAAGTTTTTGAGTGATATATATATATATATATATATATATATATATATATATATATATATATATATATAAATAAATATATATATAGTTATATATTTCTATATATATAATACACTTACCTGCAAAGTAAAAACTAGATGTACGTCCCTGCATGTAACGACCCTCCTGTGTACTTACCTGCGATGTAACAAACCTTTGGTAGCAAGAGGTGTGTAAATATGGGCGTTGTCTGCTCTCCCTGCTGACGTAGTTGGACTCTCGTTCCTAGGTGAGGCTGCTGGTATAGGGATGACAGCACTTTTGTTTGTAGGCGACTAAGCCACTCCTATAACAAGTCGCAACTGTCGGCCCAACCCTTCCGGCTCACAAGCAATACCTCACCAAAAACCCAAAACAGTAAAAGGTGATTTCGGGCAGCCTTACACATGGACTCTAGATTGCTACATCTCAGGGGAGTCGTGGTAGAATGGAAGTTACCCTTTTCTCACGTTAGCAACAAGTCTCAGCCACACACAGGCAATGAAGGAGATGCAGGATAGTTTTCAATATATTTATTGAAAGGACTGCAATCTACGGTAAAATGCATGAGCTGCAATGATTAGGATAATGAACAATAAAAGAAGCATAATTGTGAAGATGAGAGTCGTGACTACAAAGAGCCCCACCATCTTGCAATAACATGAAATGTAAAATCCCTAGCAAAGAGAACCTAATCGCTAACCTAATGAGAGCTAGGTATGATAAACCTAATCGGCCAGTGCCATGTCTATGAGAAACATTTTCCAACGCTTGTTACCTTGGAATGAGGTCTCTAACTCTGATTCCGTGCTGACACAAAGGCTGATTTCTGCAGCAAGGACATGTGCAGCATAGATGGCATCTGGAAGGAATCCCTCTGATAACCTTGTTTGTGTGAGATGTATTTATACAGATCATGTAAGGCCCCTGATGCAGGTATGTTCCCAAACAATTGATAAGGAGGCAGACTTGTGGTGGCAGTTATGTAAACAAACCCCAACAAGTGTACATTATGTTCCTGTCATACGTAAGTGAGAAAGGGACATGATGTGAATACCTACGTACAACCCTTGATTATGACGCTGATAGTGACGCCTTCACAGAGTGGCACTGATAATGCAAATCAAAACATTTATATAACTATAAACAATGGCAGCCATCTTAAAAGCAATAATAAAGTAAATGGGCTAAAACAGAGCACGCTAAGTAGGTAAGGCCACTAAGGGGGTCATTCAGACCCCGGCGGGCGGCGGGAGCCGCCCGCCTGGAGGGAACCGCCATATGGCGCTCCGCGGTCGAAAGACCGCGGAGGCCATTCTGGCTTTCCCGCTGGGCTGGCGGGCGACTGCCAGAAGGCCGCCCGCCAGCCCAGCGGGAAACCCCTTCCCACGAGGAAGCCGGCTCCGAATGGAGCCGGCGGAGTGGGAAGGTGCGACGGGTGCAGTTGCACCCGTCGCAAATTCCAGTGTCTGCTGAGCAGACACTGGAATTCAAAGTGGGGCCCTCTTACGACACCCCTCACCGCCACCCTGTTCCTGGCGGTCGAAACCGCCAGGAACAGGATGGCGGTGAGGGGGTCGGAATCCCCCATGGCGGCGCAGCAAGCTGCGCCGCCATGGGGGATTCCCAGGGCAGCGGAAAACCGGCGGGAGACCGCCGGTTTTCCTGGTCTGACCGCGGCCAAACCGCCGCGGTCAGAATGCCCTGCGGGGCACCGCCAGCCTGTTGGTGGTGCTCCCGCATCCCCGGCCCCGGCGGTCCTTGACTGCCGGGGTCGGAATGAGCCCCTAAGTGATGGGTACACAGGCCTGCAAGCCGAAAGGCTAAGCTAATTTCCTGAGGCCCAATAAAACTAAAAAGAATTCACTATGCTGTGACACTGTAAATGCTTTACAACTGCTGTTTCACTCTAAAGCATGGAGCTGAAACCTTTGTATTTCCTGTAACATTGGGATCCAGTTCCCATGTCACTAAATAGTCAAGCAAAATAGCAGTATATTTTATTCCAAAGAGGATGTGTCTTGTCGTTCTAGCTATGCGTGGCCCAGTCTCAACTCTCTCTTCTGCCAGAAAAAAGCAGGAATGTTCTTTCTTGTTGTTTGTTCAAGTATGGCCAAATGTCTCACCCAAAACTAAAGAGGATTAGCCCACCATTTGTGCAGGACAAATCAGATATTTTTAGTTTTCACTTAGCTATCAGCAAAATCTTTTGTTAATATAAAGAAGCTTAAAACAGGCTTAGAGCACATCCATTGCTTACCATTAGTTACCATTGGTTGTCTTTGACATATCTCTTGCTTTCTTCCTTCTTATTGGTCATCACCTTCTGCTTGCATCCTACTTCCTTCTAGGGCTTCAGTATGTGTCATGGACGAAGTACAGTTTCTTGTCTGTGGCCAGTGTCCTTCCACAGGTCGCAGTCTCCTACTGGTACTATTTTTATATTTTTACTTGCACTTTCTAAGAGTACCTGTGTCTCCAGTCCCTCTCTCCCTCCCACTGTCTGTGCTACTGCCCCCTCTCTTCCGCCATCTTGCTGCCTCCGTTGAGTTGTTGTTGCTCCCTTCCTCCTCCTTTCCATTTCCCTTGTGTTGCTTGCACCCACATTCCAATCACCCTTTGTTGTGTTGCTGTGAACTGCCTCCTCCCTTCACCTCCCTTTTGTTGCTTGAAACCTCACCCTCTTATGTCTGTTTTGCTGCTACATTCTCCCATGGTACCCCTAGACCCCTCCAACCCTCTGTCCTTTCCACCGCAAAAAAAAAACATTAAGCCAAACAGCTTGGGCGGATGAGACTGTTATTTGGCTTTGTTTAATGTTTTTGAGACATATTGCACAGCAAGAGCTTTTGCGTAACATGGCTTAAACAAAAAAAGCACTATGACGCTATCAACCCTGGCCACATCATAGCGCTTTTTTCCCCTTTACTTTAAGCCCTTGTTGCACATCAGATGTCTGAATTTTTTTTTTTTGCCAATAGATCTTGCATAGGAGAAACCTATTGTCCTTGCCAGTCCTTGTTTTTTGATAGAATTTGCTTCCACTCTTTCGTTCTTTTACATCATTCTATGTGTTTTGATGTGAAGAGACAGCAGCAAGGATGTTTGGCAGACCTGATTAAGCGTTTTGTTCCATGTAATCACCAGTTATGGCTCTCTGGGCTCTGAAGGGGCAGGCCCGGGGGTGGGGGGGGGGGGGGGGGGAATGGGGTTTGGAACAAAAACATTTATTCATTTTTTTTTTTTAAGTTATTTGCTCCGCCACCGCATTGCTCCTCTGTCCCTCGTAACTGTAGGCACAGGCTCCCAGCCTGCCCTGCAGTCAATCCTGACACTGCTCAGGGCAGCGTTAGGATTGGCTGGGAGCCCCCAGCCAGGGCGCTCCCAGGCAGCCTGCGAGCCTGTGCCTGCCCGCTCCAGCCCAGCAACACAGTGCTGGGGGGTGAAGACACGGCCGGCCAACACACATACGCACTGTGGGGAGTGCACAGTGCACTCCCTTCGTCCCTGTCATCACACATCACGCCCCCTTTAACAACAAAAGGATAATAATCTTAGTTTATTATCCTTTCGTTGGATTTGCAGCAGTTGCTGCTGGGAGGGCGACGCTCCTCCGCCATAGTGGAGGAGCTGCAGCTGGTCATCACTCACTCTTGAGCGTGTGTCTCAGTTGTGAAAAGAACATCGCCAGGAAAGTTGCATAGATATCCTGATTACTAAGTATTTCATCATTTCCAAAGGAGAAACGCAGTGGAGAAACAGGCCCAAACTTTGAGCGTCGCAAACTTTCTTGTGCAAAAGCAGATTTGTGCCGAAGATGACGCTTCATTAGTGCCAATAATTCGATGCATTGTTCAGGGCCAGCCCCGTGCTAATATAAGCAAGAGGAACGTAATGGAGAGGAGCTATGCGAACATCAACAGGATATGATGCACAGCCAATCAACTGAAACAGCGTGATCTGACATTGTGAAAAATCTCAACCCCCAATGAAATCAGGTATAAACAATGTGCACGCAGAACACAGTTTGATGTTATCTGAAATATTTTGTTGCTCCTAGAATTCAGGAATGCAATTTTTCACACAGAAATACGTTGCGCGACTGATAGTAAATCTGGGTCACGGTGCTTAGCATATTACCAATGCTTTTTTTATTGTCGAATCAGGGAACCTTGGGGCACCTTTTCCGTGCTTTGATTAGAAGCTATAGCACCCTTGAAAAGCCACTGGGACAATCACTGATGCCACAGAAATTATTTCATTAACAAATGATACTTCAATGTTTCCATTTCATAAAGTAAGGATTCCATCAGTGGCAGTCTTTTATGCAGATCTTTAGACAATAATGGAAACAGGGCACATAAAGCAGTTAAAAACAACAGCTTATTTTCAGATATTTGTGATAACCAATCAGTTGCGATACTTGGATCTCTCCTTCTGCTGACTCTACCACCATCGCCATCACTGGCATACTGAGGATTTTTTTTCTTCCACTGGTTCTGGAGGAGGCCTTGTGCCCAGTGTGCTTCATCCTGGCAAGGATGGGGTGAGTGGATGGCTTCTTCCACTGGTTCTGGAGGGGGCCTTGTGCCCTGTGATGCAGCACTTGGGGAGTGCAAGGTCACAGTCTCTCACCTGGGTGTCACACCTACAGGATTTGCAGGGGTCCAGGATGCACATTGGTGGCAGTGGTGGGACTGGTGTCGGGGCTGGCAGCGGTGGGCGGAGGCTCCAGCTCATCCCCTGCAGCTTCAGACGGCTGCCCACTGAGGCTGCTGCTCGTGGTGGTAGTGCTGGTGGCCGTGCTGGTGGATGTGCTGGTAGTGGTGGGGGGAGGCTCCAGCCCATCCCATGCAGCCTCGGACGGCTGCCCACTGGGGCTGCTGCTGCTGGCATTGATACTGGTGGCGGTGCAGGCAGTGGTGGGGGTGGCTCCAGCCCATCCCCTGCAGCCTCGGACGGCTGCCCACTGGGGCTGGTGCTGCTGCTGTAGTGCTGGTGGCGGTGCAGGCAGTGGTGGGGGGAGGCTACAGTCCCATCCCCTGCAGCCTCGGACGGCTGCCCACTGGGACTGCTGCTGCTGGTGACGGCTGAACCACCATGGTTGGTGGTGGGGGCTCAGAATCAGTCCCAGCACCAGGCCTCCTGTCCTTCCTGTCTGCTGATGCAAGCCCCTTGCCCTTTCCTTTGGCAGCTGGTGGTGCCTCCTTGCCCTTCGGCAGCTGGTGGTGCCTCCTTGCCCTTCCCTTTGGCAGCTGGTGGTGCCTCCTTGCCCTTCCCTTTGGCAGCTGGTGGCGCCTCCTTGCCCTTCCTTGATGCACCTTTCAGTGCTGCTGCCTGGTTCCCTGGAGCCTTTCCCACCTGCAGTAGCTATCGATACTACTGTGGCCGTGGACTGGGTGGCTGAGGTGCTCACCTGGGTTCTGACCACCCTGGCCCACTGTGAAGGACAGGGGGAGGGGTAGGGAAGAGGTCAACGGTGGAGAGGAAAAGCTTTTTAAGGACATTGGTGCGGGAAGAGGGTTAAGGTTTGGGAGAGGAGGAAGAGGGAGTGGTTGTTGGAGGTGTCTGCTGAGTTTGGGTACAGGTGCATGCGCTGGATGCTGTTGTGAGGTGGATGGATGTTGGGTGTCTGAGTGGTTGCGTTTGTGTACTTTGGGAGGAGGGGGCACAGACACAGTGGGAGAGGACACAGAGGACATGTGCATGGATGTGGGGGTGGTGACTGCCAGTGAGGGGTGTGTAGTGATAGGCGTGATGGTGATGGAGGTAGTGGATGAGGATGTAGTGCATGCAGGTGTGAGTGGAGACGCTACTGGTAGGGAGGTGGAGGAAGAGGAGGAAGGGGCCACAGTGGAGGCAGTGGATGTTGGTATATCTGCACCTGGATGGTGTTTGTGCCTGTAGGATGTGTGGTGCTTGTGTTTTCCTGAGCCACTCTTGTGTGTTGTCATGTGTGCATGCTCGTCTGCCTGTGTGCTTGGGATAGGTTGGGGTTGAGGGTAATGAGACTGGGTAGAGGAAGTTGGAGGGGGAGGCTAGAAACAGGGACAATGGCTGCCATCAGACAGGAGGCCAGAGCCTGGATTGATCTCTGTTGGGCCGCCATGCCAGTGTGAATGCCCTCCAGGAATGCATTAGTTTGTTGCAAATGGGCTGCCAGCCCCTGGATGGCATTCACAATGGTTGACTGCCCAACAGAGATGGATCACAGGAGGTCAATAGCCTCCTCACTCAGGGCAGCAGGGCTAACTGGGGCAGGGCCTGAGGAGCCTGGGGTGAAGCAGATGCCCACCCTCCTGAGTGAGCGGGCACAGGAAACATGCTGTGGGGCTGCTGGGAGGGCGGTACTGGTACGGGGGCTGGCGGTTGTACCTGTAGTTGGGGTGGGCACAGAGGGGTCTGCCACCACCAGGGTGCTTCCATCGGAGGAGGTATCACTGTCAGAACTGTCCCCTCCTGACTCTGTCGTGGTGCTCCCCTCGCCCTCCGTCCCACTGGTGCCCTCACCACTGGTGGATTCGGCCTTATGGGCCCTGTGGGATGCAGCTCCCTCCATCACCGGTGACTCTGCTCCTCCGCCAGATGATGCTAATGCACATAAGGACAGGGTGACAAAAAAAAGGGGGGTCGAGACAAAGGATACACTTGGTCAATGGCTGCTCCAACACCACAGTTAGCGTACACGACACACACACACACAGGGAACAGCCCTACGCACTAGGCAATTCACAACCAGTCACAATGCTAGTCACCAGGCCATGGACAGGAATACCTAACGCCAATAGCAGCATACCTGAGACCCACAGACCCCTGATGCCTAGTAGATGCCTACTAGCTTGGTAGAAGGTGGTGTACATCAGACCCTGCCCAACATGGGACCTACTCTGCAATGTCCGGCCTAGCCTAGGGGCACCCACAGGCCCACATCCCTCATGCGGGGACCACCCCACCATGCGCAAGTAGTATATAGGGAAACTATACTCACCCCCTTGTGGCTGCTGTTATGCCCTCAAGCGCCTATCCAGTTCTGGATAGGACACTGCCAGTATGTGGGCCATCAGGGAAGTCAGGGTTCGACGGGCACCCCTTCCTCGTTGCGAGGCCATCCCCAGCTGGGCCTCTGCCGTCTTCCTTGCCCAGCGTCTCAGGTCCTCCCACCGTTTGCGACAGTGGGTGCTCCACATGCCGTAGACCCCCAGGGTCCGCAAGTCCTTGGCGATGACATGCCATATACCCTTTTTCTGATGGGCGCTTACCTGCAGAAAAATACACATAGAAAAAGGTACCAGTCAGACTGTCTGGCCTGTTACACTCATGTGCCACCATAGCCCTCACATCCCCTTATGCACAGACATTGCCCACCATACATGCAGCACGCTGCCCAGGACCCTTCCACCAACCCCCCTACACGAGGCCCTCACACACAGCACTCCATGCATTCATGCCCCATGCATCGTGCTCACAGTGTACTCATCTGTTGGTCTGGAGGCCCATACAGCATTCGGTACTGGGATAGGACCCCATCCACCAGTCTCTCCAACTCCGCAGCGGTGAAGGCAGGGGCACTTTCCCCAGTGACACGAGCTGTGGTCGGTTCCAGACACAGGTCACAGCAGCACTTGCAGTGTAGGTCCTCTGCTGTTGAAGGTCTGGTAGCAAGTGAGTGAACAGATAGAAAATGGTGGTCACGTCCGTGGCGGTGCGTACCATCACTGCAGGCGTACATCAACTTTATCCACTGTAACCCATAGGGCCCAATGACAACCAATGAGGAGTTGCACGGCGGTGCTCGAACACCTCCGACAATGGCGCACAACATCAGCGGCATTACCTCATTTCCACATGTCCATCCACACAGGACCGGCGGATGCCATTTCGGGGGGGAGGGCAGGCAATTGCACCTAACTGCGTCACAGTACAGATAGGCACCATTTGGGCCTATACAACAATATACTGTTACAGTCACAACATGTAATGCAGTGTAGTGTTTGGAAATGTGGAATACTGACCAGCTGCTCCCCGTTTTGCCCCTAGATTACAACCGCTGTGGATGAATAGGAGATGGAGACATCCCCCTGTGTACAGACCCCTAGTGGACTTGGTAACAATGGAGGACAGGCACATTATCCTCACCTATAGACTGGACAGGGCCACAATCACAGAGCTGTGTCCCCAATGGAAGACTGACCTGATATCTGCTATCCGTCAGCCCACTGGGGTCCCGCCTCTTGTGCAAGTCCTATCTGTGCTCCATTTCTTGGCAACTGGCTCCTATCAAGTGACAGTGGGCTTGGCAGCAGGAATGTCACAGCCAATGTTCTCAATACTGCTGACCAGA
The DNA here is from genome assembly GCF_031143425.1 of Pleurodeles waltl. Taxonomy (NCBI): domain Eukaryota; kingdom Metazoa; phylum Chordata; class Amphibia; order Caudata; family Salamandridae; genus Pleurodeles; species Pleurodeles waltl. The sequence continues at coordinate 365,201,167 of NC_090448.1, read as the reverse complement.
GTGTTGTCTGCCCTGATTAAACACATGCGCAGCTACATTGTTTTTGCCCCAGGTGGAGGATTTGGACACAGTGAAAGCTGACTTCTATGCAATGGGACATATCCCCAACATAATTGGGGCTATTGATGGTACACATATTGCATTTGTTCCCCCCCCCCGGAGAAATGAACAGGTGTTCAGAAATCAGAAGAGCTTTCACTCCACGAATGTGCAGATAGTGTGCCTGGCGGACCAGTACATCTCCCATGTCAATGCAAAGTATCCTGGCTCTGTGCATGATGCCTTTATCCTTTGGCATCATCTCTATTTTTAGATATTTGTGCCCCATTCTGGCACTTGGTGTGTTGACTGCAGTCTACTACAGGTCATTCTTATGTATAGATTCCTGAACAGTTGTATTGCATTGTTTAAAGTTTGTTAAACAAATACATAGTTCGATCATTTGACAGACTCCATACTTGTATTTTTAGGTCGAGCATTCGAGGCCTCTTGTATATACTTTAGTATATACTTCTATACTTCTTTGTGGGGTCTCTGCTTTTTCACTGGTTTGTTTCAGAGTCCTTGAAAAATCCTTGCTTGCTAGTGGTCAATCCTTGCTCTTTGTCCCACCTTTTCCACAGTTGTACACTCCCCTGGAGCATGGCCCTAGTACTTGTACCCTTCCACTTGTGCCTATGAAGTATGTGCTTAGGGATTACTTTGTTCAAAGGCTAATAGCATTTGACCAGAGCGCTGGATGCTTCAGTGGCCCCAGTCTGTTTCTGTTAACATGGCTGTAGTCTATTACTTACTTTTCGTCTGCAGTGATGTGTGACTTTGTTTATTCCATTCATTACTCTCCCTCGCACATTTTCTGTTCTTGCATTACAAATGCTTGTCTTTTTTGTCTGTCTCTGCGAGCTCTCAGCAGCGCTTTGAACCGGCTGCTTATGTCAACTGTTTTACTTTTTATTTTAAGTTTGTGGCAAGAAAACGCTAATAGCTGAAACTCGAGCGAACACTAGAGCTATTGCAGTTCAAATGTTTGTTTTGTTTTCAGTCTGTGTGGAAATAAAAGTCCAGTCAGTAATTTACAACGCTATAAGCTCTAACTCGAGCAAACACGAGACTATTGCATTCCAAATGCTTGTTTCTTTTGTGTTTCTTTTGCGCTCATGCTCATGGCAGCCATGACACTTCAAATCGGCTCGCACTGCCATTCCCCAGTGAAAAACATTAGATGGTTTGGGGCTCAGAGGGGCATCAAACTGGCATCAGGCACGGAGTGCATGGTACCCAACCCCATCGGAGTGCACATTACTAAACCTTACTGGCTCTACTTATCCTTTCATCTTTCCGAGGTCTATAACTTGTATGGCATACAATTGAGTTAAACATATGTTTACGTTTATAGTGCCAAGAAACTACTCTGAACGCGCTGTTCGGCCAGCCTGTTATCTTAACTGTGATGCAGGGGGTTGCAGGCATTCTTGGTCCTACCACCTGGTACATCGGGCAAGCAGAAGGGGCTTCGAGAGGGGCAGCAAGCGTAGTTCTCTCTCCTGCAGGGCTGTTTCTCTTCTACAAACGTCTCTCATTAACAGTGCCCTGTCCCGTCTGGAGTACTATGACCCCCTCGTGCAGTGTGCTCTCTCTCTCACAGTGTTTCCTGTCTTGTGCACTGCTGGGACTTACGCAACGCGCATGTGTCTCTCCAGAAGATTGTCTCCCTCTTATAGTGCTGAGGTCTCTCTTCTGCAGTAATGCCTCTCACCTGCAGCGTGCTGTCTGTTGCAGTACTCGGGATGCCAAAACCCTCCATGGAGCGCTCTTTCTCTTTACAGTGTAGTCCTGTTGTGAAGAGCTTTGGCCTTCCTCTCTCCTTTTCACTGCTGTTTATTCCTCCAGCACCCTCACTCTCGTCTGCAGTGCTGTTTATTCCTCCTCCAGCACCCTCACTCTCGTCTGTAGTGCTGTTTATTCCTCCTCCAGCACGTTCACTCTCGTCTGCAGTGCTGTTTATTCCTCCTCCAGCACCCTCACTCTCGTCTGCAGTGCTGTTTATTCCTCCTCCAGCACCCTCACTCTCGTCTGCAGTGCTGTTTATTCTTCCTCCAGCACCCTCACTCTCGTCTGCAGTGCTGTTTATTCCTCCTCCAGCACACTCACTCTCGTCTGCAGTGCTGTTTATTCCTCCTCCAGCACGTTCACTCTCGTCTGCAGTGCTGTTTATTCCTCCTCCAGCACCCTCACTCTCGTCTGCAGTGCTGCTTATTCCTCCTCCAGCACGTTTACTCTCGCCTGCAGTGCTGTTTATTCCTCCTCCAGCACCCTCACTCTCGTCTGCAGTGCTGCTTATTCCTCCTCCAGCACCCTCACTCTCGTCTGCAGTGCTGTTTATTCCTCCTCCAGCACGTTCACTCTCGTCTGCAGTGCTGTTTATTCCTCCTCCAGCACCCTCACTCTCGTCTGCAGTGCTGTTTATTCCTCCTCCAGCACCCTCACTCTCGTCTGCAGTGCTGTTTATTCCTCCTCCAGCACGTTCACTCTAGTCTGCAGTGCTGCTTATTCCTCCTCCAGCACCCTCACTCACGTCTGCAGTGCTGCTTATTCCTCCTCCAGCACCCTCACTCTCGTCTGCAGTGCTGTTTATTCCTCCTCCAGTACGTTCACTCTCGTCTGCAGTGCTGTTTATTTCTCCTCCAGCACCCTCACTCTCGTCTGCAGTGCTGTTTATTCCTCCTCCAGCTCCCTCACTCTCATCTGCAGTGCTGTTTCAGCCTTGCATCGCTGGGATGATCCCATGTTCTCTTTCTGAGTTTTAACATACCCCCACGGCACTCTCGCCGTTTGTCCCATGCAATGTTTATGGAGGGGCCCGCGGGAAGCAAGAGCAATGCTTTAGTCTTCCCGCGGGCCATTTCGTGAAGGAAGTGACAGCGAGGGACAGGGATTGGGGAAAAGGTAAGTGGGGGTGGGTTTAAGGGGTGGGAATAAAAGGGGTTGGGGGTGGATGGACCGGCCTCTTTTCGCGCTGCCGATCGCGCAGTTAGTTTGACCGGTCCCTGGAGATTTCTCGGCTGGAGTTTTTTGTTCAGGTAGTGTGGAGCCCAGGGTTTTTAATTTAGCGTTGTTGGGCACGTTTTCACTGTACGCGCGGCCCCCTTCACATTACTGGGGGTGGCTATGCGCTCTTTACGAGCGGCCGCTCCCCCCCCTTTGTTGGCACAAGACCACGTGTCTTTTTTCCGGCCGGGCCGCACTCGCGGCTCCGTGGCCGCTGCTCTGGTGGCTGGTTTAAGTCACCGTGGCCCCCTGGGTACCCCGCCAGCAGGCATTTCTGTAGGCCCGGCAGTTACTACTTAGGGGCAGAACAGATTGCACTGGCTCCGACCGCAGGGGCCCTATATGTAAAAAACAAAAACAAAAATATATATATATATATAATATAATAGAAAATTAAATTATAATAATATATTACAGGTCATGGCTGGTTAACTGCAATTACCCAGGTGGGGAGCTCACACATTACGGTGTGGGGCCCACACCACCAGTCTATAGGGCCTAATTAAACGATTCAAGGCCAGTACAGGCCAACACCCCCTCCACCCACCACCCCCCAAACAAAAAAAACAAACAAAAAAACACTTTTGGGCAGGGAGGCAATTAAACAACGCAAAGCCAGCGCCCTAACAGGACCCCCTCTTGCCAGTCCCCCCGTCAAGACCCCAGGAGGCGCCAGGGTACGCAGGGCCCACGTAGCCTCCCCAACACATCCTTGGTGGCCCGCAGCAGGGGGGTACAGTCAGGCAAGGTTAGAAAGGACCTCCGCCCTGGCGCCATGGCAACCAGCCACGACGCGGAGGCGGTACAAGCTGCGCTCCGCATTCTTGGCGAGGCGGGCAGGCTGACCTCCTCAGGCCTGGGGTTCTGGAACAGGCCTGGGTGGGGATGGTACAACCGGTGTGCGCCGCGTCCAGCCGAGTAGCGGCGGCGGTAGCCGCATTCACATCCCTGGAGAGGGCCAAAAAGCCCAAAAAAGCAGCGGTGGGCCGGGCGCTTGGCGCAACCTCCCCCACAAGCCAATTGGGAGACAGGGAGGGCCCCGCGGCTGAGCCAGGCCCCTCGGATGATGGTACAGCGCCAGTTCAGCAGGCAGGGGATGTTGATTTACTTCAGAACCAGAGCGTGGTGGACGGGGCCCCCGAGCAAGAAACGTTAGTGCAGGAACTACAGGGGCCAACCTGACTGGGGTCAACAATAACGCCGAAAAGAAAGGCAAAGGGCCCAGACAGACAAGCGGGCAGGGCAAGGGCAAGCCCAATAAGGGGCAGCCCAAGGAGGCACGAGGGGCGGGCGGGGAGGTCGTGCCCCCCGGCCCTTGGACAGCCAGGCTAGATTCAGGTGAGGCGTGGGACCTGGAGGCCAGGATCAGGGAACAACGCCGCATAGTGGCAGAGACGGAGGATAGGTGGGCCCAATTGTGCATGGAGCGGGACATGTCTGTGCCATACGGCGGGCAGTTGAAGAGGCCAGCAGACAGTACAGGCAACATAGGAACCATGCCGCACGACAGGGGAAGGGGCAGCTGGGTATGGGTCCCGAGCGGAAGGGGACAGGAAGTCGGGGAGGATAGTGGTTTAGGCAGCGCGATGGGAGCCAGTGGCACATACGGCGATGCGGTGCGCAGAAGGTCAATGCCAACGCAAGAGGTTGGCAGAAAGAAGGCGATACCAACGGGGCGCAACACGGCCCCGGCACGTTGGTCAGAAGCGCTAGAGGGGTCTCCGGCGGCCTTCTCTACTCTGCAGGATCGGGGACAACACAGAGATGGGGACACCATTTGGGTCACGATGATATGTCTATTAACTACATGATGATGAGTGGGAGTGTTGAAAAACGGATGGATGTGTGCGGAGATGATGTGCTGGAACTTGACTATGAAGAGGATCTGGAAGAATGGGATGAGGGGGAGATCAGGGAGACAGAGGTACACAGCACAAGGGGGAGGGGAAGAGGACGCAGGAGCGGCACAACCCCTCTCTCCGCTTCTATTTTTCAGGAGCGGGACAACAACAGTGGTCTATATGAAAGAAGGCAAGACCAAGCACGGGGCCGAGGGGCCCAAAAGGTTTCGCGGCCTGTGGCTACACAAGGAAGAGGTAAAGGGCAATGGTGGTCGGAATGGGGGGACAGCGCTAAAGGGGATGACACGCCAATTTACAAGTCCGTTGGGGTAGGGGACGGTTCGATATTTGACACACTAACAGGTAAAGATAAGCAGGGCGGGGAAAAAGGCACAGAGCTGCAAGGCAGAGCTACAACTGAGGGCGAGGGCGGGGACAGGTCAGCAGGAGAGAAGTCAGGCACAGAAGAGAAGGAGGGGGGAGAACACAAGAAGAGGCTACCCTATATGGGTCTGGCTATGCCATTGGGCTCACACGTAGCGGTGAAAACAAAGGCCAGAATATGGAGACACGAGTACGTAGATGTTTTTAAACTTTTACATAGGGACATACAAACCAAAGAAGGGTCTAAGGAAGAGGAGTGGGAGTTGGCCCGTAGGCTGAGGGTGTCAATTAATATGGACAATTGGACATCAGCGTTTTTGATTTTTGCAAGCATTTATTGCAAGAAATACCCTGACAGGGCTATAGCACTATTTAAATACATGGACATCATTAGGAAAGCGCAGATGCATTTTGGGGGTTTTGCCTGGCTGAGTTACAACGAGGAGTTCAGAGCTCGAGTGAGCATTAACCCATATAAGCCATGGGGGGATGTAGACCCAGAATTATGGAACCAGTGGATGGCATCATCACAATCCGCAGCATCGACACATACGGCCAGCGGGTTACCAGTGGTCTATAAGCCATTTCAGGCACGTCCCGCCCGAGGGGGGGCGGGCGTGGGACAAAGAACAACACCTAACACGACAGGAGCGTGCTGGAATTTCAACAAGGGTTTCTGCTCCAGACATCCTTGTAAATTTAAACACGACTGCTCCAAGTGCGGGGGCCGTCACCCGGTCACACAATGCGTTTCACTCTCCAGTCCCTCCGAACAATGGAGGGCTGCAAAAGGCAGAGGGACACAGGGCGCTCCTGCTCCAAAGGGGGCCTACGCCAGTTAGTTTATACTTTATCTTACCATGGCTGCGCATATACCCGGATAGGGCAGCTGCTTTTAAGTTAGCAGAAGGTTTTCAGGAAGGTTTCAGGGTCAGCTACCAAGGCCCACGGGTGAGACGCTGGGCAGACAATTTGCGGTCCGCAAAGGAACTACCACAGGTGGTAAGGAAAAAGCTGGACAGGGAACTGTCATTGGGCAGAATTGCGGGCCCATTTTATGAGTGGCCTAGTCAGAATTTGATAATATACCCATTGGGAGCCGTGCCGAAGAAGGCCCCGGGTGAATTCAGGTTGATACATCACCTCTCATGGCCAGAGGGCACTTCTGTTAACGATTTCATTGCAGCGGAAGACACCAGAGTGGTGTATGCATCTGTGGACGATGCTATAAAATTGGTCAGGGCATGTGGCTATGGGGCAGAACTGGCAAAATGCGATATACAATCAGCTTTCAGGTTATTGCCGATACACCCCGGGGATTTAAATTTGCTGGGGATGCAGTTTGAAGGAGCAATCAATGTGGACAGGGTCCTGCCCATGGGTTGCGCGATTTCATGCGCTTTGTTCGAAGCCTTTAGCACCTTCATGCAGTGGGTCTTTGTCAAGAACAGTGGGCATTATGCGGTGACCCATTACTTGGATGACTTCCTTTATGTAGGAAGGAAGGATTCGGGGGAGTGCCGGACGGCTCTGGCAAAGTTCCAGGACATGGCACAGCAGATGGGAGTGCCTTTGGCACCCGAAAAGACCGAAGGCCCCTCATCGGTTCTCACCTTTCTGGGTATTGAGTTAGACTCCAGTACAATGACGGCCAGATTACCGGCACAGAAAGTAACGGAGATGCTGGTTTTCTTGGTCACGGTGAAGGAGGCAAGAAAAATTAATTTGCGAACAGCCCAGAAGCTGTTGGGGTACCTTAACTTTGCTTGTAGGGCAGTTAGGGGGGAGGACGTTTTGCAAGCGACTAGGGTTGTCTATATCAGGTGCAGTCTTGCCACACCACAGAATAAGAGTGTCAATGGGACTCAGAGAGGATGTTAAGGTGTGGGAAACATTTCTGAAACAATTCAATGGGGTGTCCATGTGGTTCTGTGAGGAAGAGACAGTATGGCAGGTGCAGATATTTTCAGATGCGGCAGGAGCACATGGTTTTGGGATTTTCTGGGATGGCAGATGGTGCGCAGAGGCGTGGCCAGCACTTTGGTTACAACAAGGGAGGAGCATTGCTTTTCAAGAATTTTTTCCCCTTCTGGTGGCCATGGCAGTATGGGGACACGCGTTAGCAAATAGGACAGTCTTATTCAGAATCGACAACTTGGCTGTCCTGGAGCTAGTGAACAGACAGAAAGCGAGGGATTTGAGGGTTTTGCACTTGTTGCGCCGATTCATGTTGCAGTGCTTATCTCTGAATGTGATCTTTAAAGCTGTCCATATACCAGGAGTTTTCAACGAGATTGCGGATTCCCTGTGTCGTTCACAGTGGCAGCGTTTCCGCAACCTGGCGCCAGGAGCAGAACAGACCAAGACAGCGGTCCCGGCAGACATTTGGGAATGGGGGGCATGATGATCACGGGGCTGGTGGAGATGTCCTTAGCGGAATCCACTCGGCGAAGTTACCGGCTGGCCTAGTTGGATTTTCCGTTTTTTGGAGCAGTTTGCAGGAAATTTTTGGGGACAGAGTGATAAACAGCTAGAGCATTGGGCGTTGCGCTTTGTGCTGTGCATGATTCAGAGAGGTTTATCAGCGGCTACAATCGGGGGTAAACTGGCAGGTGTATCCTTTTATGGGAAATTGTTTTTTGATCACGACCCAGCAAGAAACGATCTGTTGGGAAGAATGTTAAAAGGTTTGGGCAGAATCAGAGCGGTAGAGGGTAGAGCAGACAGGGAACCCATTGATTTTGATTTGTTACTAGAGTTGTTACACGTATTGCCGGTATGTTGCGCAGACGAATACGAGCTAGCACTTTTCCGCTTATGCATGGTGTGGATGTTTTTTGGAGCTTTTAGAGTGTCAGAGTTGTTGGATGTTGGGGCAGCAGTGGGGATACGATACAGGGAGGTGTGTGTGCACCGCGATCAATTGGGGATCTGGCTTAGACGATCGAAAACCGATCAGCTAGGCAAGGGAAAGTGGGTATGGTTAGAGAAAGGGGGCAACGTACTGGCCTGCCCAGTTACAGAATGGAGCAAGTTTCAATCCTCACGTATGTCAAACAAGGAAGCCGGGGTTTTTGTGCATAGATCAGGGTCCAAGCTCACTAGTTTTCAGCTTTTACGAGTATTAAGGATGGCGTTGGGACGTGTGGGTTGCCGGGGCATGGATTTTGGCACGCATTCGTTTAGGATTGGGGCAGCTACGGCCGCAGCGCATTTGGGTTACGACTGGGCAAAGATCAGGGTGATAGGCCGCTGGCGATCAAGGTGTTGTGAACGATACGTTAGACCCTGAAAGGTGGGGAGGGACAGCTGTAGGGGTTTTTTGGTTAAAAGGGGGGGTCTGTTATGTTAAAAAAACACATGTTACAGTTATTTTTCCATTGCAGGAGATGCGTTTGGTACATCGCAGGGCAAGACAGTTGATGGCTGATCGGCCATTCATTTGTCCACTGGGCAGCGAAGTTCGCAGAGAAACAGATATATGGTCGGGCCCTGGGACTATCCAGCAGGCGGCACGAGGTGCTATGGTGGGGAAAGAGCAGAATGCCGTGGGGTAACCTGCTTCCTTTCATCACTGCTAACTTATTGAACAGGGGATGTCCTGATTTGTTAATCATACATTTGGGAGAGAATGATCTTGTGAAATTATCAGGACTCACGCTACTGCAACACATGCAGAGGGACTTGGAGATTCTCAAGCAAAAACTGCATGGTACATGCTTGGTGTGGACAGAATTTGTTCCACGTAGAGTGTGGAGAGGGGCAGTAAAGTATGGAGCCATGGAGCGGGCTCGAAGGAAACTTAACAGAGCAATGAGGGTTTTTTGCTGGGTTCAAGGGATAAAAATACTGAAACATGAGAACATTACAGAGCAGGAGGTAGCACTATTCAGAGACGATGGTGTTCACCTGTCCACACTGGGAAACGCATACTATCTGACAGATCTGAGACTGCTGGTTGAGGAGTTGTGGGGAGAAAATTTGTGGATTACAAACAAGAAATGAGAAGTACTGGTCGCAGTAGCGTGGCCTTGGGGGGGTGGGGCAGCAAAACACCAAATGGGTTTGTGCTGGTTGGCAGTAGATGGGGGAGGGTGGTGAGTCAGATGCGGGCTTGGCCACCCTTCCAAGGAATAAACAAGCAGGTGAAGGCTCTGAGTGGGTGTACGCACGAACCAAATGGGGCATGAAAGGAAAAGGGGAGTGTGTAGGGGAATGAAAACGAAATAAGGGTTTGAAGGGGAAGGATGAGCGAGGAGATGTTAATGGGAGGGCGTTATTAAAGTTACGGTTACGTTTAAAAGTTAATGGTTATGTTACTTATGCAATCCTGTCTTAATAAATGACCTTTTACACTAAAACAGCTGTCACTGAATTATTTCCCGATGGAGGGGCCCGCGGGAAGCAAGAGCAACGCTCTAGTCTTCCCGCGGGCCATTTCGAGAAGGAAGTGACAGCGAGGGACAGGGATTGGGGAAAAGGTAAGTGGGGGTGGGTTTAAGGGGTGGGAATAAAAGGGGTTGGGGGTGGAGGGACCGGCCTCTTTCCGCGCTGCCCATCGCGCGGTTAGTTTGACCGGTCCCTGGAGATTTCTCGGCTGGAGTTTTTTGTTCAGGTAGTGTGGAGCCCAGGGCCCCAGGGCTTTTAATTTAGCGTTGTTGGGCACATTTTCACTGTACGCGCGGCCCCCTTCACATTACTAGGGGTGGCTATACGCTCTTTACGAGCGGCCGCTCCCCCCCCTTTGTTGGCACAAGACCACGTGTCTTTTTTCCGGCCGGGCCGCACTCGCGGCTCCGTGGCCGCTGCTCTGGTGGCTGGTTTAAGTCACTGTGGCCCCCTGGGTGCCCCGCCAGCAGGCATTTCTGTAGGCCCAGCAGTTACTACTTAGGGGCAGAACAGATTGCACTGGCTCCGACCGCAGGGGCCCTATATGTAAAAAACAAAAATATATATATATATATAATATAATAGAAAATTAAATTATAATAATATATTACAGGTCATGGCTGGTTAACTGCAATTACCCAGGTGGGGAGCTCACACATTACGGTGTGGGGCCGACACCACCGGTCTATAGGGCCTAATTAAACGATTCAAGGGCAGTACAGGCCAACACCCCCTCCACCCACCACCCCCCCAAACAAAAAAAAAACAAAAAAAAACACTTTTGGGCAGGGAGGCAATTAAACAACGCAAAGCCAGCGCCCTAACAGGACCCCCTCTTGCCAGTCCCCCCGTCAAGACGCCAGGAGGCGCCAGGGTACGCAGGGCCCACGTAGCCTCCCCAACACATCCTTGGTGGCCCGCAGCAGGGGGGTACAGTCAGGCAAGGTTAGAAAGGACCTCCGCCCTGGCGCCATGGCAACCAGCCACGACGCGGAGGCGGTACAAGCTGCGCTCCGCATTCTTGGCGAGGCGGGCAGGCTGACCTCCTCAGGCCTGGGGTTCTGGAACAGGCCTGGGTGGGGATGGTACGACCGGTGTGCGCCGCGTCCAGCCGAGTAGCGGCGGCGGTAGCCGCATTCACATCCCTGGAGAGGGCCAAAAAGCCCAAAAAAGCAGCGGTGGGACGGGCGCTTGGCGCAACCTCCCCCACCAGCCAATTGGGAGACAGGGAGGGCCCCGCGGCTGAGCCAGGCCCCTCGGATGATGGTACAGCGCCAGTTCAGCAGGCAGGGGATGTTGAGTTACTTCAGAACCAGAGCGTGGTGGACGGGGCCCCCGAGCAAGAAACGTTAGTGCAGGAACTCCCCGCCCCCATCATAGGAACAACATCCATGGACCTGTCTTTACCCAAGGGCGGGGCCAACCTGGCTGGGGTCAACAATAACGCCAAAAAGAAAGGCAAAGGGCCCAGACAGACAAGCGGGCAGGGCAAGGGCAAGCCCAATAAGGGGCAGCCCAAGGAGGCACGAGGGGCGGGCGGGGAGGTCGTGCCCCCCGGCCCCTGGACAGCCAGGCTAGATTCAGGTGAGGCGTGGGACCTGGAGGCCAGGATCAGGGAACAACGCCGCATAGTGGCAGAGACGGAGGATAGGTGGGCCCAATTGTGCATGGAGCGGGACATGTCCGTGCCATACGGCGGGCAGTTGAAGAGGCCAGCAGACAGTACAGGCAACATAGGAACCATGCCACACGACAGCGGAAGGGGCAGCTGGGTATGGGTCCCGAGCGGAAGGGGACAGGAAGTCGGGGAGGATAGTGGTTTAGGCAGCGCGATGGGAGCCAGTGGCACATACGGCCATGCGGTGCGCAGAAGGTCAATGCCAGCGCAAGAGGTTGGCAGAAAGAAGGCGATACCAACGGGGCGCAACACGGCCCCGGCACGTTGGTCAGAAGCGCTAGAGGGGTCTCCGGCGGCCTTCTCTACTCTGCAGGATCGGGGACAACACAGAGATGGGGACACCATTTGGGTCACGATGATATGTCTAATAACTACATGATGATGAGTGGGAGTGTTGAAAAACGGATGGATGTGTGCAGAGATGATGTGCTGGAACTTGACTATGAAGAGGATCTGGAAGAATGGGAAGAGGGGGAGATCAGGGAGACAGAGGTACACAGCACAAGGGGGAGGGGAAGAGGACGCAGGAGCGGCACAACCCCTCTCTCCGCTTCTATTTTTCAGGAGCGGGGCAACAACAGTGGTCTATATTAAAGAAGACAAGACCAAGCACGGGGCCGAGGGGCCCAAAAGGTTTCGCGGCCTGTGGCTACACAAGGAAGAGGTAAAGGGCAATGGTGGTCGGTATGGGGGGACGGCGCTAAAGGGGATGACACGCCAATTTACAAGTCCGTTGGGGTAGGGGACGGTTCGATATTTGACACACTAACAGGTAAAGATAAGCAGGGCGGGGAAAAAGGCACAGAGCTGCAAGGCAGAGCTACAACTGAGGGCGAGGGCGGGGACAGGTCAGCAGGAGAGAAGTCAGGCACAGAAGAGAAGGAGGGGGGAGAACACAAGAAGAGGCTACCCTATATGGGTCTGGCTATGCCATTGGGCTCACACGTAGCAGAGAAAACAAAGGCCAAAATATGGAGACACGAGTACGTAGATGTTTTTAAACTTTTACATAGGGACATACAAACCAAAGAAGGGTCTAAGGAAGAGGAGTGGGAGTTGGCCCGTAGGCTGAGGGTGTCAATTAATATGGACAATTGGACATCAGAGTTTTTGATTTTTGCAAGCATTTATTGCGAGAAATACCCTGACAGGGCTATAGCACTATTTAAATACATGGACATCATTAGGAAAGCGCAGATGCATTTTGGGGGTTTTGCCTTGCTGAGTTACAACGAGGAGTTCAGAGCTCCAGTGAGCATTAACCCATATAAGCCATGGGGGGATGTAGACCCAGAATTATGGAACCAGTGGATGGCATCAACACAATCTGCAGCATCGACACATACGGCCAGCGGGTTACCAGTGGTCTATAAGCCGTTTCAGGCACGTCCCGCCCGAGGGGGGGCGGGCGTGGGACAAAGAACAACACCTAACACGACAGGAGCGTGCTGGAATTTCAACAAGGGTTTCTGCTCCAGACATCCTTGTAAATTTAAACACGACTGCTCCAAGTGCGGGGGCCGTCACCCGGTCACACAATGCGTTTCACTCTCCAGTCCCTCCGAACAATGGAGGGCTGCAAAAGGCAGAGGGACACAGGGCGCTCCTGCTCCAAAGGGGGCCTACGCCAGTTAGTTTATACTTTATCTTACCATGGCTGCGCATATACCCGGATAGGGCAGCTGCTTTTAAGTTAGCAGAAGGTTTTCAGGAAGGTTTCAGGGTCAGCTACCAAGGCCCACGGGTGAGACGCTGGGCAGACAATTTGCGGTCTGCAAAGGAACTACCACAGGTGGTAAGGAAAAAGCTGGACAGGGAACTGTCATTGGGCAGAATTGCGGGCCCATTTTATGAGTGGCCTAGTCAGAATTTGATGATATCCCCATTGGGAGCCGTGCCGAAGAAGGCCCCGGGTGAATTCAGGTTGATACATCACCTCTCATGGCCGGAGGGCACTTCTGTTAACGATTTCATTGCAGCGGAAGACACCAGAGTGGTGTATGCATCTGTGGACGATGCTATAAAATTGGTCAGGGCATGTGGCTATGGGGCAGAACTGGCAAAATGCGATATACAATCAGCTTTTAGGTTATTGCCGATACACCCCGGGGATTTAAATTTGCTGGGGATGCAGTTTGAAGGAGCAATCTATGTGGACAGGGTCCTGCCCATGGGTTGCGCGATTTCATGCGCTTTGTTCGAAGCCTTTAGCACCTTCATGCAGTGGGTCTTTGTCAAGAACAGTGGGCATTATGCGGTGACCCATTACTTGGATGACTTCCTTTATGTAGGAAGGAAGGATTCGGGGGAGTGCCGGACGGCTCTGGCAAAGTTCCAGGACATGGCACAGCAGATGGGAGTGCCTTTGGCACCCGAAAAGACCGAAGGCCCCTCATCGGTTCTCACCTTTCTGGGTATTGAGTTAGACTCCAGTACAATGACGGCCAGATTACCGGCACAGAAAGTAACGGAGATGCTGGTTTTCTTGGTCACGGTGAAGGAGGCAAGAAAAATTAATTTGCGAACAGCCCAGAAGCTGTTGGGGTACCTTAACTTTGCTTGTAGGGCAGTTAGGGGGGGAGGACGTTTTGCAAGCGACTAGGGTTGTCTATGTCAGGCGCAGTCTTGCCACACCACAGAATAAGAGTGTCAATGGGACTCAGAGAGGATGTTAAGGTGTGGGAAACATTTCTGAAACAATTCAATGGGGTGTCCATGTGGTTCTGTGAGGAAGAGACAGTATGGCAGGTGCAGATATTTTCAGATGCGGCAGGAGCACATGGTTTTGGGATTTTCTGGGATGGCAGATGGTGCGCAGAGGCGTGGCCAGCACTTTGGTTACAACAAGGGAGGAGCATTGCTTTTCTAGAATTTTTTCCCCTTCTGGTGGCCATGGCAGTATGGGGACACGCGTTAGCAAATAGGACAGTCTTATTCAGAATCGACAACTTGGCTGTCCTGGAGCTAGTGAACAGACAGAAAGCGAGGGATTTGAGGGTTTTGCACTTGTTGCGCCGATTCATGTTGCAGTGCTTATCTCTGAATGTGATCTTTAAAGCTGTCCATATACCAGGAGTTTTCAACGAGATTGCGGATTCCCTGTGTCGTTCACAGTGGCAGCGTTTCCGCAACCTGGCGCCAGGAGCAGAACAGACCAAGACAGCGGTCCCGGCAGACATTTGGGAATGGGGGGCATGATGATCACGGGGCTGGTGGAGATGTCCTTAGCGGAATCCACTCGGCGAAGTTACCGGCTGGCCTGGTTGGATTTTCCGTTTTTGGAGCGGTTTGCAGGAAATTTTTGGGGACAGAGTGACAAACAGCTAGAGCATTGGGCGTTGCGCTTTGTGCTGTGCATGATTCAGAGAGGTTTATCAGCGGCCACTATCGGGGGTAAACTGGCAGGTGCATCCTTTTATGGGAAATTGTTTTTTGATCACGACCCAGCAAGAAACGATCTGTTGGGAAGAATGTTAAAAGGTTTGGGCAGAATCAGAGCGGTAGAGGGTAGAGCAGACAGGGAACCCATTGATTTTGATTTGTTACTAGAGTTGTTACACGTATTGCCGGTATGTTGCGCAGACGAATACGAGCTAGCACTTTTCCGCTTATGCATGGTGTGGATGTTTTTTGGAGCTTTTAGAGTGTCAGAGTTGTTGGATGTTGGGGCAGCAGTGGGATACGATACAGGGAGGTGTGTGTGCACGGCGATCAATTGGGGATCTGGCATAGACGATCGAAAACCGATCAGCTAGGCAAGGGAAAGTGGGTATGGTTAGAGAAAGGGGGCAACGTACTGGCCTGCCCAGTTACAGAATGGAGCAAGTTTCAATCCTCACGTATGTCAAACAAGGAAGCCGGGGTTTTTGTGCATAGATCAGGGTCCAAGCTCACTAGTTTTCAGCTTTTACGAGTATTAAGGATGGCGTTGGGACGTGTGGGTTGCCGGGGCATGGATTTTGGCACGCATTCGTTTAGGATTGGGGCAGCTACGGCTGCAGCGCATTTGGGTTACGACTGGGCAAAGATCAGGGTGATAGGCCGCTGGCGATCAAGGTGTTGTGAACGATACGTTAGACCCTGAAAGGTGGGGAGGGACAGCTGTAGGGGTTTTTTGGTTAAAGGGGGGGGTCTGTTATGTTAAAAAAACACATGTTACAGTTATTTTTCCATTGCAGGAGATGCGTTTGGTACATCGCAGGGCAAGACAGTTGATGGCTGGTCGGCCATTCATTTGTCCACTGGGCAGCGAAGTTCGCGGAGAAACAGATATATGGTCGGGCCCTGGGACTATCCAGCAGGCGGCACGAGGTGCTATGGTGGGGAAAGAGCAGAATGCCATGGGGTAACCTGCTTCCTTTCATCACTGCTAACTTATTGAACAGGGGATGTCCTGATTTGTTAATCATACATTTGGGAGAGAATGATCTTGTGAAATTATCAGGACGCACGCTACTGCAACACATGCAGAGGGACTTGGAGATTCTCAAGCAAAAACTGCATGGTACATGCTTGGTGTGGACAGAATTTGTTCCACGTAGAGTGTGGAGAGGGGCAGTAAAGTATGGAGCCATGGAGTGGGCTCGAAGGAAACTTAACAGAGTAATGAGGGTTTTTTGCTGGGTTCAAGGGATAAAAATACTGAAACATGAGAACATTACAGAGTAGGAGGTAGCACTATTCAGAGACGATGGTGTTCACCTGTCCACACTGGGAAACGCATACTATCTGACAGATCTGAGACTGCTGGTTGAGGAGTTGTGGGGAGAAAATTTGTGGATTACAAACAAGAAATGAGAAGTACTGGTCGCAGTAGCGTGGCCTTGGGGGGGTGGGGCAGCAAAACACCAAATGGGTTTGTGCTGGTTGGCAGTAGATGGGGGAGGGTGGTGAGTCAGATGCGGGCTTGGCCACCCTTCCAAGGAATAAACAAGCAGGTGAAGGCTCTGAGTGGGTGTACGCACGAACCAAATGGGGCATGAAAGGAAAAGGGGAGTGTGTAGGGGAATGAAAACAAAATAAGGGTTTGAAGGGGAAGGATGAGCGAGGAGATGTTAATGGGAGGGCGTTATTAAAGTTACGGTTACGTTTAAAAGTTAATGGTTATGTTACTTATGCAATCCTGTCCTAATAAATGACCTTTTACACTAAAACAGCTGTCACTGAATTATTTCCCGATGGAGGGGCCCGCGGGAAGCAAGAGCAACGCTCTAGTCTTCCCACGGGCCATTTCGGGAAGTGACGGCGAGGGACAGGGATTGGGGAAAAGGTAAGTGGGGGTGGGTTTAAGAGGTGGGAATAAAAGGGGTTGGGGGTGGAGGGACCGGCCTCTTTCCGCGCTGCCCATCGCGCGGTTAGTTTGGCCTCCCACCCACCCAGCAATTAGAAGAGCGATTGGAAGGACGGAAGTTAGAATCGAATGGCAAAGGGGAGGGTAATTGTCAGTTAGGGCAGGTTGCAGGGGTGAGCGAGCAGTAGATGGGGGAGGGTGGTGAGTCAGATGCGGACTTGGCCACCCTTCCAGGGAATAAACAAGCAGGTGAAGGCTCTGAGTGGGGGTACACATGAACCAAATGGGGCATGAAAGGAAAAGGGGAGTGCGTAGGGAAATGGAAACGAAATAAGGGTTTGAAGGGGAAGGATGAGCGAGGAGATGTTAATGGGAGGGCGTTATTATAGTTACGGTTACATTTAAAAGTTAATGGTTATGTTACTTATACAATCCTGTCCTAATAAATGACCTTTTACACTAAAACAGCTGTCACTGAATTATTTCCCGAGATCTCTCACGCAGTAGTGGCTGTGTCTCCCATCCTGTGCTGGATGAGTGTTTTCCAGGCAGTCCTGGGGTCTCTTAAAATGTGATACTGTCTCCGATGGAAGGCTGTTTCTTTCAGTGTTGTGGGTCTCTCTCTCACATGTAGTGTTGTGGTCTCTCGTGAAAGTCGGAGGTCTTCCCTGCGGTGCTGCCTCAGCCTCTTCCTCTCTAGTGCAGCGTAGCATGTCTCTCTCCCGCAGTGCTGCGGTCTTTTCACCGGAGCGCACTCTGGATTTTTAGGCTGCGCGTGTAAGCGTTTTTCAACCTCATGTTGCTAAAACATCAGGGGCAGGCTACATCACATGCATGAAAGGCGAGTTTTTCACTTTACAGTGCAGATATTGCGAGTGTAGAATGCTTCCATAGCATTCGGGGTACACTTGAAGAGTGGGTGAATGGAAAGCACCCATGCACTATTTTTGAAGATTGGACGCTGCCCCAGCCCATGGGCGGATGAGATGTGTAGCTACTTATGTTAATTAATAACATCTAACCACTAATGTTAGTAACATCAAGGTGTTAACTGTTAACCTTGTCTCATTCCACAAAAGCTGTATATGCAATAAATAAATGCTATCTGAGGCTTGCGTACACTTTTATGTGACCCTACGCAGGATGTTCTTAATCTGAAAGGAGGTTCGTTATTACAACAAAGCCAATGCCTCGAAAAAAAACGCATATTTACTAGTACCGGCCCTTTCATTGGAAATGTTACAAGTCTTAGTGCGTCCAGTTCTCAGGCACAGGGCGGCCTGTTGGCAGGGACTGGGCACATTATTATTGGGCTTCATGGCAGGGAGTGCACGCAGGATCTTTACACACCTGCCCATAATGTAGTGCTCATTATCAGTAAATGCGAAACTTCCCATGATGCGACACTAGGGTCGTGAAAATCAAATGCATGACGTCATGTTTCTATCGCGATCGCTGTTCACACTTGTGTTATGGTACACCGGCTTGTATTAATGTATAGGTCACGTTACATCATGGCTCAGTTGTTTCTCCTTGCAAACCACCAACACAATTATTGGATACAGATGTGTGCTCCTGTGAGATTCACAATGCACATGCATATATTTCTGTGCAATCTCCGTGCATGCTTGTGTTACTGCACAGTCACTTGTGTTTCCCTTCAGGTGATTACACATATTTGAGTTACCGTTTATTCATGTACCCATACATTCATCATTACTGTCCAATCCTAAACACATGTATTAATCTACAAACATGCTCTGTGCAGACCTCTATACACACTTGTGACTGAAGGGGCACTTGTGTCACTGTATATATTGAGTAACTGTACACACGTTTGTGTTACTGCGAAAACAAGTACACATAATTGTGTAATCGTACACACTTGCATTACTGTTCAGACCACTGTCCACAGTTGTGTTATTTTGTGCACACTTGTGTATTACTGTACATACCCCTGTTATTGAACATGAACTATTTTCATATGGAGACCACTTTGTGGTCCAGATGTTACTGTACACATACTTGTGCTAACTGTTCAGGGCACTGTGCGTGCTTGTGTTACGTGGAAGGTAACTAAACATAATTGCTATTGTACCGCCCCTTATATCTCTGTGCAGACCAAAATACTTAGCTGTGTTGTGTGCTCACCTTTGTATTACAATGCAAACCACTTAAAACACTTATGTTATTGAATACAAACCGTTCTCTTGTGGAAGCCACTGTAGACAACT
This sequence comes from Pleurodeles waltl, assembly GCF_031143425.1. Taxonomy (NCBI): domain Eukaryota; kingdom Metazoa; phylum Chordata; class Amphibia; order Caudata; family Salamandridae; genus Pleurodeles; species Pleurodeles waltl. Next base: position 365,182,303 of record NC_090448.1, on the reverse strand, counting down.
TTGTTACATACTTATGCATACACAGCAACACAAACACATTTGTTATTGTGCAGACCATAGTGCACTCTGTTACTGTATACACTTGTCTTATTGTGCAGACTGCCGAATATGTGCTTATGTTACTTCCCATCCACTTGTGTTACAGTGCAAACCTTTGTGCACAGTTTTATTTCTAGAAACTCTCATGTTGCTCCTTTTCAGACCACAGTAAATATGTTTTTTACTGCACAGCATGAAGCATACATTTGTGTTACTGCATACACACTTGAGGTACCTTACACCTATTTTTGATCTGTGCAAACCACTGGACATGTGTCTTCTTTGCAAACCACTGGACATGTGTCTTCTGTGCAATCCACTGGACATGTGTCTTCTGTGCAATCCACTGGACATGTGTCTTATTAAATACAAATATGTGCTTTTGTGAAAGCCACTGTGCATAACTATGTTGCACCCCACACTTGTGTTACTGTTCACACATTGAGAGAGAGCTACATTGTCATTTGTTTGCTGCAGAAGTTAACTGGAAATGCTTTAGTTATATATAGGGCCTCTGGAATTATGTGGCAGGGAAAGACCAAATTATGAGGCAGGGTTCACCAACTTATGTGGCAAGGAAAGTCCAGTTATACATTTAAAACACCAGTAGCTCTAACTCAACCAAATGCAAGACCTATTGCTTTGCAAATGCTTGTTAGGTCGAGCACTCAAGTGTTTGAGACCTGTTGTATTCTATTCAGTGGGATTTAAGCACGCTCATCTCATGCCCATCACTTTCATTTGGTCGTGGGCTTGCCTTTCAAAAATCCCTTGATGTAATTGCTACATGCTTTACGTTTGTCTCACCTTGGAGTGGCTTTACCGCCTTGGACACCAACCCTGTTACAGGGATAATTGCATGATTGCCAATATGTTTTACTGTGAGTGAAATACTTTTTTATTTGCTCTCTCCCCTTCGCGCTCCATGGCGCTTTCACATATTTCACAGCGGGAACTCGATCACCAGTATTGGAACACTTTGCTTGACTACCAGTTACTTCTCATTGTTAACTTTGTTTTTCATTCGTGTTCATAGCAGCCACACTTTGCATGACTACCAGTTACTTCTCATTGTTTACTTTTCCATTACCACTCATGGCCTGCCATTGTGCTTTCACGTTTTACACAGCGCAATGGACAGTGTTGAAGCACTTTGAATGACTATAAGTTACTTCTCATTGTTAACTTTGTTTTTCATTCTGGCTCATGCCGGCCATGGCGCTTCAAGTTTTACACAGAGCAATTGAACGTATTGGGGATCGTTGCATGACTACCCGTTACTTTCATTGTTTATTTTGTTTTTCATTCCTGCTCATGGCAACAATAGCGCTTTCACGTTTTACACAGTGCAAACTTGATCGGCAGTATTGGAGCGCTTTGCATGACTACCAGTTACTTCTCATTGTTAAGTTTGTTTTTCATTCACGCTCATGGCGGCCATGGTTCTTTCAAGTTTTACACAGCACTGACTTGATCAGCAGTATTGGAGCACTTTGCATGGCTACTAGTTGCTTCTCATTGTTAACTTTGTTTTTCATTTGCGCTCATGGCGGCCACGGTTTGCATGACTACCAGTTACTTCTTATTGCTTACTTTTTCATTCCCACTTATGGCGGCCACGGCACTTTCACGTTTTATACAGCGCAATGGGCACTATCGAGAGCTCTCTCCATGACTACCAGTTACTTCATATTGTGTCTTAGATACCTCACATCACACTTACGGGAGGACAGTGCATCCCGCACAGCTTACAAAATGGCATTGCAAAGCTTGTTTAATTATAGTTAAGCACTTTAATTTTCTTCATTATTGTATAGTGCTATGATACCCTATCCTTGACAATTCTTGTTTCACTGTTCTCATTAAAAGTTCCCTCTTGTTGTGCATGGTCTTGCAGAGCTAATTGCTCAGTGGAATTATGTGGCAGGAAAGGACAAAATTATGAGGCAGGGTTGACAAATTTATGTGTAAAAAAAAAAGTCCAATTATGCATTTACAAAGTCAATAGCTCTAACTCTCATAAATGCGAGACCTATTGCATTGCAAATGCTTGTTTTAAATGGTGTTTATTTAAGTGCCAATAAGTAGAGGGGTATGTGCAATGGGATGGAGTGATGGTGGAGGAAAGTCCAGGATAGAGTCCAGTCTATTTGTATCACAGGTGCATTGTCCAAGGGGGCATTGGAAGTGGAGCAATGGCAGTTCAAGGTAGACAGGGTGACAGAGTGAGACACAAGGGTAACAATCAGGGAGTCCAATTTCCTGGCAGGGTCTTAGCAATGTTCTCTGGCTTCTGCCTGGATCACCGGGGCCGGTTGCAGGGTGGTTCTCCTTCTGTAGGGGGAGGGGTGCTGGTGGCCTGTTGTTCCTTTGGCGGGGCCTCCTGTCCACTTGCGGCAGCGGAGGTGGAGGGCTGTTCATCGGTGTGGCTAGTGTGAGGGGCCCGGTGGTGTGCCACTGCCTCCTTCATGGTGTTGGCCATGTCTGCCAGCACCCCTGCAATGGTGACCAGGGTGGTGTGGATGTCCTTCAGGTCCTCCCTGATCCCCAGGTACTGTCCCTCCTGCAGCCACTGGGTCTCCTGCAACTTGTCCAGTATCTGGCCCATTGTCTCCGAGGAATGGTGGTATGCTCCCAGGATCCCTGCAAGTGCCTCTTGGAGAGTCGGCTCCCTGGGCCTGTCCTCCCCCTGTTGCACACCAGTCCTCTCAGCTTCCCTAAACCGTGTGCCCACTGACCCCAGGTCCCTGATCGTCCTGTGTTTGTGGTGTGGTCCCTGTAGTGGTGGACACACTACTGATTGACATGACCTGGGGACAGAGGTATGGGCCCACTGGGTGGGTGCTGTGCGGATGTTTCCTGAGGGGGGAGGCTCTGTGGTGATATGGGACTGTACCTGGGTAACCGACTGTCCGGAGAGCCCGGATGGGCCAGGTTGGTCATCTAGATCCAGGTGTCCAGAGCTGCTGTCATCACTGTGGGTCTCTTCTGTGAGGGAACTGGATGTTGCTGGCACCTCCTCTCTGGTGATGATGGGTGGGGGGCCTGTGGAGATGTAAATGCAGTGTTATTGTTTCTGCGTGAGACATCTTGTGCATGGGTGTGTTGCCCTCTATGGTTGTGATTGCCCTGTCAGCTTTGCCTTGTGTGAGTAGTGATTTTGTGGGCTAGGTGATTCTCTATAATGTGCATGCTTTAGTGATGTATGTCCATGCAGGTCTGTGATGGTGGTCTGTGCATTGGTGTTACGTGCAGGGCTTGGTATTGGGATAGGTGGGTTGTGATGGTGGGGTGTATGTGAGGTGGTGGAGTGATGGGGTGAGGGTAGGGGTGGGGGTATGTGATGGCATGCAGGTAGGGGAGGTGAAAGTAGTAAAGAGTTGACTTACCAGACTCCAATCCTCCTGCTACTCCTGCCAGGCCCTCAGGCTGCGTGATTGCCAAGACTTGCACCTCCCATGTTGTTAGTTGTGGGTAGGAGATGTTGGTCCACCGCCAGTCCTCTGTACTGCTATCTGGTGTCTTGCTACCACGGAACACACCTCCCCCCATAGGTCGTTCCACCTCTTCCTGATGTCATCCCTTGTTCTTGGGTGCTGTCCCACGGCGTTGACCCTGTCCACGATTCTCTGCCATAGCTACATCTTTCTAGCAATGGATGTCTGCTGCACCTGTGATCCACATAGCTGTGGCTCTACCCTGATGATTTCCTCCACAATGACCCTTAGCTCCTCCTCTGAGAACCTGGGCTGTCTTTGTGGTGCCATGGGTGTAGTGTGAGTGGTGTGTGTGGGGTGATGAGTTGGGGTGTGTGCTGTCAGGTGCGTGGATGGTGTATGGGTGATGGAGTTCTGTGGCTCTGGTTCTGTGGTAGCTCTTGGTGTCTCTCTCTCTCTCTGTTATCAATTATTTTTAGTCTTAAAGGGTTGTGGGTAGTGTGGGTGTGTGTTTTATAGTTGTGTGGGTGTGGTATGTGTATGTGTGTCAGGTGTGTGTAGTTTGAATTTTCCAATGTATTGTTGTTTTGTATGTGTGTGTATTTTGCGGTGATTCATGGATCATAATGCTGTGGGCGTAGTTCTGTTGCCATAACGGTGTGGGTTTTGGTACTGCCAGTTTTTCACTGACCTTTGGGCTGGCAGACTTGTGTGTGTGGCTGTATAGTGACGGATTGCTATGTGTGTGTCATAATATGGGTAGAGGTAATCCACTGCATCGGCGGTTTGTTGGCGGCAGTCAGCATAGCGGTAAGCGGGACTTACTGCCAATGTCATAATGAGGGCCTAAATATCAGCGAGGTAAGTGCTTATAGGTGAATACAGATGTGTTATTCTTAACTGAAATAGTGAATTACATATTCATGGAGTTAAAAATAGTAAACCTTATATTTATTTTCATACACTTAACCTCTACATATACGGGGATTTCAAGAATACTCCACCTGTAATTACATATAAGCACTTACCTCCACATGTATTTGGAGTTCAGAATAGTAAACCTGTCATTACCGAAATGCACTTACCTCAACGTATATTTGGATTTCCTAATAGTAACCCTTTACTTACCTGTATGCATTTACCTCCACATATCTATGGAGTTAAGAGTAAACCAATAATCACGTACATGAACTTACCTCCATATATATTTGGAGTTCAGTAGAGTCATCCTTCAATTACCTATATGCACTTACCTCCACAGATACGTGGATTTCAGAATAATAAACCTGTATTTACATATATGTACTTACGTCCACATACATGTGAGGATCAGAAAAATAAACTTGTAAATATCAAAGAGTGCTTACATCCACATATATTTTGATTTCACAATAATATGCCCTCTACTTATGTACCTAACTATATGCACTTACCTCCACATATCTAAGACATTAAGAGTAAAACTGCAGTTACTTAAAAGTATTTATCTCCACACATATTTGGATTTCAGAATAGTAACTCTGTACTTATGTACTTACCTAAGTGCACTTCCACACATCTATGGAGTTAGAGGTATAACTGTAATTACCTTTATTAAATTATATCCACATATATGTGTAGCTATGAAAAATAAACATATGCTTACCTATACGCATTTACCTTGTCCTCTATATTTTGGTCCTCGATATTTTGCCCAATATATTATGGTAGATGGATGTTATGAAGACAATATTCTGGTGGAATACCTGGAGGAAACTGAGACCACTGTAAAAGAGTAGGAGACCTGCCTACAAATACCATGGGAACATTTGTCTTCTTTCACCACCCCTCACACATTTTTGTAAAGCATAGTGATGGTAATGCTGTGTTGACTTTGTTAATGAATTTATCTCATTAGTGTCCAGTGACTAGAGGAACAAGCACTGACAAAGCCAATAGGTGTAGCCTATGCAAGAGCTACTGGCTTTGGCAATGTGTATTAGCCATGTTGTACACCAGTGTGTCTGCTGTTCAGCATGGCTAAATGGTACTGGCATTAGAATGGGGTAGAGTGGAGTGGGGTAGATGGGCACAGAGTGGAGTGGGGTAGGTTGGGATAGATTGGAGTGTGGTAGATTGTGGCAGACTGGAGTGGGATAGATTTGAGTGGGGGAGTTGGGTAGATTTGAGCGGTAGATTGGAGAGGGGTAAATTGAATATGGGAAGATTGGGATGGAATGGGGTAGATTGGAATGCAGCAGATTGGGGTAGATTAGACTGGGGATAATTGGAGTGAGGTAAATAGGAGTAGGGTAGATCCAGGTAGATTGTGGTAGAGTGGAGTGGGATATATTGGGGGTAGATTGAAGTGGAGTTGGGAAGACTGGAGTGGAGTCAGGTAGATGAGAGTGGAGTGGGGAAGACTGGAGTGGGGTAGAATGGGTGGATTATATTAGGGTAGAATGGAATGGAGTGGTGGACGATTGGGGCAGTTTGGAGTGGGGTAGATTGGAGTGAGGAAGATTGTGGGAGTCGGGTAGATTGGAGTGGTGTGGGGTAGATTGGGATAGGCAGGAATAGACTGGAGTAGGGTGGATTAGATGGGGAAGAGTGGGGTAGATTGCGGTAGAGTGGGGTAGAGTGGAGCTGAGTAGATTGGAGTGGAATAGATTGGAGTGGGTACATTGGAGTAGGAGCGTGTGGTAGATTGAATTGGGGTAGATTGGGTGGAGTGGGGTAGATTGGAGTGAAGCGGGGTAGTTTGCAGTGGCGTTGAGCGGGCAGAGTGGAGTGGGGTTATTGGGGTACATTGGAGTGGAGTGGAATAGATTGAAGAAGAGGGGACTGCAGTGGATTGGGGTAGACTTGAAAGGGGTGGGTTAGACTGGAGTGGGGTAGATTGCAGTGGGGTAAACTGGAGTGGAAAGGAGTAGAGTGGAGTGGGGTAGATTGGAGCAAGATAGATAGGGGTGGGTTTGTTTGGAGTGGGGTATGTTGGAGTGACGTGGGGGAAGTTGGAGTGTAGTAGATTGGAGTGTGGTCGACTGGAGTGGAGTAGATTGGAGTGGAGTGGGGTAGACTGGAGTGGAGTAGATTGGAGTGAGGTTGGATAGAGTGGTGTGAGGTAGATCGGGATAGGATGGGGTAGATTTGAGTGGGGTGCATTGGAGTGAAGTGGAGTAGTTTGGAGAGGAGAAGATTGGAGAAGGGTACTGTGGGGTGGAGTGGGGTAGGGTAGATTTAAGTGGAGTCAATGGCTTTGGAATGGGTTAGATTGAACGAGAATGAAGTAGATTTGAGTGGCATGTGGTAGAATGAGGTAGAGTGCAGTGTGGTAGATTGGTGTGGAGAGGAGTTGGATAAATTGCAGTGGAGTTCAGAGTGGAGTGGGGTAAGTTGGAATGGAGTAGGTAGATTTCACTGGGGTAGATTGGAGTGTAGTGAAGTGGAGTAGAGTGGATTAGGGTGGGGTAGATTAGAGTGGAGTCTGGTAGACTGGAGTGGAGTGGGTTGGATTGGGTACATTGTAGTGTGGTGGACTGGGGTATATTGGAGTGGAGTGGGATAGACTGAGGCAGATCGAGCAGAGTGAGGTAGATTTGAGTGAAGTGCAATAGATTGGGGTGGAGTGGGGTAGATTGGAGTGGGGTGAGATTGATGGGGTTAGATTGAGTAGAGTGAGGTATATTGGCATGGAGGGGAGTAGGATGGAATGGAGTGGAGTCAGGTAGATTGAAATGGAGTGTGGTAGATTGGGGCCATGTGGAGTGGCGTAGATTGTAGAAGAGTGGGGTAGATTGGAACTTAGTGGAGTGGACTGAGGTCGATTGGAGTGGGGTAGGTTGGAATGGAGTGGAGTAGATTGAGTGGAGTGGAGTGGGGTAGGTTGAAGTGGAGTGGATTGGGGTAGTGTGACAGTACACAGACAATGCTACAGCTTGAGCCACTCCTGAGTCCCCCAGGGGGACTCGCAGGAGAATACTATCAGGAAACTCAAGGAGCACAATGACGTCAGGGGGAATCCCGGTGTCGAGGGAATAGAAGCGAGGAGATGGGAAACGCGGGGGAGGAGGAAGACGGAGAGGAGGAAGATCCACGAGGAGAGAAACACGTAACGAAGAGGACTGGACCGGAGAACCACGAGAGAGAGAAGAAGACGATCGACGATTGCGGAGGAGTAGTGAGGAGCCGAGAACCAGTTGCAGAGGAGGGGAAGAGTCAGCCACGTCCCCGGAAAGAAGTGGCTCTCGCAGGTACGGAACGGCTTATGCAGTTCATTTTCAGACTTACTGGGGAAGGCTGGTGGGAAGCGGGGAGGATAAAGGGGCAGATGGGAGCAACATCAATAAGGGTACAGAGGGCACAACTCTCCTAAAACACTCGTTGTGGGTGACCACTGGTAATTTTTAATTTCTTTCCCTCGTTGATTCTATTTAATGGGCCATAATCTAGAGGAGAAAGGACAGCAGAATGTAGCTATCTTTAGGGAACACTCTTTTTCTATAGAAGCCACACAAAACAAAATGAGTGACTCACTTAAACCCCCCACACTATAGTCAATAGAATTCTTAACTGCACTGTTGACACAGTTGTGAAGCAAACAGAAGCTGATAAGGAAAGAAAGAAAACACTTACCTGATAGAGGCTTTTTGTCTTCTTTTTCTCCTTCTCTCGCTGGCATCGTGGGAGCGGACAAGAGCGAAGTTTTGACTTCCCTGTGATGATAAAAAGAGAAGACATGACCAGGTGAACGGAAGACCAAGACATAGAAAGACCTTAAAAACCTGTCATCTTAATAGACTATAATAAACCGTGTAAAGACTCTTGGGATAAATAAAACAAACATCAGCTTTTTACAACCACAACCATGTGTACAGTCCTGTTTGTGGTCCGATTATAGGGACTTAGACCTCCCCGAGCGTTGCCTTATCTGTCACAGGTAGATTGTAGCCAAGTGGAGTGGGGTGGGATGGATTGGAGTACATTTAAGTGGAGTGGGTTAGATTGGAGTGGAGCGGTGTAGATTGAAGTGGGGTAGAGTGAATTGGTGTAAGTGGTGTGGTGTGGCATAGAGTGGAGTGGCATGTTGTGTTGTAGAGTGAGTGGCATATATTGAAGTGGCGTAGAGTGGTGTGGCATGTCGTAGAGGGTCAGAGTGGAAGGTTGTAGGCTGGAGTGGCATGCTGTAGAGTGGAGTGTCATAGAATGGAGAGATGTAGCATAGAGTGTAACGGCATAGAGTTAAGGGCACACAGTGGAGTAGAGAGGTGTAGAGTAGAGTATGCATGGTGTGGTAGTGCACTGCTATTACAGACAACACCTTTTCAATTGAATTGACCTTTACATTTGCACTGAAATATGGGTTTACTGCACACAAACGATAATGTGTGCAGGTGTCATCACCTAGTGTACTGATATTTTTGATCGTATTTAAATATTTGTTTCCTCTACACTTCAGAGTTACAAAACAAATGTGCTTCATTTGTTCTAATTCTGTTATATTCTGAAACATCAGCACAGTTTTTTTTATTGTGCTACAAAAAAACACATCCGCCAGCCTCTCCTCTTACATGGGTACTCAGCAGGATTGTCACATAAATTATAAAATCTCTCACTTTGAAGTCAGAGAAAGAAAAGTAAACACCAAGCTCCCTCAGAAGACAGTGCTTGACATTTGAATTCTGTCCTTGAGTGCACAGCAAATGTGAGAAGATAAGAACAAGATTTAAAAACCTGTGTTTACATAAAGCGAGTTAGTGGAAGAATACAGTAATCAGGTTTGGGCAACGGGAGAGATTAACTCAAGCTGGACATCCTAAAGCAGATAAATCCAGCAAACAGAAAGCCAGAAAATAAGAGATACAAACCACAAAAACAATGCTAAGCAATGGGCAGAATGCAATCCTAGGTCAGCTTTGTAAATGTCCCAAAGATGTCTTTAGCAAACCAGACAGCTGTCTGGTAGGCTTTCACCTAAAAACAACCTTAAAAAACCTGCTCATCTCCAAATGACAAGAATGAGCGCAATTAAAAAATCTACAGCCTATTTTCAGCTAAGTAGAGAATGAAAGGAAGCACCGGATACATAGTGGTATCAGATTTACCACCCCCAGTGGCACATTGTACTTCCTAGCAAGAGCTTTAGCATATGGTGATACCAGACGAGATTTTCCCAAAGAAGAGTGGCTGCAAGCAAAGTGTCACAAGCAAAAAAGAACGATTGCAAGACAGAGCAGCAGTCAAAATGTTGTCAGTCAGATGCATTTTTATTGTAAAAGGTTTGAGTGTATAAGAAAAAATGAAACATTTGTAACATACATATAAATCATTTTGGAGGACAAGTTGTAACTGCATACATAACAAATTATTATTATTTTCAAACCACACAACAAATCTATTGTGATCAGCCTTACAAACTGAAATTCCTTAACCACGATTAAGTCTGGGCTCCTATTAATTATAATGACATGGGGCGCAATGGCTTGTGCGCCCATTTTCTGCACTCTGGGGTAGTTTGGTTGTATAAAAGAGGCCGCAGATACATGTAGTACAGACATCGCTGGCTCACATCTAGGGCTAGCTCTATCCTAAAGAAGAATTCCTCATCTGTATAGGTTTATGTCCTCATGCAAATGAGGGAAACAGTTTGTCTTTGAGCCCTCACCATATTATGGAAATTGCCAAAGTGGCTAAGAGGCTGTGATAAGGCACATTGACTGTATGCCAACAAGGCATACTGTCAAGGCATCACTGAGGAAACCCCTCTAGAGAAGATGTGATAAGGTTCCATAGACCCTTACTCACTGCCCTGCCCTGTCTGCATTGGAATCTCTTTCCCCTTAGAAAGGTCAGGCTGAGTGCTGCCTGCATTGCGCAAGGCTGATGGCTGCTTCAGTCAGCTGGTCCATCTTTCACTGGCATACTGCCTCCAGGGCATCATGAGTTTGCAGCTGCCCTTCAGAGAAGTGCATTTTCAGTAATGGGGAACACTCTCCCTATTTGAGCCTGGTGCACCTAGTTGAAGGTGCACCAAGATGCAAACAGGGATTGTGCACCCTAATGGTAATGCAGCCTTTTATGTTGTACGCATCTCACAGGGGATCATGGGATCCCCAGATCACAGGCCAAGAACTGCTGCTCTAGCAATATGAAAAGATAAGTGTGCTGAGAGTAAAAGCATTTTGTAGAAGGAGTGGGCAACAAGGTGTGGACTATGGGGCAAACTCAGGTACAGAAGAGGCAGCATTTTTTTTCTTAAATCATTATTTATCATGTTTTTGCATTACTCTCAGAAACATACCAAGAAGCAACCCACGCAGTAGGTAAACGGTCCACAGATAAAATATTTTATCTATTAACCAGAATAGCTCTCATCAAACAGTACATGACAACAGCATAGATAAGGAACAGAAATCGAAAGAAGGACCACTGCTAACTCATCTCGAGACGCAATAGTGGGAGCAGCCAACAGAAGAGGAATATTGCCATATATTTATCAAGGTGCAACAAAACAGTTCAGTCCATTTCAGAAGGCTTCAATGACAACAAATAATCCCGTAATGGTTGTCAAATGTTTTTGGGCCGCAGGAGGTTGAAGCAGGAGGTACAGACTTCACTAGTAGTGTCACAGTATTTTAGGCTTTTCAACCATGTGCTTACAGTTGGCCAACGTCTACTGCCCTAATGTAATGCAATCTCACATTTCACCAGCAACAATGCTATTGCACTGAATCTGCAGACCCGTTCAGGATATCATGGTGATACCCCAACAGAGCCACAACGGGGTCTGGTGCAAGCTCTGGCTCTATCATTAAAGACAGTCTGTAAAACACATCTCGCCCGCACTTCCCTTTAGGAATGAAGGTCCATGTTAGGCATGCATACTCCACCCAGTCAACTAGGCATTTGGGGAATTTAGAAGATTTAACCGGGTCAATTTTAGCCCATGCAGCAGGCGTGGTGTATTACCTGTGTTAAAATGTGTAGTGAAGGAGTTTGTGTCTACAGCTGGGAGAAACCAGTTTGGTCTGTTCACAACAGTAGCACCCTATCTTGTCAGGCACTGGGCAACCTAGTTTGTGCTCCCAGGTTTCACTGATCTTCCCATTCTGTGCTAGCAGCATAATGCATGATAAAGTCTGGAAACCATCCTCTCCCCATCAGTGTCTGTTATTACCAAAGTTAAAAGGGGAAAGTCCTCTGGGGGGAGTGGGTAAGAGAGAACTAGTGCATGCAATGCTTTGTGTAGGCGCTGTAAGACAAAATGATCCATGTAGGTAGCATTTGTGAATCTGGCCTTGTCAGCATGAGAGAGTACATGGCCATCTAGAAAAGGTCCCCAAATGTGAGTAGATCATGATGTGAGAGAGTGCACTGTACGAATTCCTCCTGGGTGATTGTGAGCCAAGGATTATTCACCAGTGGTAGTGCATGGGAGTATAGCAGACCGCCCCCCCCCAGACTATTCGGCTAGATTTCCTTCATGCCCAGCTGGTGGTTGACAGATTCTGGATGTCCGTGGCATCCAGCTTAATGCTCGTCAGGGGTCTAGACTGTAATGGAATTAGCTCTGCTTGATCCCTCTCGGGTCTAGTGTAAGGGAGACGAGTGTCTGCATGGTACCAATGACAGGCAAAATGCATTGTGCAGTGAGATAATGGAGGTGGAAATCAGGAACTCCTAACCCTCCTCTACCATAGGGAAGCACTAACATGTGGCATTTTTTCAAGCTGGTCCAAATTAGTCACAGGAGGCTTCATAAGGTGTTAAAGAAACTGCTGGTGAGGGGGATGGGTATATTTTTAAAAAATACAGAAGTCGGGGAAGTACAACCATTATAATGATGGTGACACAGCCCGCCATTGAAAGAGGGAGCTGAATCCATTGCTCGATTTGTTTGGTCAACCTATCTACGGCTGTACCATAGTTCAGACAGACCACCTGCTTCTTTTTGCAGTGCAATATGATGCCCAGATATTTAGCTGAACTGGCACACCAAGTGAGTGGATGCTCACATGCTATGGGGGAGGTGGCGTCTCTGAGGGGGAACGGCTCAGACTTGGCCCAGTTTATATGAAGGCAGGAGAATCCGCCTAACTGAACAATCTTGTGCACCATAGGGGCCAGTTGGGTGGCGTATGAACAATAAAATATTGTCCGCATAGAGTGAAAGGAGCAAGGGGCTGGGCGCGAAATGCAGACCACAATGCAGGTACTTCTCTTGCAAATGACAGACCAGGGGGTCCATGGCTATGAGAAAAAAAAAAGTGGTGACAGGGGGTAACCCTGCCTAGTCCCTCAAGATATGGCAAAGAGTTTATAAGGGAGTCATTCACCTGCAACCTGGCCATTGGCTGAGAGTATAATAGCATAATAGGTGCAATAAACACATGTGGTAACCCCTGTTTGTGTAGTGTTGCATGCAGGAGGGGGCCACTCTAAAGAATCAAACTCCTTCTATGTCTCTAACAAGTCGGCAGCCACTGGGACACTTGGTGAGATCCTGTTCAGTACTGAGAACACAGAGCGCAAATTCAGGGACGTGGAGTGGTGAGGCGCGAATCTGATTGAGCAGATGAGATAATTTGAGCCATCAACAGTGTCAACCGGGTCCAAGGGATTTTAGCAAGTATTTTATTGCCAAAGTTGAGTAACAACGAGTGATATGAGGTACAGTGGCACAGATTTGTACCAGGCTTAAATAACAGGGTAATCACCACCTCCCTTAGAGATGATGGAAGGGTTCCCAATTCTAAGGCTTTCGAAAGAAGTCTGGGGAATCACATCAGTGTGCAAACTCCGCAAGAGTGAGTACTGTAGCTTGAGAAGTATCTGTTAGGACCCCACGAGGATGCAAATGTTAGGGAAATCCATGGGAGTAGATGTGTCTCATGGAGGAATGCAATGTTTATGTCTTGCTAGGTAATATAGGAGAGCACTTGTTTGCCTTTGTTAAGACCTCGAACATTCTAAGACAAGAATGTGAGCTTAGTAGTGTGGTCCCGTCCTAAACATGTTTCTGTCATCTAATAGTGGATATGTATGTGTGGACATGCACATTGATGGTATGAGCTCTTTCTGGGCAAACAGGTTCAACAAACATAAACAAAACCCACAACAGTACCCGACCTCCTGCCATCCCCCACACTAGGCACCTTACTACCCAGTGAATCCCACAACAACCAATAGAAACAACAAATACCCCAACACTCTCAATACATTGCGGTAGATGGGCAAAGCGACAATCAGGCTCTATTTAGAAAATAAGACACAATAAAGATAACTTAGGAATTGGATGTAAAGGTCAATGCAAGCATAGGAAGGTTCCAAAAAAAAGAGAATTTGGAAAGGACTGCCGGGCAATCGAGAAAATGGACATGTATGTGTCCAAAAGATGGCTATTTCAGGGTGTGCATCATGGAGCTCCATTCAGTCAGGAGGGAAAAGGTCAATGCTCGCAAAGGCATTCAAGTCTGGTGGTGTGCGATCTGGCATGTTGCAGCGGGAGGGCGAGGTCTCCCAGCCATATTGTTTTCAGAAGTCCATTGCATTGGCAAGGGTATAAAAAAAACAAGCTTTCCCATTGAGGTTAACTCTGAGGCGTGCTGGGTATATTATGACATACTTCAGTCCGTGCTTGTGTAGTAGAGCTTTGGCATCCACAGACTTGTGCTGCGCATTTTGGACCACCATTGTGTAGTCAGGAAAAGGGCAGATGGCAGAGGTCTGGTAGTGTAGTAGACATTTGTCACGAGCCAGGCGGGCGCAGGCGGAGCACTGTATCTCGGTCTCTAAAATTAAGTAGGCAGGCGATAATGGGAGGCGGTGGGACTCCTCCGCTATCTCTATGATGAATGCAGTCATAAAAAATGTTGGCGCAAGAGGCCGTTCCACAAATTGGTCCAGGCGGCCGATATCGGCGGATTCCAGTATGCCAATAATGCAAATATATTGTAGCTGGATCTCGCTTTCAAGTCTTCATTTGTAACTGCCACAGCTGTGAGGAGTCGCTCCATTTTTTCCAACCTTTTAGCAGTGGCCATTGCTCCATCCTCCAGGCCTGTCCTACTTTCCTCCGGATTGTCCGGTCTGATGTTCTGACAATCCAGCCGTTTCCCCGTACAGTCAATTCTGCTGGTGAGCGAGCCAAATTGTTCATCTATGGAACGGAAGACTGTGCGGAGCTCTGCAATAATTGCAGCCGTCCCAATCAGGCCTCCGAGTTTGGGGACCCAGCAGCACCTCATGTCAGATGGGAGTCTGTCCACCCAACTTCCTTAGAACGCTCGAAGGGAAGTTTTCACTGTTTTAGGTCCCCTCGCACCATTGTCAATTGAATGCGTGTGGTGTCAGTGAACACACGTCTAATGGCGTGAGGAACGCTGAAGCAGAGTGGGAGCGATTGTGGCACAGGTGCGCGGGTCCCACCTCGCTCTATTCAGAGCGCGAATTAGTAAACAGCGTCCGGTCAAGCACAGCTGAGAATCTGGTCCCGGGCAGGCCCGGTAAGCGTGCAGCCACTTCAGTTACTGGCTGGGTAGTATAGTGTGAGCAGTGGGCACAGCCGCATCAACTGTGGGCCAACTGTGAGGCAATGAGCGGTATGTGGGACTCAGGTGATATAGGTTCTATTGTTACAACCAGTCACTGCACCCAGAGTGATGGGAATAGGAGGGGGAGGGGAACACCTGCCATCCCCGCGTGTAAGGCAAGGTGGTCAGCAAACAGCAATATGCTTGCCACAGAGAGAACCTCTGGGATGGATCAGTCCAGCCTCCCAGTCAATGGGGCCACTCCCCGTGTGCCTTACCAGGAACTAGAAGGATGCTGGGCCCGGGTGCAAGCTGTATGTTCGGTAACGATGAGGCATTAGAAATAGTCCTTATACAGGCCCGCTTCATGGGCTTGCAGCGTTCCCACATGTTTAATCAGGCCCTCTCTTCGAATATATGAAATCGCCTGAAGATTTGCCCCTCAAATGACCCCAGTACTTGCCAGCATGTGTCGGGAACTCTGCCCGGTGTGGACAATGGTGCTGGTGGCTCAGTGAGGCTTTGCAGCATCTAGCCTCAGCCTCACCTGTGGCCCCTGTAGCTGGGGAGCCTTAGAGGGGTGTGCTGAGCCACCTCCTTTTTGCTGAAGATCGGTGCATTGCCTGCTGTCAGGTACCCATAAAGAGCAACATCACATGCTGCTTCCAGTAGATTGCAAGTTATCGTTGATCCCGATGGCTGCAGATGTTCATTTCGGCCCAATTCCTGCATACTGAAGGCCTGTTGAACCGGAGCTTCTCTGCCGAGCGACCATCTTTGTCACCAGCATGGCCACGCCCACCAGAAACAGCAGCATTCGCCAGTGTCAGAGCAACAGCAAAGTGCACCAAGCATTTATTAGCAGTGGTGCAAGTATTGAGGGCAGGAATATGACAAATAAAACTCACCATTGAGACAAATTCATATTGCTGACTGTAAACATCATAAGCAGTTCTTTGTGTTGGTCATGTTTTTTTAAGAGATGTCTAAGACTTGCTTGAGAAGCCAAGTGGATGGTACCACACTACTCTGACAGAGGAATAAAACAAATCTTGCTAACGCAAGACACATTGGGCCTGATTACAACTTTGGAGGAGGTGTTAATCCGTCCCAAAAGTGACGGTAAAGTGACGGATATACCACCAGCCGTATTACGAGTTCCATAGGATATAATGGACTCGTAATACGGCTGGTGGTATATCCGTCACTTTACCGTCACTTTTGGGATGGATTAACACCTCCCTCAAAGTTGTAATCAGGCCCATTATGTACTTTCTTGGCTGCCAATGTCTTGCCGGGCAGGACAATTAGTGTTTCACGTTCTATCATCCTTAAAAAAAAACATGTCTACCACTATTTCATGTGGAGACAGTGGCCTTCATAAAGATGAATGAGCGCTCCCTAGGTCTCAGCCCCCATAGGTTGCGAGCACTGGTTCAAGGAATGAGAAAGGAGCTGATCCGAGACAATCTGCTAATGAGCCAGGAGACAAGAAATGCACAAGGCCCTCTAGAAAACTGTACTTCATTTATGTTCATATGATGGCATTGAAATTGTTTCCATGAGGTGAGCAGTATCAGCTCTTATGAGCAGATGAGGAATTGCAGCTGGTGCACTATACAGGCCAATTCTTTTTATTGTCGAGCTTTAGTGTACAAATACTCCCACCTACGTACATTGGCTGGTGAGAAGTTGAAGACTGACATGTTCTTTTAATATCAAACAGTCACACTTCTCTCAGCACAAAGATAACATCCTGCAGATTGTGAAAGAGGTATTCCATGACTGCAGGGGATAGGCGGCTCTACCTCTAGTGATACTTCAGACTGTGTGCCAAGTGGAAGGAGTAGGAGACAGCAGGGGATGCTTGGTTTGGCTTGCCAAGAGTGTCAGATCTCAGGGAAGATGTTCTGGTCATCATTTCCTTCAATGTATTGTCCTTTTTCATTTTACTCTAAGTCATTTTCATGCATAGATTACTCACTATTGTTAGGTCTTTTGGAGCTGTGTGCTAGCCTCAGTCTGCCTCAGTGGTTAAAGTGATTTGGATTCAGTGCTCTGCCTTTCAAGAGCAGCCTAAGGTGGTCATTACAACCCTGGTGGTCGGTGTTAAAGTGGCCGTAAGACCGCCAACAGCCGGGCAGAAAAAAAATGGAATCACGACCGTGGCGGAAACCGCCAACACAGACAGCCACTTTAACACTCCGAACGCCACAGCGGTACAAACAAACAGCATGGCGGTCACCGCCAACAGACGGGCGGAAGACAATGTACCGCCCACAGTATCATGAGAGGCCAATCCGCCACCTTTTCCGGGGCGGATTCACCGAGAACAAAAACACGGCGGAACCAGGACTTCGAAGGGAAAACGCTCACCTCAACACACACCACGAGGAATCCGGATGCCATGGAACCCGAGCTCCAGATCTTGCCAGCCCTTATCTTCTTGCTCCTCTACCAGGAGCACGAACGCCGGCAACGAAGACCACGGTGAGTACTGCACCTACGACACAGGGGAGGGAGGAGGGAAAAAACTGTGACACACACACGTAACACCCCCACCCCCACCCTCACCCACGACAACACACACACTAATACAGCATGATGCATTACAGTTACACCCCCCAAACGCCCCGGAAGAATGCAATGACAAAAGGAAATGAGTGTAATCATTGTAATATATTAAAATCCAGTACGCAAAAATATATATACACTATAAACAAATATATACACCAAGAATAATA
The DNA here is from genome assembly GCF_031143425.1 of Pleurodeles waltl. Lineage (NCBI taxonomy): Eukaryota > Metazoa > Chordata > Amphibia > Caudata > Salamandridae > Pleurodeles > Pleurodeles waltl. Next base: position 365,164,573 of record NC_090448.1, on the reverse strand, counting down.
GACCAGGTAGTGCTCCATTGAAGTCCGTGGAACACTGGGCCCACACGGTATGGGCGAGGCCCACACCCAGTCCCCGAGCATGATGGAGAGAACACTGCAGGGGCATCAGAAAACAATAAAACAGGCACCTCAGGGGGAAGGGAAAGGGGGGGCACCTCAGCCGGTTGAGTGCACAACGCCAAATCCACGAGGGGGCCACATGCCCACTCTTCAGTCTTGGGGAGTGCAAAGCCACAGTCTCTCAAGTCTCTACAGTGGGTGGGTTGCCCACTGTTCCATCCTGGGGAGTGCAAAGCAACAGTCTCACAAATCTCTACAGTGGGTGGGTTGCCCACTGTTACATCCTGGGGCGTGCAAAGCCACAGTCTCTCAAGTGGATAACAGTTTCCACTGGCTCTGGAGGGGGCTTGGTGCCCAGAGTGCTTCATCCTGCCAAGGACTGAGGTAGTGGATGTGAATCTCCACTGGTTCTGGAGGGGGCCTGGTGCCCAGAGTGCTTCATCCTGCCAAGGAATGAGGTAGTGGATGTATCTCTTCACTGGTTCTGGAGGGGACCTGGTGCCCAGAGTGCTTTATCCTGCTTGTAACGGACTCCATAGCGTCAGTGCCCTTGGCGCTCATGGTTCAGCGGTGCTTGTTGCGGCGGTGTCCTTGGCAGCGGTGCTTGTTGCGGTGGTGTCCTGTTTAGCGGTGCTTGTGGCAGCGGTGTCCTTGGCAGCGGGGTTTGTGGCGGCAGTGTCCTGTTCAGCGGTGCTTGTGGCGGCAGTGTCCTTGGCAGTGACTCAGCTGTTGGCGGTCCTGTCGGGCCCAGCGGGGCTGGTGCTGGCGGTCCCTTATGGCCCAGCGGGGCTGGTGGTCCTTTATGGCCCAGCGCGGCTGGTGCTGGCGGTCTCTTATGGCCCAGCGGGGCTGGTGCTGGCAGGTCCTTTATGGCCCAGCGGGGCTGGTGCTGGCAGTCCTTTATGGCCCAGCAGGGTTGGTGCTGGCGGTCCCTTATGGCCCAGCCGGGCTGGTGCTGGCGGTCCCTTATGGCCCAGCGGGGATGGTGGTCCTGTCCTGGGCAGCTGGGCTGGTGCTGGCGGTCCTGTCCTGGGCAGCTGGGCTGGTGCTGGTGGTCCTGTCCTGGGCAGGTGGGCTGGTGCTGGCGGTGGCCTCCTTGGCAGTGGGGATGATGGCAGTGGCCTTCTGGGCAGCGGGGATGATGACGGTGCCCTCCTGGGCAGCAGGGCTGGTGCTGGCCTCCTGGCAGCGGGGATGATGGCGGTGGCCTCCTGGGCAGCGGGGATGATAGTGGTGGCCTCCTGGGCAGCAGGGCTGGTGCTGGCGGTGGCTTCTTGGGCAGCGGGGATGATGGCGGTGGCCTACTGGGCGACCGGGATAATGGCGGTGGCCTCCTGGGCAGCGGGGATGATGGCTGTCTTCTCCGACCTGCTGCTCTTCCCAGACTTGCTGAGTTTCTTGAGCCCCTTCCTCACCTTGGAAGGTGTCGCAGCTGAATCTACACTCCCACCTGTACCCCTGGGAGCGGCTTTGGTGGCTGGAGTCTTCCCCCTCTTCCGCCGGGCACTGGCCAACTTTTGATGCTTGACAGGTGGGGGAGTGTCTGTGCTGTGGCTCCATGCCACACTGGCTGCCCTGCTGCCCGGTGCACTCCAGATTCAGGTGACTACAGGCACCACTGGTCCCGGAGATGTTGTGGCTGAGGTGCTAGGTTGGGACCTGGAGAGTCGGGCCCTAGGAGACTGACGGGGTGGGGGAGGTGAGGGAAAGAGGTCAAGGCTGGACAGGAAAAGTTTTTTGGGAACACTGGGACGGGTAGCTGGAAGGGGTTTGGGAGTGGAGGAAGAGGTTGTGGTTGTAGGAGGTGTTCGTTTGGTGACTTTGGGTGAAGGTGCATGCGCTGTAGGCTGTCGTGAGGTGGATGGCTGTTGGGTGGGTGTGTGGCTGTGTTTGTGTATCTTGGGAGGGGGTGTCACAGACACACTGGGAGAGGACACAGGGGATGTGTGAATGGTAGTGGGGGTGGTGAGTGCAAGTGAGCAGGGTGTGGCGGTGTGTGTGCTGGTGATGGAAGTAGTGGCTGTAGATGTAGTGCATGCAGGTGTGAGTGGAGACTAGACAGGGAGGGAGGAGGGAAATGAGGAGGAGGGGGACACAGTGGAGGCAGTGGATGTTGGTGTGTCTGCATGTGTGTGATGCTTGCGTGAGTGCCTGTGGGATGTGTGGTGCTTATGTTTGACTGAGCTTCCCTTGTGTGTTGACGTGTGTGCATGCAGGTCTGAAGGTGTGCTTGGGATAGGCTGAGGTACTGGGGATTGGGTCTGGGTGGAGGAAGTTGGAGGGGGGAGGATAGAGACAGGGACAATAGCTGCCATCAGTGCTGAGGCCAGAGTTTGAAAAGCTCGCTGAAGGGCCGCCTGACCAGAATGAATGCCCTCCAGGAATGCATTTGTCTGTTGCAACTGCCTTTCTCCACCCTGGATGGCATTCAAAATGGTAGACTGCCCAACAGTGAGGGACCTGAGGAGGTCAATGGCCTCCTCACTGAGGGCAGCAGGGGTGACTGGGGCAGGGGCTGAGGTGCCTGGGACAAAGGTGATGCCCATCCTCCTGGGTGAGCGGGCACAGGGCAAAGGCTGAGGGGCTGCTGGGAGGGCGGTGCTGGTAGGGGGGTGGTGGCTGTACCTGTAGATGCGGGGGGTACAGATGTGGCCGCCACCACAAGGGAGCTCCCATCAGAGGACGAGTCCGTATCACTGGTGTCAGCTTCTGTCCCCGCCGTTGAGATCCCCTCGCCCTCCGTCCCACTGGTGAAATCCGTGTCCGTAGTGTCGCCCTCCAGGGCCATGTGGGATGCAGCTCCCTCCTTCTCCAGTGCCACTGCTTCTCTGCCTGATGATGCTAATGCACACAAGAACAGGGAGACCACAAAAAGGGGGGGAAACGACAGAAGAAAGACATGTTGAGTGCATGCATTACCGCTACCGTTGGCAGACACAACAGACACAGAAGCTCCCTTCACTATGTCGCGCACTTGGGGTCCACTGTTCAATCCCGGGGGCATGGCCTACAAGGCTATGGCCGACATCTGCACACATGGATGTCACAGGAGCCTGACTAGGTGTACTCGGCACTGTACACAGGTGGGGTGGGGTGCCACAGGGTCTGCCAGAACAAGGGGACCTAACTAGCACACTCGCCCTGGCCTAGGGAAACCCACAGCACACCTCCCCCACCCAGACACCTCCACTGCATACAAAATCAGCAGAACGAGAGTGTACACACCCCCTTGTGGCTGCTGTGATGCCCTCAAGCGCCCATCCAATTCCGGGTACACCATTGCCAGGATCCTGAACATCAGGGGGGTCATGGTGCGAAGGGCACCCCTCCCACGTTGGGAGGCCATCCCCAGCTGGGCCTCCGCCGTCTTCTTGCTCCAGCGGCGAATGTCCTCCCATTGTTTACGGCAATGGGTGCTCCATCTGTGGTGGACCCCCATGGTCCGGACTTCCTTGGCGATGGCACGCCAAATAGCCTTCTTCTGGTGGGCGCTGACCTACAGGAATAGAACAGGGGAAAAGGAGAAGATGTAACCATCCGCACCGTCACAGTCATTGGCCCCCTTCCCTACCCTTGCCACGTGGCACATGCACTAACCGTCGTTTCATGCACGCCTCAATCTCCCCCCCATCTTTCATCCACCCCACTCTACACAGGCATAGCCCATACAGCATGCTCCCAGTGTACTTACCTGTTTGTCTGGAGGACCGTAGAGTAGCGTGTACTGGGGGGGACCCCATACACGAGTTTCTCCAACTCCTCCGATGTGAAGGCAGGGGCCCTTTCCCCAGACGCACAAGCCATTGTCTCTTCCAGACCGAGGTCACAGCCGCACTTGCAGTGTAGGTCCTCTCCTGTCGAAGATCAGGTATCGAGTGATTGAACAGATAGAAAATGGCGGTCACGGTCGCAGCGGTGCGTACCGCCACCGCTGGCGTACATCGTCATTGGCTCCTGGGACCCATAGGGTCCAATGTTAACCAATGCAGAATTGCGCCGCGGTCTTCGACCGCCTACCGCGACGGTGTACAACGCCAGCGCAGTTACCTCACATCCCTTTGTCCGACTTTACAGGTCAGGCAGCCGCCATTTTAGGGGCCCACATGGCTTAATGTTTCACTGCGTCACACATACCTATGCCTTGCCTCAACACTCATACAGGCCAAATTTCGGATTATGATTCGTGTTCTGTGTAAGCTGTGGGTACGTACCTCTGAGTGGTTGACTCTGTGCTCGCTGTTGTCCTTCATAGGCATCGTCCGCTGGGACATGTGAGGAGATGGCGGCATCCTCTGGTGTACAGACCACTGGTGGACCTGTCGACAATGGAGGAAAGACATGTGATCATCACCTACAGGCTTGATCGTGCCACAGTCCTGGAACTGTGTGCCCAGCTGGAGCCAGACCTGATGTCAGCTATCCGCCATCCCACAGGAATCCCCCATCAAGTGCAGGTGCTGTCAGTACTCCATTTCCTTGCAAGTGGGTCTTTTCAAACAACAGTGGCCATAGCATCAGGGATGCCCCAGCCTAAGTTTCCAACGTGTTGTCCAGAGTGTTGTCTGCCCTGCTTATGCACATCCGGAGCTACATTGTTTTCCCTCAGGTGGAGGATTTGCCTACAGTGAAAGGTGACTTCTTTGCCCTGGGACATATCCCCAACATCATAGGTGCCATTGATGGGACACATGTGGCCTTGGTCCCCCCTGCAGGAGTGAACAGGTGTACAGAAACCGGAAGAGTTATCATTCCATGAATGTGCAGATGGTGTGTTTGGCAGACCAGTACATCTCCCATGTGAATGCCAAATTCCCTGGCTCAGTGCATGACGCTTACATCCTGCAGAATAGCATCATCCCTCATGTGATGGGGCAACTACAGAGGCACCATGTGTGGCTATTAGGTGAGCACCTAGAAGCAAGTCAGTGGGAATGGTTGTCTGGGTCTGGCGATATCCCAACAGGTTAGTGTGTGTCTAACAGTTGCCCTCGCCATTTGCAGGTGACTCTGGTTACCCCAACCTGTCATCGCTACTGACCCCAGTGAGAAATCCCAGGACAAGGGCAGAGGAACGCTACAATGGGGCCCATGGGCGAACTCAGCGGATTATAGAGCGGACCTTCGGCCTCCTGAAGGCCAGGTTCAGGTGCCTCCATATTACAGGTGGATCCCAATTCTACTCACCAAAGAAGTTGTGCCAGATCATCGTGGCCTGCCGTATGCTTCACAACTTGGCTTTGCGACGACAGGTGCCTTTACTGCAGGAGGATGGTCCAGATGGCGGTGTTGTGGCAGCTGTGGAGCCTGTGGACAGTGAAGACGAGGAAGCAGAAGAAGAGGACATCGACAACAGGAACTCGGTTATCCTGCAATACTTCCAGTGAGACACATGTAAGAAGACAAACCTGCCTACTACATATACTTTAACACTACTACCTCTCTACTGTGTGTCATTTTCACCCAGTGTATGGTCACTGAGTTTTCACTTTCCCTTACGATTTCACAGATGTGGGTCCCACTGTGTGACATCTGCTTTGTTTCCTCATGGACTAGAGCTGTGTGACATAGGTATATTGACATTACATTTGAAAGAACATTTTGTCACTGTAATTGCTAATACACTATTTTGAAATCACAGACAGACTCCAGATTGTTTTGTGCTTTAAGGGTGTTCATTTAAGTGCTCAATATTGGAGGGGGTTGTAAAATGGTGAGGGCTGATGGTGGAGGAATGTCCATGGCAGAGTCCAGTCTATTAGCCTCACAGGTGCATTGCCCAAATGGGCATAGGAAGTGAAGCTGGGGCTGTTTGAGGATGGACAGGGTGACAAAGTGTGACAAAAGGATGACATTCAGGGCGGTCTCATTTCTTGGCGGGGGTCTTGGCATCGTTCCCTGTCTTTGTCCTGGATCTCAGGGACCGTTTTCAGGGTGGTTCTCCCTCTGCATGGGGTGGGGTGCTGGTGTCGTGGTCCTGTGGCGGTGCCTCCTGTCCACTAGCGCCGGCGGAGGTGGTGGGCAGTTCATCGTACAGGCTAGTGTCAGGGGCCCCTTGTTGTGCCACAGTGTCCCTCCTGGTGTTGAGGACTTCCTTCAGCACCCCTACGATGGTGCCCAGGGTGGAATTGATGCATCTGAGTTCCTCCCTGAAGCCAAAATACTGTTCCTCCTGCAGCCGCTGGGTCTCCTGAAACTTGGCCAGTACCTTTGCCATCGTCTCCTGGGAATGGTGGTAGGCTCCCATGATGGAGGAGAGGGCCTCTTGGAGAGTGGGTTCCCTTGGCCTGTCCTCCCCCTGTTGCACAGCAGCCCTCCCAGTTCCCCTGTGTTCCTGGGCCTCCGTCCCCTGGACCGTGTGCCCACTGCCACTGCCCCCAGGTCCCTGTTGTTGTTGGGGTGGTGGGTTAGCCTGGGTTCCCTGTAGTGGTGGACACACAGCTGATTGACGTGTCCTGGGGACAGAGGTATGGGCCCGCTGGTTGGGTGCTGTGCTGGTGTTTCCAGAGGGGGGAAGCTCTGTGGTGGCCTGTGGCTGTGTCAGGGGAACCGACTGTCCAGAAGTCCCCGATGGGCCGGGCTGGTCATCTAGATCAAGTTGGACAGAGGTGCTGTCATCACTGTGGGCCTTTTCTGTTGGGGGTGTGGACATGTGTGGACCCTCCTGTCCGGTGACGTTGGGTAGGGGTCCTGCAAGGGTATAAAAGGATGTTTGTTACATCTGTGTGTGCCATGGTGTGCAATGGGTGGGTGACCGTGTACCCCAGTGCTTGCATTTCTGTGTGGGTCCTTGTGTGATGGTGGTTTAGGGGGGTGTATGGGTATGTGCAGTGGCCATGCTTTGGTGATGGGTGTCCATGCTTTGTTGTTGCATGCAGGGCTTGGTGTTAGGATGTGTGGTTTGGGATGTTGTGACATTCATGAGGAGTTGGAGTGATGGGGGTGAGGGTGAGGGTGGGGGTATGTGATAGTATGCAAGTAGGGTGGGGGATGTAATAGTTAAGATTTGACTTACCAGAGTGCATTCCTCCATCTACTCCTGTGAGGCCCTCAGGATGCAGAATCATCAAGACTTGCTCCTCCCATGTTGTTAGTTGTGGGGGAGGAGGTGGGGTCCACCGCCAGTCCGCTGAACCGCAAGGTGGTGTCTTGAGACCACGGAACGCACCTTCCCCGTAGGTCGTTCCACCTCTTCCTGATGTCATTCCTATTTCTTGGGTGCTGTCCCATTGCGTTAACCCTGTCCACTATTCTGTGCCATAGCTCCATCTTCCTAGCTATGGAGGTGTTCTGCACCTGTGATCCGAATAGCTGTGGCTCTACCTGGATGATTTCCTCCACCATGACCCTGAGCTCCTCCTCAAGGAACCTGGGGTTTCTTTGCCGTGCCATGGGGTGGTGTGGGTTATGTATGGGGTGGTGTGTGTAGTGATACGTAGGGTGATATTTAGTGTTGTGTGAGGTGCGTGGAAGTTATGTGGGTGATGGTATTGTGTGCCTGTGGATGCTTGATAGTTGTTTGTAGCGTCTCTCTCTGGCCTTCTCTCAGTAATTTTGTTGTAAGGGTTTTTGGGTGATGTGAGTCTGTGTTTTATATTGTAATGGGTGTGTGGGAGTGGTGTGTGTATGTGTATCAGGTGTGTGTATTTGGAATTGTCCAATGTGGTAGTGTTTTGTAAATGTGTGTGTATTTTGAGCGCGACGGTGTGTACCGCCAATGGAATATTGCGGTTGAAAGACCGCCGCATGGATTCGTGTGTCGTGAGAGTGTGGGCGTATTCCTGTTGGCGTGACGGTGGAGGTTTTGTTGTCGCCAGTTTATCTCTGACCTTTGGTGTGGCGAACTTGTGTGGGTGTCTGAATTTTGTCGGATTCCGAGCAGTGGGTCATAATGACCGTGGCGGAATTCCGCTGCCGCGGTGATGTGTTGGCGGTCTTCTGCATGGCGGTAAGCGGCTTTTACCACCAATGTTTTAATGACCCCCTAAGTGACGAACAGCTGCTTCTTCCTAGGTGTTGGGGAACTCCCTGGGTAGCTGCTAAGCTGCTTGTCAGTCCCTTTGCCCAAGTCAAATAGGGTCTTTCCCTTCCTGTGAGGACCCTCCGCCCGAATACCTGGAGTTTGTCGCAGTCTAAGCTATTCTATGAGGAGAGGATCCCTTTAAGTGTTCCTGTCCTGAGAGTCTTCTGCTGAACTATTGCCTTTCCTGCTCCTGCTTGGCAAGTCCTTTGTGAACTTTTGGCTGGGCTCCATGTGAATGGCGGCCTTCTCTCTCAGGGGCCTTGTAGTCTCATTCACCAGTCCAATTCACAAACCTGCCACCACTTGCTAGGTTTACTAGGGGTTGGGCTCCCCAGTCCAATATTTGTCCAGCTCGTTCTCAGTCTGATATCTTTTTATTGAGTAGGAGTCTCCCAGGGCCAGTGCTGCTGCTCACCCCCTTCTAACAAAGGCTGTGCCACCCAATTGGACTGGACTCCCAATGGAGCTGCTCTCTCTTGTCCTGGAGGAGGTGGTTGTTGGACTTCTGCCGGGACCCTTTTTGCTTCAGGAACTTGCTAGTCCATGGTGGCATCAGAGAGTACAGTTGGGGTGACTCCTGGTTTCTGGTCGGTCTCCACCTGGCCTACACAGCACATCCAACACTTTCACCATCTGGACAGTGTCCCCAGCTCCTGGCCCTTAAAAGTAGATGAGTATAAATACATTCCCTGAATTGGACAGAGCATGAGTTCAAACCCCCTCCAGACGTGTGAGTGACCGTCAACCTCTCACAACTGTTTTGCTAAAAACAACCCTTTTCCTGCAATAAATCACCAAGGAAGACATTGATGGAAGGTAAACAGCCGCAATTTATTACTATACATGTTAGATGGTTTACAAAACATTGCACCTCGTGGTCATGCGTATGCGCAATATGATCAACCTTGCAAGGAGGCTCTCTGCCCTTCTTTTTAGGGTTGAGCCTGCGAGTGCATGCGCTAGTACATGCGTCTCACTTTCATGGCTTTGTTGTGTTCAGTAAAGGGCTTGGAGGCTGCCTTTCACGCACCATTTGTTGATTCGCATGGCACTCTTCTTTACAGCCTTGTCATGCAAGAAGGCAGGCCTGGCATCATTTCCGTTCCTCTGTGTGGAGCAGGGATCAAGCACTAATTGATTCATGTTACCTAGTGCCCATCCGCTGCTCCCAACGTGATTGAGGTACTATTTTGTTCTTTTTAACTTCTACTGTCCCTTAAACAGAAGGCTTGTGACTGGAAAAAAACATGCCCAGCAGGACAAAAAAATGTGCAAAGTTTTTCTTTTTAAAAGCTTGCTTTCTTTTATTTTGCCATGCTGTTTTTTCTCACTTTCCACTCATGTTTTCTTTTGTTATTGCTCATGGGCACTGTTCTCAAAAGATGACAATTAACTTCTTAGACATAGTGCAAAATGACAGTGTTTCTTTATTATCTGTAAGCTCTAAAATGATGTTTTAACACATGATCATGCAGTACAACCCAATCCATCCCTCTCAAATCGACCCTACTTCTATTCACCCTAATCCAACCCACTTTACTCCACACCAAACCTCCCAACCCATCCCAGTATAGTCTGCCCCAATCCAGTTCGACCCCTCTAATTAAAAACAATCTGCACCACTCCAAAGCAATCTCCCCATTCCAATCAAAACAATCTGCCCCAATCCAAAGCAATCTTCCCCACTGTAATCTGCTGCATTCCAACCCAAAACATTTTGCCTCACTCCAATCTGCCCCACTGCAATCCAAATCAATCTGCCCCACTCCCATCTTCCCCACTTCAATCCAAAACATTCTGTCTCACTCAAATCCACCCCACTCCAATCTGATCCACTCCAGTCCAAAACAATCTGCTCTACTCCAATCCAAAACAATATGCCCCACCTCAATCCAAACCACCTCAACCCAATCCAATCCACCCCAATCCATCCCTATTTATCCCACTCTAATCCACCCACTCTCCTCCAATCAACCCCACACCAACCAAATCCACCCAACACCAACCCAATCCAACTCACACCAAACTACCCTAATACAACCTGCCCCACCCCAATCCAAAACAATCTGCCCACTTCAATCCAAAACAACCTGTCCCACTCCAATCTGCCCCATTCCAATCCAAAAGAATCTGCACCATTCCAGTCTGACCCACTCCAATCCAAAACAATGTGCCCCTCTCCAATCCAAAACAATCTGTCCCACTCCAATATGCCCCATTCCAAAACAATCTGTCCCACTGCAACCTGCTGCACTTCAATTCAAAACAATCTGCATCAGTATAATCTGCCCCCCCGGCAATCTAAAACAATCTGGCCACTCTAATCCTCCCCACTCCCATCTGCCCCACTTCAATCCAAAACAATCTGTCCCACTCAAATCCACTTCACTCCAATCTGCCCCACTCCAATCCAAAACAATATGCCCCGCTCCAATCCAATCCACCTCACCCCAATCCAGTCCACCCCACTCCATCTCAATTCACCCCACTTCAATCCACCCCATTCTTATCCAATCAGCCCCACACCAACCCAATCCACCACACACCAACCCATTCACCCCACTTCAATCTACCCTAATACAATATACCCCACTCCAACCCAAAACAATCTGCCCACTCCAATCCAAAATAATCTCTCCCACTCCAATCTTCCACATTCCAATCCAAAACAATCTGCCCCACTCCAGTCCAAAACAATCTGCCCCACTCCAGTCCAAAACAAATGGCCACACTCCATTCTGCCCCACTCCAGTTCAATACAATCTGCCCACTTCAATCCAAAACAACCTGCCCCACTGAAATATGCTCTACTTCAATCAGTCCCACTTTAAACTACAACAACCTGCCCCACTACAATGCCAAACAACTCTCTCCAGTCCAAACCAATCTGTCCACTCCAATCCAATCTACCTCACCTCACCCCAATCCGACCCACTCCATCCCGGTTCACCCCACTCCAATCACCCCACTACAACCTAGTCCACCCCACACCTATCCAATCCAATCCACCCCACACCAGTTCAATCCACCCAATCCAGCCCGGTCCAATCTACTTCATTCCAATCCAATACATCTCACCCCAATCTACCAAGCCCCATTCTAGTCCACCCCACCTGCTCCAGTACCATCCACTCCACTGCAGTCCAATCCATCAAACTCCACTCCAACCTAGCCCAGCACACTCCAATCCAACCCATCCCAATCCGACCATTCCACCCAATCCAATCATCCCACCCCAGTCCAATCCAACCCACCCTACTCTAACCCAATCCACCCCATGCCAATCAAGTTGACTGCTACCCAATCCACCTAAATCCAATACAGTCCACTCTACTCCAGTACAATCCATTTAATCCACCCCGCTCAGTCCAATCTAGTCCACATTAATCCACTCTACTCCAGTCCAATTCACCCCACCCCAAACCACCTTAATCCACCCCTCTTCAATTCAGCACAACACTCTCCAATCAATCAACCTCACTCCAATCCAATCCACCCCACTCCAATCCAATCCATTACAATCCACTCAAATCCACCCCAACCCAATCCACCCCACCCCAAGCCAGTCCACCCACCCCAATCAAATCCACCACACTCAATCCAATCCACCACACTCAATCCAATCCACCCCATCACACCCCAACCCACCCCACTCAGTCCAAACCAACTCACTCCACTCCACTCCACTCCACTCTGATACACCTCACTCCAGTCCACCTCACTCCAATCCACCCCACTCCATTCCCGCTGCAGTTCACCCCACCCCACCCCGTGCCAATCCAATCTACCTCTTCTCAATGCAATCCACCCCAGTCCAATCCATCCCAGTCCAGTCACTAAACCCCAATCCAATCCAATCCACCCCACCCCAATCCAATCCACCTCTTCCAGGCCACCCACCCTTTTTCAATCCACTCCACCCTGCTCCAATCCACTCATCTCCAAAATACCTCACTCCACTCCAATCCACCACACTCCACCTGAATCCAGCCCACCCCACCCCAGTTTAGTTCACCACACTCCAATCTAATCCATCCAGCCTACCCCACTCTAGTCCACCACACGCCAACACTTTCCACTCCAATACACCCCATTACAGTCCACCCCAATCCAATCCATCCCACCGTATCCCAGTTGAGTCCACCCCACTCCAATCAAATCCATATACCCCATCGGACTCCAATCCACCCCACCTTCATGCAATCCATCCCACCTCAATCCACTCCAATTCACCTCAATCCAATCCACTGCAAACCAATCTAACACACCCCACCCCAGTCATATCTACTCCACGCCAATCCACCCCACCCCAACCCAATCCATGCCACCCAAACCCTATTACTCCAATCCAAACCACCCACCCAGTCTAATCTAATCCACCACATTTGGTTCCATCCCAACCTCTTGCAATCCATCCCACTGTAATCCAATCCACCCCACACCAATCTACCTCACTCCACTTAAGCTACCCCAATCTACTCCAATCCAATCCACCTCACTGAATCAATCCACTCCAACCAACTCAACCCTATTCCACCCCACTCCCCTCTACAACAGTCTCTGCCACAGAATCCTACTACCCTCTACTCAACATTATGACACTCTAATCCTCCTAATCCACTCTACAAGATTCAGACAAATCCACCCTACGACACTATACTTCCCCACTCTACTCTGACACTCCACACCACTAACCTTTACTCATTCTGAACAGGAGCCACACAACATGGCAATACAAAACCAATAGGTCTTGTATAGGCGAGACCTATTGGCTTTACCAATTCTTGTTGATTTTGTGGTCTGCTGGTTTGTACCTTCAGATTGGCAGTTTTAAACCACGCCAACCAATCACTGGTGACCATTTTCCCGGGCTTGCGTCCCCTTACCTTCTGCCAGTCCCGGCCTCGGGAGGCATTCGTTGCAGCCCCTACCTGGCCCTGGTTCACCTCCCAGGCCACGATCTGAGGATGGTTGGGGGAAGAGGAGGGATTTAGGACAAAATAGGCACAGCAATGTATTTTACAGCATGATTTTCACATAAATTGGTCTGAAGGTGCACTAATGAAATATTTTATACTTGAAATGGCCTAGGGTGCGACCATAGCCAATTTGGAAAGTGTTTTGGTGCTGTGAGTGATACCCAGCTACCTATTATTACTGTGTTGATGCAATTGTGCAGTTGAGCTTATATGTGGAATGAAGCAGAGGGGTGTGAGACAGCTATCATGCATGAAATCCTTGTGAGTAGTCTTGTGCTGAGGATTGGTTCTGCTTTTAGGATGAATAAGATCCTGGAGGCAATACCCTGCTCTAAGGTCAAGGTCTCAGGAGGCAACAGTTGAAGTAGGAAAGAAGAGTCATAATTAAACAAATGCAAGAGCCTGGACAGCTGCCTAGTTTAAGCACCTGCTGACAAGTCGAACATTGAAGGTAGGGATTAATGGAGGAAGCAGGACCCATGTACAAGAGACACTTTCATGAAAAGCTGGGGATTGCAAGTACAGAATATTATCTCTGAATACATTTATCAGCCTTGGCATTTGCCTCTTGCATTTTACTCTCTCAAATAAGCATGTTTCCTTAAAGTAATCTTGATAATCAGCCTTCTTTGTGTTAACTGTGAATGCAAAGCAAGATACAGATAGAAACAAATCATCATGGGAAAAAAGTCTTAGCAACAGTGTCATAAAAATAGCCCCCTGAAAAGTTATATTTATCTTTCTGAAATGCTGGAAAAGTTTGGAAGATAGTCTATCAGGTAGGCTACAATGAAAGTGTGCTTGGTTTTACATCTCCTTAACAAAAATAGACACATGCCTTCTTTGGTCTTTTTTATCTCTCCCTGTATTCCTCTAAAACAATGGTTCCCAACTTGTGGTCCAGGGACCCCTGGGGGTCCACGAAGCCTCCTCAGGTAGGTCACGACTGCTTAGAAAATTAAATAATATTAAATAATCAGGTCCCCAGATTACAGTAATGATTCAGTGGTGGTCCCCCGGTTCCAGTAATAATAAAGTGAGGGTCCACAGAAGTCAAACGGTTTGGAACCACTGCTCTAAAACAATAAAATAGAGACTTTTAAGTCAGAGCAGGGAACAGGTCCATCGGAAGAGGTCACTTTTGCTGATCTTTTAATCGTGCATCAGTAGCGAGATAGTTCTAGTATACAAGAAAGGTTGGCAAAATGGCCTTCAAATTGTCACCCCCATCAGACTAATTTACAGTGCACCACATTTATTGTCAACAGTTTATCTCATAAGATTAGAAGCTTGGCACAGAACAATAATATCTTCTTGAATTGTCAGGCAAGATTCAGCTTAATTGTTTTTAGATCTTGGCTGGTCTGTGCATGCACTGTTTCTTTGAGACATGTTGTTAACAATCAGTGGGCTACAGCCCATCCACAGGCTTAATATTTGTGTGTTTCTATGTCACTCTGCTAACCTGTTCCTGTTTTCCCATAGCATGAATGCATCATGCCTCTTCCTGTGTTTGGCCCTCCCGCCAGAGCATGGACCAAGTACTTGTGTCCATCCACTGCTCCTGTTTTGGGGGCTACTTTACTCTTTGTCTTGCAGAACTCAACATGAGTGCTCGTGTTTTCACAAGCTATGTCTAATCCCACTCCCCACCCAAATCCCCCATTGTTGTTTGTCAGTTTCCAGCCTGCGGTGGTGACACTTACTTCCTCATACTGAAAGTAAAGCTTTTGGAAGTCATCCTTAAGTCACTTCCAGAATTAGTGAACAGCGATGGCCTCTCACCCTCAACATTTCTTGCCCCTATGGGCTTTTAGTGTTTTTGATTTGTTGTGAAATGCTGAGCATGGATGGCAACAGGGCAGAAGTGTTTTTTTCTCCAAATAGCAGCAAGTTTGGTTCTCAATTAGTTGTTGCTCTGAATCAAGTGACCACATGATTTTGACAAGTCAGGTGATTTTACCAGACTCGGCAACTCAGAGAATACCTGGGTGCCTCCAGTACCTTGTGGAGGGGTGCCCGTAGTTGCGCCACGGGCAGGAGCCCTCCCCTTCCCCATCACAAACACCGGCGGAAGTACGAGTTGCAGCAAGAGGGCAACGTTTGGCCAGAACTTCGTCATCAGGAGGTGCTGGAGGGGCAGCATCAAAGGGGCATATAAGCAGGCACTACCATGGCCCTATCGTCTTTGCCCCCCTTTCCAGGTGCTCATGCCATATTGCGCTGGTATTAAGCATCTCCCACCCACCTGTCCCCCATGGCAGCAAAATTGAAGGGAATACTCCTAATATGGACTCTTGGGTGGACTGACCCCTGAGCGTTGTGTGGGGACTGGGCTGGTGAGATAGGGGGCTTACCTGCCACTAGTTCTGGACTCTTTTGCCCTGCCCACGATGCCTGGTTGAAACTCTGGAGCTGAGCCTGTGTTCAGGTACCCCGGTGGGGCCAATGAGCTTTGCGGTGCCCTGTGATTTTCTGGGAACACCCTTCTGGATTGGAGAGATATCCAAGGTTGTTGTGCCAGTGGTGTTCTGATGATACATTCTGCTGCTTAACTTGGGTGCCAGGATAGTGGTGCTTGTTGGGGTCTGCTGGCAAGATGCGCACTGCGACCTTAGTGGCAAGAGACTATCTTGTTTGTTTAGAATGTTTGTACCCACAACTGATGTAACCATCTGCTGCTGTCTTTGTAAGGTCATCCCTTAAGTAATTATCTGTTGAATTGGGGGGTGATTTGGGTCAATTGCAAGTGTCCCGTGGCATATGTTTTAATGTGTGGACTTGAATAAAAAAGCTACACATTGGTGATCCACATAAGCTTGTTATGGCTCTTTGTAGAGGGTGGCGAGTTGCACGTTGCGTGCACACTAAGGGAAGAATTTTTAGCGAGGCTGGTGTTTATGGTGCATTGTGACTGCGGCTTCCCCGCACCAGCATGAGCCCAGCATTGGTCCTGTGGGAAGTGGGCTTGGTGTGCTGCATGGGTGAGTTGTGGTTTTTCAATTCATTGGGTGAGTTTTTCAGGGGTATGTTTGTGTGAGTAGTGCAGGTGGCTCAGAATACATGCAGCAGCGCAAAAACACAATGGAATATCATGACCTCAAGTGCAGTGTGTCGCTACATGACTTTATTTAAAACATTTTACTTTCACATATTCTTCCATGCCTGACAGCTTCTGTTGAGTTTGTCTAATAGACTAAAAGCCACGAACGGGTGGCTGGGGCGAACACACCATGCAATCTGTGCCCCCACTATTTTTTCCAATCTATATTTCTTTTTTAGTTTACGTTTTTTCTCTTGAATATATGGACTTCTCACTCCTGATGTCGCCCTTCTTTTAGTATACTACCATTTCTAAAATGCCATACATTAAAATAGAACCCATCTGTTTGCAACCAAGCTCTATGTGGTTGTTCTTTAACAGGGCCGCTATCTTAAATATCAGATTTTTCCCTAGGTGCACGTCACTAGACTTAGAGGAGAAAGACTGTTTGCTCCAGTCAAGACTTTAAGGGTTTGTTTTCACCGCTCCATTCTTTTTGGGCAGCACACAAACTTTTATGCTTTGTCTCTCATAACAGCTAGGTGGCCATTGGTATGCTTCATGCCGTCAGCAACTATTGACTGGTTGTTACAGTTTATTTTCTCAATAATTGTAATACACATCCACGTTGAAAACGCCAATAGATCAGGCATTGCTGAGACTGATTGGCCTTGCAAGAGCTTTTATTATTGCATTCCTCAGAATCAAAATATTCAGGCCTCATCAGATGGGTTCTGTTTTGTGGAAATTAGTTGGTATTTAATCAGTCACACAGGTTTCCCCCCATTTTTGATGTTCAGTCACCGGTATTGTTTATAGTATTTTTCGCAGACCATTTTTGCATGACCACAGGGAATGCACAGGGTACAGGGTCACAACCATGATGGTTGGGTTCGTTTGCTTCTGGTATCTTTGGGGGTCCTCCTACTAAAGCTCTACCTCATCTCTAGATGTGCCTGTGTTGTAGTGCTTGTGGCTCCGGTCCTGGAAGTTGGAGAAGGTGACGCTGAAGTCTCCATAGATGGATTACCTCTTTCTAGAGCCATGGATTCATTCATGTTAACATTTCGAAACTTGAAAAAGAGAGCTTTTGAAAAAAGTCAGGGAACTTCATATTCCTCATTTGCATTCCTTTAGACAAAGGTAATTTTTGGTGTGAGACAGCTAAAATAAAGCTACTGTTAACAAATGAGGAGTCTCCCGCCTAAATTGGGTATGTTTGTATGTAAGTGAATATGATGGGGGCATGTCAAGAAGCTTGCGGGCGCAGCCAAGGCTCCTAGCAGTGTGTGATATGCAATACTGGCCAGACCACAGAGCAAAAGGGGGGACAGCACTCAAGCCTGCCTATCAACATGGCCAAAGGAGGTAGCCAAAAGTACTGGGAGTCAGGGACTGACAGTGGGTCGTCATTCTCAAAGTAGGGAGAACCAGAGAAGCAGATCCTCCAGGATGATCCTGTCGATGTGTTTGGTCACCAAGAATGGACTGTAGGTTGAGTGGCCTTTCTGCGCATTGTCACGACCGCTCTCCAGGGCTAGTTGGGCACACCCTGTTTGGTGATGAAGGATGTATTCCCCTCTTAATTTTTAAAACCTGGGTTGGAATATTTGGCTCACAGAAATTTCTGGTCATTCCCTATATCGTAAATTGGTTACGTTTCTAAGCTATTTGCTTTTATGTAAAAATGAAGATTACTGATTTTCATAGTAACTCTCCTTTTGTAATCTTTCCTAGTTACAAAACTGTTCTTATGTGAAAAACTTAGTGTTAACTTTTTATATGTAAAATACTTTTTACAGGTTAATACTGTTCTTTTGTCTATCAAAACCATTGGATCTTCTTCGCACTAGAAAAAACTGCAAATAAATAAATGATGCAGCCAACATAAGTTACATAGTATAAAAAAATGTCGGTAGCACATTTGGTCCCTCAGAATTGGGGCGAAGGACCAGACAGAGCAGTCACAGCCATGGTGGAGTGTCAAAATATAGATGCTCCATTAATCAGTCGTCTGTAGACTGCGAAAACCACTATTATTTTCGAGCTGATTCATTTTAACACTCGTAGTACACATCTAACGCAGATATACTACATGCAATAGCAACATGCGCTACTTACTGAATTTCTAAGCAGTTCCTCGCTGAGTTTGGTGGTGGTAGGATTCGGCTTGTGCGTCATTGCTTGGTCAGATATCAAAAGATTGTAATAGTTTCAAGAAGTTGAAAGCAGGAAGGCCGTTTGTGTTTTTAGATTGCCAGGTTGCCTCGCAGTTCCTCCGCCCTTGCATTTCCCTTTCAGTTTTCTGAACTTAAAAATGATTTTTAGAAGAGTCAGCTCACGGAGTCGTAATTGACGGCTCAGCTTGATGACAGCCATCTTGTTGGAACATGTTTTAAAAGCTTCCTGTATTCTGCATCAGCAAGATCAAAACTCTTCCCCATTTCTTTACGCTGGGAGCTAGGCGCAGAATGAGAACCTGCTGATGTAACCATGCTGTCAGTGTCAATGCTTAGAACATTGCATCCTATTTTTGTCAACCAGAGGAAGAGGATGACAAGGAGACCAACGAATAAACACACGTGGCGGTTCTGCACAAATTAAATTGCCTTGGAGGTGATTAAAAAAAGAAGCAGTGAAACCAAAATAGGGTTCAACAAGTTTTTTTAATTGTTTTTCCCAAGGTCTTGATTTTGTCCTTCTTATTTTTCATGGCAGCACGATCATTTTCGACTTCAATGGAACTCATAGAATGGATGCAGACATTTTCTCACCCAGTTCACCTTTGCAGAATTTGTTTCTGCAATTGTATATTTAATGAGGATTTTTTATGCCCAATAGTACTGTGCAGGAGGAGAAAAACTTTTCTGGCATGTCAATTTTGTCTGATGGACTGAAGTGGTGAATCTTAAATATCTTTCTTCATCATGACTGAGCAACGCGAATTATGAAAAAAGGGGGTCAACTATTGCATATTAGTGTACAATTTGTAAGTTAGCTAGATACCAAAACAAAAGTTCTGGCCAGGCGCCCATTAAATATTTCATTACTTTTGTATTAAGCCAAGAAAGCCTTAAGTTCCCCATGAGATGTTGGTACTCACTTTTTCAAAGACAACTTTGAAAAACTGGTGGCAAAACTGTGGATGTTTCGACATATTGTCCCTAAAATGTTGGTGTTAGACATGACAGCCTTAGGGTGGTCTTCTCCCAAACATTGTGCCAGCTTGCCTCATATTTTGCTGATTTCTTTTGTTGGCCTTATGACTCTGAACACGTTTTCACTGTTGACCAAAGTGCATGTCCTTTCTCCCCATGGTCAAACATGGTTTGATTGATACATTCACAACTGGCATATTTAATTTAATTATTAGTCCCTAGTAAAGTGTACTTCATGTGCCCAGGGCCTGTAAATTAAATGCTACTAATGGGACTGCAGCACTGTTTGTGCCACCCACTCAAGGAGAGTTTAAACATGTCTCAGTCCTGCCACCGTAGAGCCTGTGTGTACAGTAAACAATGCCATGTCAACATGAATGTAGAACATCTTACCAAGCCTTAAATTCCCCTCTTATTACATGTAAATCACTCCTAAGGGAGGCCGTAGGTAGCCCACAGGCCAGGGTGCTATGTAACTAAAAGGTAGAAAATGCACATTTAAGATTTACAATTCCTGGTAGTGAAAAACTCCCAAACCCGTTTTTCGCTACTGAAAGACCTACCCCTCTCGTAGGTTAATATCAGATATTTCTTAATACACTTAATAAGCTGCAATTCCTAATATAAATAAAGTGGCTCAATCATGTTTAGTACCTATGGAATGGTAATGACAAATCCTCTTCAATGGTAAAGTTGGATATGTTTTTACAGTTCTGAAAATGTCACTTTTTGAAAGTTAGAAATTTTACTGCTCTTAGCCATTTGGTGACTCCAGCTTGTCTCCAATATACGTCTAGAGTGGATGACAGCTGGGCTTTGTGCATCCCCTGTAGACAGCCACACACAAAAGGAAGTTAGGTGTGACTGATGTGCCATCAACAACCTGATGGGCCATCCTGGGCAGGATGGAAGACAGGTGCTGGACACAGCCTCACACTTACATCCGAATAGGTTGTGTCCTTCCCACACACAAGCCGCTGCATATCACCTGTAGTGAGTCTGATGCCAAGGCAGGAAGAAAGGATCTTTGTGCGCTTTAAAGACCTTTCTTCAAAGTCAAACCAACTTTGGAGGCACAACTGGGTATAAGTACTGGACTTCTGACGCTACCAACTCAGATCACTTCTGGACCAGAACCCACTTTGCCAGGAAGAACTGCCTTGCTTAAGGACTGGCACTCTCCTGGACTGCTGCTCTGAAAGACTGCTGCCTTGCTGTGTTACCCTGCTGGTTGCTGCTCTTTCTGACAGGGTAAAGACTGGACCTCCATCGCTAAACACAGAATGACTCCACAGGCTAGCACACTAGTTCCGGGGACTGAAAGTGCTCCTAGGTGAACCAACTGTCGTGGTTCCACTTCAAACTGTAATGAAGTTCTAAGCCTGATGCTTCCCCGATGGGGCCCACCAGTAATACTTGGAGTTTTTTTTTTTTACCTCCCTAGCAGGGGTCTCAGATTATAATTTTTTTCATATGGATTAGGTACGTACTAAGGTCCTGAAGAATCGCATGAGATCATTTTTGACGAGAAAAGCGAGAAACATGTTAACCCTTTGATAGAGTGACACAAGGATTCTGTGTTCGCTCCCTTTGTACCTTTCTCACTACAAGACTTATTCAACTGTATATTTTTCTAGGGAGGATAGACATTATTTTACCATATCCCTTTATATTGTTTTTAATCATGTCAGGGGTTTTAATATCAAGAATAAATAGTTATTTTTTAACGCCTAGTCATTTTAAACTTTTTCTATACCAATCCTTCCTCACGTCTTGACCGTTTTTTCAACAATTTTCTAAAGACCTCCGGCAAAGAGCCCCCCTGAGGGGCCCGTCAGGCATTGCAGTGCCGGCCTGACGAGGAGCATGGTCCTATGATGAAGCATGTCACCGGAAGGTGAGTGAGGGCTCTTGCTTTAAGCATATTGCTTGCCTGCCTTTGTGGAAACCTTTGGTCTAAAGAACCCCCTTTTTCTTGTCGTTTTGGAACTGTGTGTACACTTTTTGGATCCACTATTGGGAGACTTACACACTGGACCAGGAGTTGTCTTCTCCGAACCTCCCACTTTTGCCCCTCATTTTTCTGCTTGTGTTAGCACACTAGCCTCCTGTTGCAAGAATCAGGGACATCAAAGTCTTGCATCCTGCTCCTGTGCCTGACCCATTGAAAGTGTTACCAGGTGCCTCCCAGCAGAACCGACACATCTGCTGCAACAGCAGAATCAATGCATTGCCACTATTGCAGGAACAGGACCAGAGGATCGCTCTAGAAACAGCGCATCACCATCGGAAATGCCGCATGGGAACCACCACAACGCCGCCACTGCAGGGAGGCATTGATGCGCCACCTGGCCTGCATGGAGAAACCCGGTGCATCGGCTTTGGAATCACCATACCTCGAAAATGGTGCTTCATCTTCAGAATTGGCCCATTGCCATAATTGTGTGGAGAAACTCGATGCATCACCTCGATCATGGGACCAACACTGACACATCGCTTGGCTGCACCCCACATCTTTCTCTTGCAACCAGAATCAAGGTAGTTTTGTTCAGTGGACCTTGATTGGTTTCAGTATACAGCCCATGCTCCATCATTGTCAGCCTGAACTCTTGACTTGGCCCTTGTCCAACGTGATTAGATAACCCCATAGGAGCTTCTTGTTTCTAAGCACTATTGTTGACTTTAATCTTAAAAAAATAATATCTTGACTTCTACTCATAGGATTTTTTTTCATTTATGTATTGTTTTATTTACTAAATTAGCTAATTTTCTAACTTGGTGTGGTATCTTTTTGTGTGGTGTTTTCACTGTTTACTACTTGAACTGATGTACAAAACTTTACACATTGCCTCTCAAGTTAAGCCTGATTGCTCTGTGCCTTGCTACCAGAGAGGGAACACAGGTTATTTGAGGGCATGTTTGTGACTTACCCTGACAAGGATTGTGGTTTCTGATTGTTCGAGTTGCATACTTCTGACAACCTGAAACCCAATTTCTAACAGATGGCACAAAAACAATATGTTTTATAGGCTGTTAAAAATCTGGATCAGCAAGGTCACATAACCTACTACTTTTCAAAATGTATATAGCATAAGAGCTAAATAAATCTTACAGGCTCATGCTGCAATACCACCTCTCAATTACATTGAGATAACAGATTCACACAGCAGACATATTATATAAACTTAAATGTTCAGAACTCTGTGAAAGTATCCTAAAAACTTGAAATATGAAATATTTACTTATATTATTGCTAAAAAGGTTCATTCCCGCAAATCAAAAGCTTAAAAGTTCAATGAAGAAACATGCATTTTCCCTGAACCATCAGAATTTCATTTTCAGTAAATATATTTGCACCCTCCAGCATGAGGAAAACATTTTACCAATTGGTCACATGCTACAATAACACTTGCATGCAGTCTGTCTTTCACATACATTTATCATCTTTAAATGCCAGGGATTGTCATCACATTGCAAAGATTTTGACCACCATTATTCTTTTCATGATTTTGTCTGGCTCCAGCAACCCACTTTGGGTGCAACTACAAATGCGCAGGACTACCGTAACCAGCATGCACTTGGGCTGGTACTTGAATATATTAATCAGGTGCTTGCAATTGAATTTGCTGAACAAGCCAGGTATGTGGTCTTTAAAAGGAATGAGAGTCTGGAACACATCCAGCAATGGCTGCACCTACGAAGGTGATATATTTTTTAGTTTCTCTGCTGATGAGGGGATCAACCCTGAAACACGTGTCCAGAGATGTTTTTTCGATATAGGCCTGAATTTTGAAAAGACTGAAAGGAATTCGCTGTGAGTTGCTGAATTTCGATTTTCCTAAATTAACCTGGTGGGAGTGTGCTTTCACTGAGAGGACGCTTTTGTTTAAAATAAATCACCGGCTGGTCCAGCCGGGAAAGCAGCACCACTGTGTTCTGAGCAGGTCGGTGTGACTAAAATGGATTGTCACACTTCGAGCAGCAGGTTGGAATATATGCAGCTAATTTGAAAATTCACGTCGAATTCGCCTACTAAGGAATTGTATTCTTTTCATGATTTTGTCTGGCTCCAGCAACCCACTTTGGGTGCAACTACAAATGCGCAGGACTACCGTAACCAGCATGCACTTGGGCTGGTACTTGAATATATTAATCAGGTGCTTGCAATTGAATTTGCTGAACGAGCCAGGTATGTGGTCTTTAAAAGGAATGAGAGTCTGGAACACATCCAGCAGTGGCTGCACCTACGAGGGTGATATATTTTTTAGTTTCTCTGCTGATGAGGGGATCAACCCTGAAACACGTGTCCAGAGATGTTTTTTCGATATAGGCCTGAATTTTGAAAAGACTGAAAGGAATTCGCTGTGAATTGCTGAATTTCGATTTTCCTAAATTAACCTGGTGGGAGTGCGCTTTCACTGAGAGGACGCTTTTGTTTAAAATAAATCACCGGCTGGTCCAGCCGGGAAAGCAGCACCACTGTGTTCTGAGCAGGTCGGTGTGACTAAAATGGATTGTCACACTTCGAGCAGCAGGTTGGAATATATGCAGCTAATTTGAAAATTCACGTCGAATTCGCCTACTAAGGAATTGTATTCTTTTCATGATTTTGTCTGGCTCCAGCAACCCACTTTGGGTGCAACTACAAATGCGCAGGACTACCGTAACCAGCATGCACTTGGGCTGGTACTTGAATATATTAATCAGGTGCTTGCAATTGAATTTGCTGAACGAGCCAGGTATGTGGTCTTTAAAAGGAATGAGAGTCTGGAACACATCCAGCAATGGCTGCACCTACGAGGGTGATATATTTTTTAGTTTCTCTGCTGATGAGGGGATCAACCCTGAAAAAACGTGTCCAGGGATGTTTTTTCGATATAGGCCTGAATTTTGAAAAGACTGAAAGGAATTCGCTGTGAGTTGCTGAATTTCGATTTTCCTAAATTAACCTGGTGGGAGTGCGCTTTCACTGAGAGGACGCTTTTGTTTAAAATATATACATATATATATATATATATTCAGGTATAAAATAATATTTTACCAATAATAACATTATATAAATGTGATTAACAGTAATAAAAAAGATTAAAATCATGTAGTAAAAACATATAACAATTACATTAATAAAATTAATGTATGCAATCAATATATGTAAGAAAGTAACAATTTCTACAACTAATATAAAGATTAAAAATAAAATATTAAAAAAACAATTACTGATTGAATGCATTATATTTGCTATTTTATCTCCAAAACCTGGGAAAATGTTGGACTTCAGAGAAGTTAGATTTAATATTACCACCCCAATCTAAGCAACAGTAGGGAAAGTGTTGGAATTCAGAGAGATTAGATTTATTATTTTCATCAGAACCTCAACAACGTAGAGGAAGTGTTGGCCTTTGGAGGGGCTAGACTTACTATTCACACTCAGTCCATGCAACTGAAGGGAAAGTGTTGTTCTTAGGAAGAGGTAGAATTACTATGCCCTCTCCTATCCAAACAGCAATAGGGAAATTATTGGACTTTGAGGGGTTACATTTACTATGCCCACTGAAATCTAGTTAACAGTAGGAAAAATGTTAACTTCAGAGGAGTTACATTTACTAAAAGTATATTTAAAGATTAAAAATAGAAAAGAAGTTTGATATATTTATTAATGTAGAGAAAATTCACTTCTCTCCCATCTGTCCAAATAAACTGCAAACACCAAAACCCCCAAAAATAAATACATTAAAATAAAACAATAATAGAATACAATATTACTTAAATAAATTAACCAAACCTAAAAATATTAACAAATATATAATTACTTTTATTTTACAAAAATAATAAACAAATATATCAACAAATATAACCTCATTTCTAATAAAAACACACAATTGACATAATAATCAATTTAAAATGTACATAATTAAATATCATTTAAGTAACATAAAAATAATTTTGGAAAAACAGTCATAACTTACAGAACTTCCCCATTCACCTACAACCCAAACAACCTGCTATTAAAATATGCATTACTAATTAAACTATAAAATAAAATATACATCACAATTGGCAAATTAAAATTAAATGAATAAAATTACCAATAAAATATTTACATAATTACTTACCAATTAACTATTGAATTTATATTAAGAAAATAATCAGCAGTAAAAATAAATAACTTATAACTTGATTAACTTCCCACTCTTTTCCCCTACAAACACAAGAACCAATTAGTATATTCTAAACTACAAGTTAAATATTTTGAAAAATAAATTGCATATTTAAACAAACTTTATTTCAAAACATGTATAACAATTGTAATAAGAATATGAATATTTAAAATTAATATTACAACTCATACATCTACAATTCATTGAAAAAATATTTATTAAAACTATAGTAAAATTAACAATATTAAATATGGTATCATAATACTGATGTTATATTACAAAACAATATTCTCAAGTTAAATATTGTTTTACACAACATTTTTGGCACAATCTTTTTGGCACAAAATATTTTTTTAAACAATGTTTTTGTCATTCCCCTGTCATTTATGTCGCATTACCATGCATGGATTGCCAACATCTTACAAGAGTTTCCATGAATGTTTAACTGATTGACCTTTATTATTTAGTGATAGCCTAGATGTAACAAAGAATGGCCACACATATGTCACACATGGTACATCATTAGGCAGGGATATCAGCACATATGATAAAAAATGCCCCTATGATTTCATGTAACAGCATCATTGAGCCCCAACAACCCCCTCAAATCCTTTACCACCCCTGACCATATCCTCTGCCCCACATATACCTACTCACACTCACAGCAGTTTATACACATCTGCTACACTGTGTTTTACCTCACTAATGACTGAGCTGAAACACTCATGCACTGACCAAAATCTCTGGAATGTGCTTATTAGTCCAAAGAAGACATTTATTATTTCACTCCTCAAGGTTTTTAAAAGGAGGTTAGCATGCTGAAAGTACACATTTAAAAATGGTCACAGCAATGAAATGAAAACATCTAAAATATGCACTGCAGTATGCACAGCAAATATATGTATATTATAATACAAAGCAATAAAGAATTAAAAAATATGCATCTTCATGAGGCAAGGGCACAACTGCGCCATCTCCCTCCTATTCAGCATCAGATCATCAGATCCCAGAATCGAATGAGGAGGGAGAGAGATCAATTATCCTCAAAGGAAGGATGACACACTCCAGTGTCCTGGATATGCCTGAGATCTGCAAACACTCTGTGTCCCCAGTCCATCTGGTCTCGGCCTCTTATACTTTGAACAAACAAGAGAGGAAAAGTCTAGAACCTCCCTCTCTCTGCAGAAGTCTATTTGTTAAAAATATGCTGATTGCTGTGGGCCAACTTTGAAAATAACACGTCGGGACTTGGCCACAATCCCAAGGTGCCAATTCAAAACAAGACCGTTCCCTGCCATCTGAGTACATTAAATTAAAAAACATGTGCACATTGTACAATGTGGAAAACTACTTGCAGCTTTTAACGTGGCAGTGGCTAATGCTAAAATAAAGTAAAATGAATCTGGTGGTCCCTAATGTGACAGTATGCTGCTAGGCTAAGTGCAACATGGAGTCAGTGGGCAAAACTCACATATCATTACATTCCACCCTTTTGACCAATGACTCATACCCTATAGTCCTAAAATCAACTTCTCTTTTTTTCTTAAAAAACAAAACAAAAAACATTACAAGCAAATTAGGTATGCATTGTACACAGCAACATAATGAAATGACAAGAGCAATCACTATAAAGCAATGGAATGCAGAGTAGCTTATTGATATTATGGACAATTAAACAAGTACACCTACAATAAAAAGATTGAAGCTTATATATTCTGATTGGGATAATAACTGATTGAATAGTGTCTCTAGGATAAAGAGTTGGTATGGAGTTAGATGGAAAAATCATGAGTCCTAATCAAGTAAAGATACACAATCCACCTGTAATGTTTGCTGGAATGTAAGTAAAAGTGAGGGTCCCATATGAGAATAGTCAGCCAATTGGCAACTTGAGCATGCTTAATGTGACTGGCAGCAGTCATCAGATGATAACAAGCCATTTTGTTTGTTCTAGTAGAATTGTAATCATACAGGTTAATAGACCATCCATGGTACTCTGCATTATTCCCATGCAGAATTTTGATCTGTGAAGCACTATTTGTACCACATGGATCCATAGGTATTGCCCTTCAAATTCAGCAGGAGTGTTGCGCAACGTAATTGATCAATCAGGTTCAGGTTGGGGGTGCTGTCTCACCCAACCGCCCACGCCCGAAGGGAGACCACACGGCACGCTCATGGTCAGAGGCAACACGAAGTATGATCTGTAAAAGAAATAAGGATGATCTTTCTTGCAAATAACATTTGTCAGCTGAAATGTGTTCCCCTTCTACTTTACTTGTTTTATGATCAGCAGAACATTATTAGGGCCTTTGGCTATAATTTCTGCAGGTTCTGGAGGGCCATTTGGGAATTCCACCCACACCTTACCATCAAGGTATTTGTCAGTTGAACCAAAACCTCCCTCTCCTTGCACTGTCAGAACGGCTGGGGCAGTCCCCTTCCTCGCCAATCCTATATACACTGGGCTTATGACAAGTTGGGCATTTTTGTAAGTATGTAGGTCAAGACTTGCAGATTCTGGTGTGGCTCTTTAAGGAGCTGAAGCTCCAGGTTTTATTTCCCAGTACACAATGGTGTTGGTGGCCAGATGGGGTTGTTTCAGGGTTAACATTTTCATCAGGACAGTTTCAGCATTTGTCAAGGGTCTATTATTCAAAATCTGGAGGGCTTCAGTTAAATGCTCTCTCCAGTTTTTCAAAGTCCCATCAGATAATTTTTTAGTTCAGAACCCCAGGGACACTCCTGTTCTTCTCTGCTTTTGCCACCTGCTCCAATCTACATATTGCCCCTGGATAGTTACATGCAACACAATGTCTCATTCCTGCATTGTCCACAAGTCTAAAACCTGTTGAATTGTTTCTTTTGCCAAATCAAAAGCACACTGCTGCTCTTCACTCCATTCAAACTCATGTTTTTTTCTTGTCACTTTGTACCAAAGGGTTAAGATTTTACTCAGATGAGGGTCATGCTGTCTCCAAAAATCAAACAATCCCATAAATCGCTGTGTCTCTTGCTTAGTGTGAGAAGTAGCAAACTCTGAAATCTTCTGTTTTACCTGCAGCAACATCTCTCTATGTCCTGGCCACATTTTACTCAGCAAAAGCTCTCTGAATATATTGTTAACATCCTTAAAGTCTTGCTGGGGGGTCATCTTTTAAAGAATGCATTTCGACTCCTGCCAAAATCTATGGGCTACTCTGTATTTTTTGTTTAAATATTGGCTGTGCACGAACTGCGTTCTGCTCATGTAGCTCACACTGGCCCCCACCTTTTTTAACCTCCTATTACTGGAATGTGAAAAATCAATTTTCCCTGTGATGGCTTGGTAGATATCAGCCTTATCTTGTAATAACGTATTCTGACAAGACAGTATAGTTACAGTATTTTTTGCATCAAGTTGTGTCTATAATGTCTTATTTTCATATTCTAACTGCTTACATCTCTCATGCATTTTTCTGTAAGCAGATAAAAGTATACAAACCCTCCTATCAACAAACAAAGTGTAATTGTTCCATTCAAAAAGTACCTTTTTTAAACATACAAGTACAGTTATTAATTCTGTTTTATCCAAGCACCCATCCCAAAATATAGATAGTCCTGATAAACAAGAAAACACATTAGCCAAGACATCATAAGGCATTTTAATTTCACATGCATTTTCAGAAAAGGTTTGTGGTGCTTCCTCTAACTCTCTGAATGAAAATATATTTTCACTTTAAAATCATACACTTTTAACTTCCATCCTCCCTTTAGACTGTCCGACTACGGTAAAATGTTTTGCTTCACTAATGACCGAGCTGAAACACTCACGCACTGACAAAAATCTCTGGAAAGCGCTTCTTAGTCCAAAGAAGACATTTATTATTTCACTCAGCAAGGTTCTTAAAAGGAGATAAGCATGCTGAAAGTGCATGTTTAAAAATGGTCACAGCAATGAAATGATAACATGTACATATCATAACATAACATAACATAACATAATCATAATCAAAAGCAAAGAATGCACTTAAAAATATGCATCACCATGAGGCAAGGGCACAACTGCGTCATCTCCCTCCTCTTCAGCATCAGATAGCCAGATTCCAGAATCGATCGAAGAGAGAGAGATCAATTGTCCTCACGGGAAGGATGACATACTCCAGCATCCTGGATATGCCTGAGATCTGAAAACACTCTCTGTCCCCAGTCCATCTGGTCTCGGCCTCTTATACTTTGAACAAACATGAGAGGAAAAGTATGAAACCTCCCTCTCCCTGGAAAAGTTTATTTATTCAAAAAATGCTGATTGCTTTAGGCCAGCTTTGAAAATAACACATCAGGACTTGACTACAATCCCAAGGTGCCAATTCAAAACAAGACCGTTCCCTGCCATCTGAGTACATTCTTATCAGCCTAAGTCTTTGGTGGGAAAGAACACAAAAATTATTTTGTGGTCACTATTGTGACGGTATGCTGCTAGGTTAAATGCAACATGGAGTCAGTGGTCAAAACCCACATATTATTACACACATTGCTCAAAGTATATCTCATGCAGAACTGTTTTGTTATTGTTAAATAAAAATAGATGCTCTGAAAACAGTAGCAAAAGGTCTTGATTTCCAAGCAGAACTGGCAAAAAAAGCTTAATTTTCAAGTTTTCCATATCCTTTGCGTAAGATGTTACGGAGAACTATGCTTTTGCACATCTTTAACCAAAGGCTACATTCTAAATTTGCAATGCAAAACTGAAAAAGATCTAGCTGTGCACTCCTTTGCTTTGCAGTGAGGACATTTCATTTTTTAATAATGTTTTTTTTAATTGATGACATTCGTTAGAGGTGTTTTTCATTATTGTCATTTTGTTAAAATTAATAGTGTGAATTTATTAGAGGAATATATATATATACTGTATATATATATATATATACATATATATATATATTAATTATTGTTTTGTCCAGCTATGAATGTAAGAACGTCTCTAACAAATTAAAAAGCTTAATCAGATACATCAGATACAATAATTAAACAATGACTAAAGCATCTAGCCATTACTGCAATGTAATGAATAAGTAAACTTGCAGGATTTCTACGTTTTTCATTTCACATTTTATGGCTTTGAAGGTCTCTGGAACCAAATTGCTACTTAATATCACAGGTCTCTTTAAAAAAAAAAAAAAAGTTAGGGGTGAATTAAACATTTCATTAAAAAAAAGGGTTATCAAACAGACATTGGCACCAATACCATCACAGGGAGTAATGCAGCAAATGATTACAAATACTTGCAATTAATTTAAAAATAAGGAAAAGTACACAAATACTTACATGTAGATGGCTGTCCTGAATGTGCAAAACATATACACAGTGCCAGGCTGGAGAGAGCACAGTGCGCATGTGTGTTTGGCCAGCCTGAGATGGCCGGTCACACATACATGCGCTCAGTGCTCGTCATCTCCAATATCCCACCCCTTTTACTACAAAACGATAATACACTAAGTTTATAATCGTTTTGTAGTAAAAGGTTTACAGCTGCTGCTGCTGGCGGAGGGGTGATGCTCCTCTGCCCTAGCGGAGGAGCCGCACCTTCATAAAATATCATGAATATTAAGTACATTGACTGCCAAGATAGTTTTTACTACGAAGTCTGAGGTACCAAGATAGTCAGACTGGGCATTTCATAAAAATATATAACTCCTCTACTCTAACAGGAAGACACTTTTTAATTTTTCCCAAAATTTTACACATTGAACGTGTTCTGCACTGTACAGCACACATCCAATGTGTGGAATGTATTAGAATTTGTCTAGGCATTGGACATTGTACTTCATGTGTGGCATTCCCGTATAAATTATATGTTAGAAAACATGCACACATCTTGTGTGTGGTCCTAGGAAATTTTACAGTGTGCTAGCACAGGGGGACTGAGCAGCAGATAGACAATTTTTAGGTGAAACCTATCAGAGAGCGCAAGCTGTCTGGTTGCAAAAGACATAGGGGCATATTTACAAGTCCCTTGCGCCACACAAGTGTCATTTTTTTTTATGCCAATGAGCGGTTAAGGAAATAATTTCTCCATGCCATATTAACAAAGTGCTGCAATGCATGTATTGCACCACTTCGTAAACCCTTGCGCCACATTATTCCTGCTCCAGGTATAATGTATGTAAGTGGGTCGTTCACCTTTAGGAGGCCTAAAAAAATGGCGCAGTAAAATTTACTAGATTACACTGCACAATTTTTGGCGTAATTTTTAACACCTGTTCAATACATGTGTTAAAATGATGCACTCATAACCTCCCTGTGCTTTGCTGGACTAGAGTCAAAATGTTTGGCACTAGTGCAGCAAAGCGCCACAATCGCACCAAAAATGTTGATGCTATTGTGGTATTGTGCACCATGATGTACTGTACTGTTAATACGCCGCACCCATGGTGCCATGAGGAGGGGGCGGGGGCGCAAGAAAAGTGGCACATAAATGATGATGTCGCCCTTTCTGTTAATATGCCCCATACTGTGGGCTTATCAAGGACATACAAGGACTTGCAGCCTGCCCATTGCATGGCATTGGTTGGCTTTACTGTCAGTCTTATTTGCTTGCTTTCTGTTGGATAGCTTTCCTTGTTTCAGTCTGTATTTCTTGTGCTTGTCCTTCCTCTGGACTGGATAGAACACACCCCCTCAATAAATGATACGTTATTAAAACCTTTGGTGATGATAAGAGAAACCTTGCAAATGGGTGGGTTAGCAATATATATCAGCAGTAAGCTAACTCATGAAGCCTAATCGTCACCCTGACTGTCAGCGTAGAGGGGGGTGGGAATTACATAAAATATAATTAATGCTAAGTAAAATGCAAGGCAACTCAAGAGTTGTCTTGATGATTTGTAGCAGATATTTATCATGACATAACTGAGCTAATTTCAATTACATCTGATCAGGAACATATTCCTCTAATGGTTAAAGGCAGACAAAATTAGGAGCCATTTGGGAAAAGTTTGTGCAAGGGGTGGGCATTTACTGCTTGGCACCAAAAAACGAATGACCAACTTACTAATTTACTACTCTGTCATATCACCCTGGCAACAACATCAGCAGCAACCTTACACAACTGCTTCTTCCTGTAAATGACCTAATTTGGACTGCTGCATATTGTACACACATTCCTTTCACAGATGATAGTAATCTGTGCAACATTTACGTTCACTGAGTACTGAAAAAGAGGTTTCCTGTTTTTTGTTGTTGCTATTTTCACACCATTCACATTTGCAGCCCAGTTTAGGAGTGTGTGCATAGAATCCCATGTAGAATCTTACACATTTCATAGATTTATCAAAGGCGAAAAACAGTACAAACTTCAGGGGCAGATTTACTAAATCTTTATGCTGGTGCAACATCATATAAAGAGAAGCAAAGTAAAGCAAAGTCTTTGAAGAGTATTTACTTTCCAGGGTAAATGGTATTTTGCACCGAAAAGTCAATGGGATAGAGCATGATGTAAAATAGGCAAATCACTTGAAGCACTGACAGTTTTTTATGAAAAGCCTGATCTATTAAGATAGCTTTCTCACAACGTCTTATCTACTAAGATAGTCAGAGTGGGTTTTGCATCAAAAAATAACTCCCCGTAGATGCATGCCTAACAAGAAGAACTTTTTGTAATTTCTCCCAACATTTTACACATTGCATGTGTGCTGCACTGTGCAGCATACTCCAATGTATGGAATGTTTTAGAATTTGTTTAGATATAGGATTCTGTACTTCAAGTGTATCCTTGCAGTATAAATTCTATGCTGGAAATCATGCATACACCTCTGCACCGTGACACAAAGCTTGTGTGTGGCTCTAGGAAACTTTACGATGAGCCAGTACAGGGAATGTGAGCAGCTGCCAGACATTTTGAGGTCAAGCCTTCTAGACCACGCAAGCGGTCTGGTTGCAAAAGGCATATGGCCTCAGTATGACTTTGGTGGTCTGAAGGTAAGACCGCACACAGCACAGACCTCCATAAAACAGCCAATTTCCCAAAACTGCCCGGACACTGGCAGACAGGAAAAAGGCGGTTCGAACACCAGCACCGCCAGCCCGACAAAAATCAACTGATCAAATTACAGTCCACAAATGACGAGAGCTGTTCTCCCAGGGTGGAAAACCACTGGTGGTGTGAACCGCGGCAGTCTGAACTCACATCAGTCAGAACACTACACCACATTAGAGAGTTCGTATATCTCACACCTGAACACACATTAACACAGCTGACACAACTATACACTGCACTATAAAACACACCCATACACAGCCCACAATCCTTTGCAATCAAAACGCCACTCAGAGCCAGACACTAGTAAAGAAATGTATATCTAGCTAAACAAACAATAGGCACTCATACACATACAATATGTACATGTTCCATGGCATCCAGGCACCAGCTAGCGGTCCTCAAGGATGGCAGTGGGCCCCCACCTCCTTCCCCACAGTTCACATCATGAGAGGAGAAGGTCGTGGACATTGTGCATCCTGAGAGCCTGACCGGAATATCTGAGGGAGTGGAGTAGGGTAAGTCACAACAACATTCATTACACCGAACAGTTTTGTCTTATAAGCTCACTCATCACCTTTCCCCACCCCAATGACCAAACCACCCACCACCCCTCTATCCAAATCTCCAAATACCCCTCACTGCCATTCCACATGTCAAGTAATCTCACCTTGGGCCACAGTGTTTGGAAAGGGCATGTGAAGTCCTGGTAACTGACAGCACTACAACTCCCAGAAGGCACTTTTCCACCATTAACAAAACCAGGACAGTGCACTAAATTTGAAATGTCTTGCATGTGAAACTAACAATCAAAGCAATCCATCCAGATTGGTCCACTGTTTAACAGTTCATGGCAATGGCAGCTATGCAATGGCCCACTACCAGTACCATTACAAGCAAATCTCAGCTACAGCTGTGTCCCATACCAAACTGGACTCATAAAAAAAACTCCCTAATAATGTCAAATACTCACCTGGGGGGGCAATGGCAAACTGGACGCACTTACTATACATCCAGAGAGAGGCCCAAGTCATATTGTAACACCTATATTGTGTGCCCGCTCTGACACCATTGTTCATTGTTCAGCCTATAGTTGACGCCATGCCATACACCTTACTAGGCAAGAAATGTACATTGTCATGTCTTTACTCAGACAAGATATGAGGGCATTAGCAGCCATCTAAACACCACCATACCAACATACTCCAAGATCTTGTAGCATGATGTATGCAATTGCAAATCTCTGTGTCCCAGATTGCACTAGCCCAGATTAAGTAGCAGCTGTCATTGTCATTGCAGGGGATCATGTAAAGGCAGTAAATGCATCTTAGATACCATGTTTAGTTGTCCAATATATATATCACTTGCACCAACTGTTTATTTCACATCTCCAACAGGTAACCTTACCATCCCCAACATGGACAGGACACCAGAGACTGATACTACTCCTCTGGATGAAGGCCTCAGTGAGGAAAGCACCCCTGGATGTCTAGACACTGAGGACGAAGCTGGCCCATCAGGGACACCCCATCAGTCAACAACTACAGCCCCACCCTGCCCACAACGACTCCTCCCAGCCCTGTTGCAACTACATTACAGGCAACCATTCGCCCCCAAACCTGCGTCCCAAGGGCAGTGTCTTCCATCGTGTGCCACCCAGTACAGCTCCCTGAGTATCCTAATGTCACCCCTGACAACGAAGCTCCTGCCACCAGTGAGAGTGGGCACACTGTGCCCCGGGCACAGTTACGTGGCGTTAGTGTGCGTGGGAGGAATGGTGTGGGCCAGATGATGGGGGTTCCAAGGGACACAACTGACCAGGAGATTTTGATAGGCTCCCAAGACTTGGGAGCCTGTCAAAATTCCCAAGGCATCATGGGCCAGGTATTGACCATGATGAGGGAGGTCAGACAGGTGCAGAGGGACAACCACTAGGAAGCCATGCAGCAGTGACAGGCCCAAACTACCATCCTGGATTCCATTGCTGGTGTGCTGAGGGACATCCATACTTTCCTGAGTATGTTTGGCACCAAACATCAGGCCTTATCCACTAGCAATGAGACATCAGGCCCTCAACATCTATGGCTGCTAGTGGAATTGAGGCCCTGCTTTGGGAAGGGAATGCCTCAGACACCCAACCCCTGTAGCAGAAGAACCACCACAACCATCGACATCCACCCAGACATCCAGTAGGAGCAGATGCCAAGACTAAACCCACTGCCAGGAAGTGAACCTCTCCTGATTGGTGCCCCTTGTGTGCCACTGATCTGCCCTGTTGACTGATCTGATACCTAACTCCATTTTCTATGGTTGAAGGACACTGGACTTGTGTTTACAAATGGTATAGCAGTTACCCTGATGATTTCATCCACCATGACTGAACTCTTCACTGTTAACATTTTGTCATTTCTCCTTCAAATCATTACTTTTGTTGTGAACTCTCCAATAAATACCACTTAACCACAGAGCCTGTGTATATCTGATGTATCAACCATATACAACTGTCATGTATGACAACTATTATACCAAAATGTTCCTCTCCAATGTTTTCCTTTGTTATGGTCATTGCACATGTATTGGACAACCAGGATACATATTGCATTGGGATTGTAACACAGACATGACACAAGTCACCTGTATTGTACATCTCCTTATATTTTTTTGGAGAATGGCAATCAGCCATGTGAAGTCATGCTGTGGAGTTCAGTGTTTCAGCTTAGGTGTCATTCACTACCAACCCAGAGAATACAGAAGTTAGGAACATGTCAGTCTATCACTCTCCCAGGAGGCAGACATATTGGTTCAATGTATTATCAGCTAAAGCCTCATCACATACCTTCTATATGACCATAGCCCTTGAAACAGACAGAGGTCAGTACTAATCTCCCCAGGCTTGGACCCTTCCACTTACCATGGTAGGTATCTGTAGGCTTGCAACTCATCTGTCAGTCTACAGACACATGCACATTGGTCTCCAATGAGGAAACACACTGACTGCTACGCACAAGTTAGGTCACATACAACACAAACCATAATGATGGTAGAGTGTCTGGATACCACATTATGACATGTTAGGCACAAATGGACACACACATGGCACCTCCAATCCCAAACAGATTTTATTGTGTGGAAAAAGACACTTCCAAACCACTGACCTGACAGTCTTGGCATGAAAATCACACACCACAAATCTCATGCTAAATAGTACTTGGTTTAAACTATGTCAGCTTCTCATGTCAGTCTGCAAATTCCATCTGCCTGTGACACAGTCTGAGATTGCCAAATGAGGATGAGCCAATAGCCAATCTGTGATTGACAAAGATAAGGTATAGGCTAGAGTGGAACACATTGTCTATTCATAACTACACATCTGACATTGATTGTACATTTTCTAACCAATAGACTATGTGCATAACAGTTCTGTACACAACTCCAAGTAACATTTTACATGCATATCTGGGTCCTGGGCTTTGGAGCCACTTAAGAGCCCACTGGTGGTGGTAAAAAGAACACTACAGAGCATGCATAATCTCAACAATACCCCATGGAATCCCTATTGCACCATCAAATTACATACCTTGAGTCAGTTGAAGTACTGATTCATGACATTTGCCCTGAAGTCTCCAGCTTCTTCCTCATCATGCTCATCTCAACTTGGCAAATCTGCATTTCTGCCCACGGGATCGGCTGGTTCCCTTTATCTGGTATGAATGGTGTCTGATGTCTCAGGGCAAGTTTGTGGACCATGCAGCAGGCAACAATTATTTGACATACCTTGTAGGGTGAGTAGCAAAGAGCTCCTCCAGATTTGTCTATGCTGCAAAATCTTGTCTTCAGGAGCCCAACAGTGTGCTCCATGACACGCCTTGCCCTTCCATGGGCCTCACTGAAGCAGACTTTCCCTGGTGTGGTTGGGTACCTGTGAGAGAACGGGTCTGATTGTAGAGGCCCCCTAACTTTTTGTCCCCATTTTCCACTTTTTGATGCTGTTTTCCTGACTCTGATGGTGCCCTGGGTATTGCTAACCAGTCCCAGGGCCTGTGCTCTGTGTAAACTCAGTATGCACATTAGGCTAATTATAATTGGCTAAATCAACCTACCTATAAGTCCCTAGTATATGGTAGGGCATATAGGTTTAGGGACCCCAGCACAGGTAGTGCACTGCTGAGGTGCCCTGTGTCATTTTAAAGGAAGGCCTGCCTTGCTGGCTGCTTTTAAATTAAAGTTACATGCAAATTCGACTTTGGAATTAAAAGTAGTTCTAAATTCTTAAACTACCTTATTTTTACATATAAGTCACCCTTAAGGTGTGCCCTATGTGCCCCTAGGGCTGAGTGCCATGTAACTATAAGCAGGGACCTTGTAAAAATAGTTTTATAAGCCCTGGTGAGGTAAAACAGCCAAATTAGTTTTTCCCTCATTCTAGTGAATGGCCTCCATAGGCTAGAATGGGGAGACTTTATTTTAATTTTAATTTTCCCCTCAAGTAACAGATACCAGATGTTTGGTCTCAAATTAATTGTTATAATAAATCCCACAACTTCCAGTTGTGGGATTTAATATAACATGTTCAGGTAAAGAGTTTTAAACTTTACCTGAAAAGTTGCCAATTTCAGCCCTGAAGTGCTTTTGCTGCTGTGCTCTGTTTGGCAGCCTCTGGAAGCCTGGCCAGGCTGCCTTGATAAGGTGTGAAGTGGCCTGGTTCCACACAAAGAGATGTGCCTGGGGGAGGATATCTCCCCTCAGCAGATGGTGAAGCAGGAAGGGGGAGGGCTGCCAAACTGGTCTTCAAAGGCAGGGAAGGACATTTGGAGCAACTCAGCAACACCCTCACATCCTGCTAACCCAGACAATTAGCTGCCCCTTGATTAGATTAGGATAGGGCAGGAGAGGGGTTTGTTTAGGATGTTTAGCCACACCAGTGGATGGGCTCAGCCAGATGTAAACTCCAAAAATCACTTTCAGCAATGATGGATTTTTGAGGAATGTTGCTCCCTGAGATTGATTTTTGCCACACGTCCCAGGAAGTAGTCATCACAGGGGGAAGGACCCTGCACCTGATAGGAGAACCAGAACCCCACTGTTTTTCACCCAGGAGAAGGGATAAAACTGGTAGACCTGCACCCACACCTCAGATCCCCATCAGATTCCAATAAGAAAGAACTACAGGAGAAGAAGGACTGCCCTGCTGGAACCCTGGCCTGCACCTGGACCCTGCACTCCGAAGGACTGCACCAGCTGCACACTTGGGCTTCACCACAAGAAGGACTTTGCCTGGCTTTAACTGGTACAAGGAGGGACTCCATGTTTTCTACAGGTGAAAACTTGCTAACCAGAGTCCCCTGCACCAACTCCTGAAGAAACCAACCAGCTGACCACTGTTCAGTGGCCAAAAAGGATTTTGCACCAGGTGCATTCTGAGAGTTGTAGTCCACACCCCCAAGAAGAATCTCAGAGCTTCTGGATCCTTAGGGTGAGCTGTGGACCCCAAAAGAACCTTAAAAGAACATCTGAAAGAAGATCCAGAAGTTTTGAGAAGTTTGGAGAACTTTTGGAAAAAAGCTCCATAGAGGGACCGACCCGCCGCGGCAACTCTAGCCGGCTTGCCTCAACCGCGACCTTGCCTGACTTGCAGGTTCGTCCTGGTGAAGAAAATCTCCAAAAAAGAGACTAAGTCCGAATGTAGGAAGTTGACCGGGACCTCCCAGCCAGCGTATCCGAGGAGGGCTCCAAGGACGTCAGATCAAGATCCAGGTTTGCCCCGGTCGAAGGATTTTCACCTCGAAAAAACGATTAAGTCCAAAGGTAAAAATCTCCATGGGAAGAGTTCCAGGAGGTAGGATTGGACTGGCAGGTTCGTCACGCTGAAGAAAATCTTCAGAAAATCGACTAAGTCCTAAGGTAAACTTTTGACTGAGACCTCCGGCGAGCTGTAGCCGAGCCGGGCTCCATTGCGGTCTGCCTTAAACTTTGACTTTGTCCCGGTCGAGGTGCCACCAGATGACCAGATTGGCACGTTTTGTTTCTATGCGCTAGAAAGCAATAATTTTTTAAAAATTCTGATCTCCGGTTCCCCTTATCCGATTGTATTCGTTTTGGTGTAATTTTAAAGATAAAAATATTTCCTATTTTATAAATTGATTTTGGATTTTTAAACTGTTTCCTGTGTTTTATTTAACTACTGTTTTGTGATATTTGAATGCTTTACACTCTGTCTCCTAAGTTAAGCCTTGTCGCGCGTTGCCAAGCTACCAAGGGTTGAGCTGGGTTTAATTTACTGAGACTTAAC
This sequence comes from Pleurodeles waltl, assembly GCF_031143425.1. Classification (NCBI taxonomy): domain Eukaryota; kingdom Metazoa; phylum Chordata; class Amphibia; order Caudata; family Salamandridae; genus Pleurodeles; species Pleurodeles waltl. The sequence continues at coordinate 365,124,849 of NC_090448.1, read as the reverse complement.
TGGACCTATGTGGAGGTTAGTGGCCTATTGCTAAGTGTAGGTACTTACCTGCCTTTACCAATAACCCATTTTCCAACAGTACCTCACTGGTGTCAATTAACCAAGGACGGTTTGGGTAGCCAGAGTCCCTTGTAAGGTATAGTTACACCAATACAAACTTTAATCTTGAACATCCATATATATGGTAGCTGAAAAAAAGGTACAGACACACATGACATATAAGACTTACCAATCAGCCAGGCCCTCTCTGGGTATAGCCGTGTCATTAGCAGTGGGATTTTGCTGTTCTACATGATGAAGGAATAATAGACTAATTCTGGATACCTTGCACAAACTTGTGAAATGTATAGTTGAGTCAAACAGACCACTTGGATCTTTACGGCGTGGAAGTTATTCCTGTTCCTACATACCTGTTCATCGGTACTTGCGGGTACCAAGGCTACATTGTTGTCATCTATGGCTCCAACCACATGTGGGATGTGTCCCAAAGCATAGAAATCTGCCTTCACATGGGCCAAATCATCACGTTGGGGAAATCTGATGTAGCTAACTAGGTGTTTTAACAATGCAGACAGTACAGCCTTCAAAACCAGACTGAAAATGGGCTGAGACATCCCTGCAGTTAGGGCCACTGTATTCTGAAAGGACCCAGTGGCCAGGAAGTGCAGCACTGACTTGACTTGAATGATGGGAGGTATGCTATTGGGATTGCGAATGGCAGGCATCAGATCTGGCCCCAACTAATGACATAGATCCATAGTTATATGCCTATCCAAGTGATACATTTGGATTACATGCCGCACCTCCATGGTCTGCAGGTCTGCTATTGGACGGTATACTGGAGGTTGTCTTGATCTCCTCAGGCCATGGTAACTACACTTCAATGTATGGGAATGACTCAGTCTATACATCATGAGTATGATCATAACAACGTCACACATATATCTAAATCATGTCACATGAAACAGTGAATATGTGGTATTCAGCTCATAGCGAGGCAAATTATGAAGGTGTACCGGATTCAAATCCTCTAAACCCTTGCATGTTCTCTGAATGAGATACATGTCACTGACAGTGAAAGTTACATCAACCTAGTTGACATGTAACACATATTTTTTGCAACTGTACCATCTTCTGGTTGTCATTTGTATAGTGACAACACTGTCTCATGTACATAGCCCAAATAACCTAATTTCACTTCCTCTACTAATGACATGCACATTAATACTTGTAAACAGTAAGCCATCACGTAACACATTGTTATAGATATAAGTTTACATTAAATGACGCAACTTTCGTTACTTCATCATACATATATGAGCCCTTAAATGGCAGCTGCCTGACCTACTGTAGAGATCAGGAATTGACCTGACTTTGCAGGCGGATGTCATCATGGCAGTAGGCGGTTGCAACCGTGGTGGACATTGCCATTGAAACACATTGCTGCCTTTGGCAGAATAGGGCCAATGGCGCCGTCCGCTGGTGGTGACAGTCCTGTACCTGGCGGGCTTGAACACCATCTTCTACACAATCCCTCACTTGACTCCAGACACTTCTGCCAGCAAGACCCCCACAACCTGAGCTGCTGTGTACTGCCTCTAGGAGCAATCATGTCACATCCTGCAGGTGATAGGGCCCTTGCCTTCTCTCCGGAAGAGCTTGACAAGCTTGTGGAGGAGGTCCTACCACTGTATGAACAGCTATATGGTGCACCAAAGGAGCAGGTGAGTCCAATGCAATACAAATGGTTGAAAGCTAGAGTGTATGATGATGTAGATGAAATGTGAAGGATTGAATGAATAAGCTAGCATGTGTGGGTAGATGGTTATGTGCACAATTGCATAGAAAGTCTGTTACCCCTGATACATAGTAGGTAGTTTGATGTATGTACCCTGATCATCATATGTACATTACAGCATTTACATCTATGTTGGTGTGAAAAATAGTTGTAGAGATGTACCATTTTAAGGACATACTTGTGGTCTGGTCATATATTTCTAGCCAAAACCTGGTACTAGGTATGCATGTTGTATGCCTGACTCGACTTCACACATGGCTTGAATGCAGAGGGTGACATGAAAAAGAGTTTGAAGTTTGAGGAAGGTTTTGTTTTGCTACTTGCACTAATATGATTGTTCACCTCACTTGTTTTGGGATGGAGCATGTGCACACAGCTTTCTCCTCTTGTTTGTGTCATCCATGCAGGTCAACGACCATCGGAAAAAGGGGATCTGGCGTGCCATTGCCAAGAAAGTGCAGACCATGGCGGTCCACAGCCGGTGGAGCACCCACTGTAGAAAACAGTGGGAGCACCTGAGACGCTGGCCATTGTCTGTGTGCTTGAGCCAGTGCCCTCCCACCTGCCAACTGTTGTCCATGTTACCACATCCACTCTTACTTGTCCTCTTCCCACAGCTGCGTCCTTCTGTACCATACTCCATTGTTCCATGTTGATGTGACTCTCAACTGACTCCCTTGTTTGTTCTGGGAGTGGGTTGGGGGATGAGGCAACACGGAGGGTTGAAGGTTGTTAGAGAAGGACTTGACTGGGGAAGTGGACAATCAAGAGGGGGATGGAGTAGAAAATGGATACAAATAAGAAAGAAAGTGCTATGATGATGCCAGTGCAAATGCAAATTCTCAAATAAAAAAACACATTTGTGCTGTCTGAGTCATATTGCTGTACAGCATGGCTGCAAATCCTTGCCAAAGCCATTATCTCTCACTGGCGAAATTTATTGGCTTTGTCAATGCCTATTTTGCTTATCAATCCATCAAACCATTAAAGCACCTCAAACCATTAAATACTGATACCAAGGCACTGTAAGTTATTTTGCTAAAAAAGAATTATAACAATGGCATCTCGTATGATTTCCTGAATACCATGGGATTATCAACTTTACAAATGTTTAATAAAGGTTGGCTCCATTGCTTGACTTCAATAACAGCAAACAGACCAGTGCCTGCATGGCCCCCTTTCTTTTTTGGCATGATAAGGAGTGGATTAAAGCAGGATCTCAGATGGTTGAAAGAACTGTAAGTTGTCAGACTAACCTTAAGGTACCAGAGTGCCTTTCAATAAAGTGCACCAGTATAAAAAACTTTGAAGAAAATTCTATCATTCACCAATAACCGCTACAGCCTGTAAAGTTTATGAGGACTGTACTGGGAGATTTTGTTCGTAATTCAAGCCCCCAATTTTTTTTAACACAAGTGGCTTTAATATCAAGTGAGCAAAAGGGATTTCCTGCTGTCTTTGTCAGGTAACATTTGTGGTTTTGCCACAACCTTAACAGACAGAGCTTCCTTGTAATTTCTAAAGAGAATAAGACTCACCACGTATCCATCCAATGCAAACTCCCACAGAGACACATGTTGCCAGTCTTTTCCTATCTACTCCGTTGCTCAGGTCAACACCTACCTCTTGACCACCATTGTAACAGCGAGCAGGAACTTATCTTCTTTTGTGCCAGCAACAAAACCCTAGCTACATAAGCATTTCAGATCTAATTTGTTCTTCTGGGCAGGTTGCTTTTGCTAGTACCATTGCTGCTTTCTGTTCCTTTCTTGTAATCATGTCTAAGGTTTGTAAAGCAAATGTTTTTGTTTAAAGTCATTAGTTTTTGGCTTATTTCAACATTTTTCATCAAATGGTAGGCATTTAGTATGGTAATTGCTAGGGTGATTTTTCTGAAAGATAGCTCATGTAACCTGTGTGATCATGCCTATAGTATGTAAAACAGAAGACTGAATATATATGGTCACAGACTGGATCAGTGACTGAAAGGTATAATAGTAAGTCAAGCAATCTTTATCTACTCTGGAGATCTTGCTGATACTTCACTCAACTATATGTTGTCAATAAGAAACAAGTCTACTCTAAACCCTTTATTATGTGTAGAAGTGATTAGGGGATGTGAGCCTCTCCTACCAGCAAATAACAACAAATTTGCATATATTGTTGCTGGTAGTTTGGGAATAAGTGTGGTTGATATAGTCCAAGCCACTCTTTTTATATGAAGAACTCTATTTGTAAATATCCTTCAATTTCCTCCAGCTCTAGTTTCTTAATCTGTTCTTTTTGTCCTGAGTGTAATTATTGTAAGACAATTTATATTCTGTATCCTGTGAAATGTTATTTATAAGGTTGTAGATGAATTTTTTTTTAAATCTGTTTTAAGAATTTAATGGTTTTATTTTTTATTATAATGAGCTTCTATTGAAGAGTGTGTGTTATATGTGCTTTAACCCCTTAGCTGCTGGGCCATTTCCCCCCCAGTGCTGAGCCCTTTTTTGGCTATTTGGGGTAGTTCGCGCTTAGGGCTTCATAACTTTTTGTCCACATAAGCTAACCACGCCAAATTTGCGTCCTTTTTTTCCAACATCCTAGGGATTCTAATGGTACCCAGAGTTTGTGGTTTACCCTGGAGGAGACCAAGAAAATAGCCAAAATACAGTGAAAATTTAGTTTTTTCCAAAAAAATGGGAAAAAAGGGCCGCCGAAGAAGGCTTGTGGTTTTTTCCCTGAAAATGCCATCAACAAAAGGTTTCTGGTGCTGAAATCACTATCTCCCCACCTTTCAGGAACGGGCAGACTTGAATCAGAAAACCACATTTTCCAACACAAATTTGGCATTTTACTGGGACATACCCCATTTTTACTATTTTTGGTGCTTTCAACCTCCTTCCAGTTAGTGACAGGAATGGGTGTGAAACCAATGCTGGATCCCGGAAAGCTAAACATTTCTGAAAACTAGACAAAATTCTGAATTCAGCAAGGGGTCATTTGTGTAGATCCTACAAGGTTTTCCTACAGAAAATAACAGCTGAAATAAAAAAATATTGAAATTGAGCTGAAAACAACAGCCATTTTTCTTTATGTTTTACTCTGTAACTTTTTCCTGCGATGTCAGATTTCTGAAAGCAATATACCGTTTTGTCTGCTGGACTCTTCTGGTTGCGGGGATATAAAGGGCTTATAGGTTCATCAAGAACCCTAGGTACCCAGAGCCAATAAATGAGGTGCACCCTGCAGTTGGTTTTCATTCTATACTGGGTATACAGCAATTCATTTGCTGAAATATGAGGAGTGAAAAAGAGGTATCAAGAAAACCTTTGCATTTCCAAAATGGGATCAAGATAAGGTTTTGAGGAGCAGTGGTTATTTGCACATCTTTGAATTCCGAGGTGCCCATACTAGCATGTGAATTGCAGGGCATTTCTCAAATAGACGTCTTTTTTACACACTCTCTTATATTTGGAAGGAAAAAATGTAGAGAAAGATAAGGGGCAATAACACTTGTTTTGCTATTCTATGTTCCCCCAAGTCTCCCGAAAAAAATGATACCTCACTTGTGTGGGTAGGCCTAGCGCCCGCGACAGGAAATGCCCCAAAACACAACGTGGACACATCCCATTTTTTCACAAAATACAGAGCTGTTTTTTTGCAAAGTGCCTACCTGTGGATTATGGCCTCTAGCTCAGCCGGCACCTAGGGAAACCTACCAAACCTGTACATTTTTGAAAACTAGAGACCTAGGGGAATCCAAGATGGGGTGACTCGCGGGGCTCTGACCAGGTTCTGTTACCCAGAATCCTTTGCAAACCTCAAAAAGTGGCTAAAAAAACAAGTTTTCCTCATATTTCGGTGACAGAAAGTTCTGGAATCTGAGAGGAGCCTCAAATTTCCTTCCACCCAGCGTCCCCCCAAGTCTCCCGATAAAAATGATACCTCACTTGTGTGGGTAGGCCTAGCGCCCGCGACAGGAAATGCCCCAAAACACAACGTGGACACATCACAGAAAACAGAGCTGTTTTTTGCAAAGTGCCTACCTGTAGATTTTGGCCTCTAGCTCAGCCGGCACCTAGGGAAACCTACCAAACCTGTACATTTTTGAAAACTAGAGACCTAGGGGAATCCAAGATGGGGTGACTCGCGGGGCTCTGACCAGGTTCTGTTACCCAGAATCCTTTGCAAACCTCAAAAAGTGGCTAAAAAAACAAGTTTTCCTCACATTTCGGTGACAGAAAGTTCTGGAATCGGAGAGGAGCCTCAAATTTCCTTCCACCCAGCGTCCCCCCAAGTCTCCCGATAAAAATGATACCTCACTTGTGTGGGTAGGCCTAGCGCCCGCGACAGGAAATGCCCCAAAACACAACGTGGACACATCACAGAAAACAGAGCTGTTTTTTGCAAAGTGCCTACCTGTAGATTTTGGCCTCTAGCTCAGCCGGCACCTAGGGAAACCTACCAAACCTGTACATTTTTGAAAACTAGAGACCTAGGGGAATCCAAGATGGGGTGACTCGCGGGGCTCTGACCAGGTTCTGTTACCCAGAATCCTTTGCAAACCTCAAAAAGTGGCTAAAAAAACAAGTTTTCCTCACATTTCGGTGACAGAAAGTTCTGGAATCGGAGAGGAGCCTCAAATTTCCTTCCACCCAGCGTCCCCCCAAGTCTCCCGATAAAAATGATACCTCACTTGTGTGGGTAGGCCTAGCGCCCGCAACAGGAAATGCCCCAAAACACAACGTGGACACATCACAGAAAAAAGAGCTGTTTTTTGCAAAGTGCCTACCTGTAGATTTTGGCCTCTAGCTCAGCCGGCACCTAGGGAAACCTACCAAACCTGTACATTTTTGAAAACTAGAGACCTAGGGGAATCCAAGATGGGGTGACTCGCGGGGCTCTGACCAGGTTCTGTTACCCAGAATCCTTTGCAAACCTCAAAAAGTGGCTAAAAAAACAAGTTTTCCTCACATTTCGGTGACAGAAAGTTCTGGAATCGGAGAGGAGCCTCAAATTTCCTTCCGCCCAGCGTCCCCCCAAGTCTCCCGATAAAAATGATACCTCACTTGTGTGGGTAGGCCTAGCGCCCGCGACAGGAAATGCCCCAAAACACAACGTGGACACATCACAGAAAACAGAGCTGTTTTTTGCAAAGTGCCTACCTGTAGATTTTGGCCTCTAGCTCAGCCGGCACCTAGGGAAACCTACCAAACCTGTACATTTTTGAAAACTAGAGGCTTAGGGGAATCCAAGATGGGGTGACTCGCGGGGCTCTGACCAGGTTCTGTTACCCAGAATCCTTTGCAAACCTCAAAAAGTGGCTAAAAAAACAAGTTTTCCTCACATTTCGGTGACAGAAAGTTCTGGAATCGGAGAGGAGCCTCAAATTTCCTTCCACGCAGCGTCCCCCCAAGTCTCCCGATAAAAATGATACCTCACTTGTGTGGGTAGGCCTAGCGCACGCGACAGGAAATGCCCCAAAACACAACGTGGACACATCACAGAAAACAGAGCTGTTTTTTGCAAAGTGCCTACCTGTAGATTTTGGCCTCTAGCTCAGCCGGCACCTAGGGAAACCTACCAAACCTGTACATTTCTGAAAACTAGAGACCTAGGGGAATCCAAGATGGGGTGACTCGCGGGGCTCGGACCAGGTTCTGTTACCCAGAATCCTTTGCAAACCTCAAAAAGTGGCTAAAAAAACAAGTTTTCCTCACATTTCGGTGACAGAAAGTTCTGGAATCTGAGAGGAGCCACAAATTTCCTTCCACCCAGCGTTCCCCCAAGCCTCCCGATAAAAATGATACCTCACTTGTGTGGTTAGGCCTGGTGCCTGCGACAGGAATAGATCACACAACGGTCAATGTTGTCCTTACGTGAGGCAGCTGTTGACCCTGGGGTGATCCATTCCTGACACAGACACTAGGTGTAGGCACTCAAGTGGGGTAGTGTTTTTATCAGGACAGGTGAGGAGTCACTGGGTGGTAGGAATATTGTGGATCCCAGCATATTCCTGTAGTTTGTGTGACAGAAATGCGAGAAACATTTAGTTTTTTTTCAACATTTCAGCTTTGCAGGGTATTCTGGGTAAGAAAACTTTGGGGAAGCCACACAAGTCACACCTCTGTGGACTCCCCCGAATGTCTAGTTTCCAGAAATGTTTGGGTTTAGTGTGTTTCTCTATATGGCCGCCGAATCCAGGACCAAAAACACAGGTGCCTGCCTTACAAAACCAGTTTGTTTTGCCATGGATAATTTTGATGTCTCCACAATATGATTTGGGTGGTGGAATTTGGGGCTGAACTAAATTGGGGAGCTCCCAAGAGAGCACTCTCTCTCTGCTTGCCGCCACATTCACCTGCTCTCTGGGTTGACCTAACCCACTATTACCCAGTTGCACAAACAGCTTGCGAAGGGACAGCAGGACTGTCCTCATCACCTCCCTCATAATGTACTGGAAGAGGAGTTATCGAATGGGACTCCTCTGACTGAAAAATCACTCCCAGAGTCTGCGCCATTGTCCTATCCCTCAGATGCTGTCTCAGTATCTGATGTCTCAGTCTCTGATCCTATGTCAGAGCGGTCCTCTATAACCCGAGTGTAGGCAGCAGTCATCCATCAAGATGCCATCTCTGCTATTGGCTAAACTGTTGCTCTAAAACACTAGCCTACGTAGACAGTCACAAAATCGATGGTGTGTGAGATACGTGCAACAGTAGAGGCCACCTTACCTGCGCTTCTTCCCTCAATCAGCACGTACTTTCAAGACACTCAAAAAACACCTTGTCACATACCATTCGTCACAGTCTTTAGCACCTCCTGCGCCCAGTCCAACAATCATTATTGGTGCTCCCACTCCCTCCTCCTCGGATTCCCTCATTACCACCCAGCAAAAGTGCCCTTCATCTCTCCATAGACTTTGCTAATGTACTCAGCTATTTACATAAAATACAGATTTGCTCTTTGCAGTAGGCATATAAACCTTCTGCGCTTCTTTATGGCACTAAAACTGCCACTAGACAAGTCGGACCCTTTTCCCCCCAGGGAAACCACACACATATTGACAAAAGTGATATATATATGACAGCCAATCACCTGAAACTCAACTCAAGCAAAACCGAAATAATCCTCTTTGGCCCACACAAAAACACCTGGGACCCCTCATGGTGGCCCACCACGCTAGGCCCTGCACCCACCCCCGCCAACCACGCACGCAACCTCAGCATCATCCTAGACTCCTCCCTCTCGATGACCCAACAAATCAACGCTCTCACCTCCTCATGCTTCAACACACTCCGTATACTGAAAAACATTCAAATGGATCCCCACAGAGACCAGAAAAACTGTCACTCACGCACACAGCAGCAGGCTTGATTACGGAAACGCCCTCTACGCCGGCACCACTCTAAAACTCAAGCGCAAACTACACGCATCTAGAACTCAGCAGCACGACTCATCCTCGACCTCCGCCGACACAAACACATCTCTCCACACCTCAAATCCCTCCACTGGCTCCCCATTGACAAAAGGATCACCTTCAAGATCCTCATCCTCGCACACAAATCACTCCACAACACAGGCCCTGCCTACCTCAACGAGAGTCACCTCGTGATCGCTGTGCTGCGATCGGGGGCCAGGAAACACTTTCAGGAAGGCCTCGTAAGAAAGGGGAGACACTCCCCTTTCTTACGAGGCCTTCCCGAACGTGAGAAAGGCCGTTTTCCCCATCAAAGCAGGAAGCGGCCGCAAGGCTGCTTCCTGCTTTGATGGGGAAAACACCTTTGCAACGTCAGCGCGCCGCGAGGCGCGCTGACGTCACAAAGGGGCGGGTGGGGGGGCGGGGGGAGACACGGAAGCTTCCGTGTCTCCCGGGGGGGGGTTTAAAAAAAATAATAAATCCTCGGGTGCGACGCACCCGAGGATTTATTGATACCCTTCCTGGTGTCGGCCACTGGTCGTGACCCGCACCAGGGAGGGTGTGTGGGCGTCGGCCAGTGGCCGACGCCCGCACCTATCAGGTTAAGGGCATTGTTTTGCTGAAAATAAAGCTGAATTGAATTGATTAGGGGACAGATGAATTAAGCTCCTGGTTTGCATTTCTTAAATAGCGAATTTTAATAAATCGCTATTTGAGAAATGCAAAATAGGAAGTATGAAAATTGTGATTCGGCAATAACGATTTCTTCAAAATCGCAATTGCTGTTAACCAATTGCAATTAGGGAATGGGACCCCATTCATCCCTATGGGCTGTAGGCCCATAGGTGCGAATGGTTTTGCATTTCCAAATTTGTGAATTCCTGTTAGGAATTCACACATTAGGTAATGCAAATCCCTGGGTGAGGGGAACCTAAGGCCCCTTTTGATGCCCCATAAAAAATATTTGTTGACATGTAAAACGCACACATGCCATGGGGGCATTTTTGCGCTACATGTCATTTTTAATAATGCATTTTTAATGCTTTATTAAAAATTGCACATGCTTACCACCAAACTTCAATTCATGGTAATTGCATTTCCTAAATGCCAAATTCACATTTAGGAAATGCATGATACATGTGCACTGGTAATCGCAAATAGGTATTCCCTATTTGCGATTACCTATTTAGGGAAGTGCAATTTGCGATTCCCTAAATGGAGTCGCAATTTCAGGGAATTGCTATTTTAATGATTCCTTGATATTGCACTGTGAATGCCTTTCATACATTCTGAAAGACATTTTTGCATTCGCAAACAGTGGAATTTTGGATTTGCACCATTTGCAAATGCAAAAAGCTTTGACTTTTATGGTGGCCATCTTGTATTTTCCATCATTGAACGAAAGGTAAACATCTCCCAAAACTAAAACTAAGAGTGGACCATTATACACTCTGTAAAGTGTTCCATGAAATATTCATTTAAATCACAACACTTCTAATACAGCTGATGGAGCCAATTGAGCTTGTATTGTCTTTGAAGTCTTGTGGACTGATCTTGAGTTAAGAGAAACTCCCAGGGTGAACTGCCTCAAATAGGTTTCCCACAGGCAAAGCATGTCTGAACCTGTGGCATCACGAAAAGGAAGTAGCAATGATGTTAAACACAGTTATTAGCCTACAATAAAGACTTCAAATTGGTGGCCTTGTCCAATGGAGCACTAAAAGAACAAAGGAAGAAGCCCTGGTTTTCAGAAACATCAGAAGCTCAGGTCTCAAACACCTGAATTGTCTTTCAGGTCAGAATACTCTTTATGCCTAGCATGAATGATTGAACATACCGGATAACCAAATAAATGTCCCCCTGTTGGGATGGAAAGTTGCATGCATGGTGACAGACATGCACCTCTGCACTGAGTGCCTCGCCTGCAATGATATCCGAATCTTGGTACTGATATTTGGTCGTGGATGAACACAGTGTGCGCTATGACCTAGGCCTGTCTCACAGATTGTGGTCTTGATAGACTGGGAGGGCTGCACAAAGCGCTACCCTCAAAGGGGTACAGTGCTGCTGCTCGTATCACAAGTTAATAGTACAAGTGCAGTGGTGGAAGAATACTGCTTTTTTAATAGTGATCAGTAGTGTGAACAGTCTGTTTTACCTGTATTGAAAGATTGTGGCCTACCAGCCCACTCATGTATGAAGTGTGAAGAAGCTCAGTATGACTTCAATCTGTTGTGACCAGCACTGGACATCAAGGTTCGCTAGTCTCCCTACAAGGTGGGGGGACATGACACAAGAGAAACGAAACCACATGCTCCGGATCTGCCGCCCTGCTGAGGCAAGAGACCCTGAGAGGAGGAGAAGTGCTTGGAGGGAGTGACGTCTAGTGGGCATCCTGCCGAGTAGTCCCCTTAAGCAAAGTTTGCGATTCATGGCCTAGTTCGGACCGTAGCACCAAAGAGACTGTCTGCCCATGTGCTGCTCAGGTGGACAAACATACTGATCAGGACGTTTGCTGTCGTGCCTCTCAAGCTGGCATGTATTTGCCATGGGAGAACACCAAGTTAAGGGCTACCAGTGATGCACCCTGATAAGAAACAATACTTGCTGATCAGAATCCAAATTTCGTTCCTCCTATTTAATCATTTGAAAAAGTGATACATTCTAAATATTCTAACTAAGCTACAGAGAAAACCAAAGTATTCTCCAGAAATGCAGGAAATCAATAATAGTCAAAAAGTGTCAGTATAATCAAAACCTCAGTAGAAGTTCTGTAAGAGAGAAGTGCATAACATGAAGCCACTCAGGCAAATAGGAATAGAGGGATCTTTACCCCTCTAAGGGCCAGATGTTTCAAAGGGTTTTACCCATTATGTGTGTATGGGAAAAAACTTTAGTACATATGGCCCTAATTCTCAAGGGAATCTGCCAGGTGAGGCTCCTCCATTAGGGTGGAGGAGCATCACCCTGCTGCCAGCAGCAGCTGCTGCAATTCCCCTTTAACAAAAAAAACAATAATAAACCATGTTAATTATTATTTTGTTTGTTACAGGGGTGGGGCATTGGGGATATAGAGGATGTGTGCACTCCCCTCACTGCGCATGCCGGCCAAACACACATGCACAGTAGGCTTTCTAATGCCCAGCGACACATTTGCTGGGCTGGAGAGAGCCTGCACAGGCTCCCAGTCTGCCTGGGCACTCCCAGTCAATCCTAACGCTGCTTTGAGCAGCGTTAGGATTGGCTGCAGCGCAGGCTGGGAGTCTGTGCCTACAGCACAGCAGATTAGGAGCACAACGGCTGCAGAGAAGCAGGTACGTTATTTATTTATTTTTATTAATTTTCTCCCCCGCTACGTCCCTCGAACCCCCTGCATCGCCGCGCCCTGACAAAACCCCACGAGCAGCTCCTGGAATCTGATCTAATCAAAGGGGAGAAAGGGTCTGCCTCACCAACTAACTGAACACCACTTTCGACCTTGCAGAACCTTTGAGAATCCACATCACCATCACCATCACCAGTAGTTTTCCATCTTCCATGCGCAGTTTGGAATTTGCAACTCCCGTCAGACTTTCCAGTACCAGAGGCTCACCCTGGAGCTCTTCTTCTTCATTGCTTTTGTTAGTGCTCCTTGTCCTTGCCAACATATTCTCCTATACCACTTTATCTCAAATACACAACATGCCTTTCATTAACTGTAGACTTGTGCAAACACACCCGCAAATAAAGAACAATGCATGTGAACAAACTCCATGGTGAAGGTTAAGCATAGAAAAACATTTCAGGCCTTCACTTGAGTCAACTAAATAAACAGTTCAATGCACATTCAAAATACATAGTTATATGTGCATTTATCCTCATAAGAATAATGAATGGCAAATAACCGTGATTCTATAACTTTTAACTGCAATACAATAGTTCAAATACATTGAATATAAGTGCATACATTTAATATAGTTCAGTTGATTAATGTAATTATCAATTTGTGAGTGCACCTTGATTAATGATTTAAATGCACCATTTAATATTGATATTAATACAGAAGAGCATGTGGTACATATGTTGTTGACCACATTTCTAGGTACGTTCTACAGCACATAATGGCACAGCCAATTTATACGTTCTAACCCCATCATTTTGTGTTACACCACTGCGTTCTGAATGTCATCATATTCAACTCAAGCTTGCTCTTGTTGTCTATTTGATTAACCCAGAGGAAAAACATCCCTGTAATTCACTGTTATTCATCTATAATTCTATGTTGTTGTAAAGTGCTCCCCACCCCTGTGGCTAAATATGGGCAATATGGAGTGACTCAACTAAATAAATAAGGAGGATGTCCATACATGCCCTAGGTGTAATATTCTGCAGCAGCTGGAAATGCTTGCGTGTCTCTTTTATATAGTCAGATTGTGACTGAAGCATTTCGAGAGCTCTGCCAGCTCTTGACATACATCAGTGCTGTTACAACATTTAATGAGCTATGGATTGAACACCCATTATAGAAGGTGCTTTTATAATTTCCTCATGATGTCCTCAGGTTCGAGTCGGCGACTCTTCAAGTTAGGTGAGCTTCAAAATGTCACCAATGGTGGCCCCAAATTACAAGGAACGTCCTAAAAAACCCTCTTCAATTTGTGACTCAGAAGCGGTTCAGTGCTAAAAATATTTTTCAGTGATATCAATAGTCCTCAGCTCAAAAATGCTTCTCTCGTGCATTGCATTGCATTTTGCCCGGTTAGCAATTTGACTGTCGCATCATGGCTCCTATTTCTTGGTTGAGTAGATGGATTTTTACCAATGGGGATCTACTTTTCCAGCCCTCTCAGATTTGTTAGCCCAATTGGTTCAACTGAAACAAATAAAACTACAACTTCCACAATGCACTATTCGCTCAAATGAAAGCTCCGGTCTTGAAGAGTGGTGCCCAGCTCAGACAGCATGAAATCAATCAGTAAAGTGAGGGGAGATGCGAGACATAAGCGAAACATTCAGAATTTGGATTTATACAGTTCAATAGCTTTCCTATATTTTTCACAGCAGATGCAATAACTACAAGAGATAGAGAATTAATACAGGCACAGCCCCCAAAATCATTCTTGGTGTGTGCTACCCAAACCTTTTTGAATCATAGCCCACTTTTTAGAAGGACAACCTTTCGCAACTGGAGGTTTAATGAGCATGAGGCTTGCAAATTTTCAATATAACTAAAGCATCATGTGACAGTCCACGGCCTTTACAGACAGCACATTTTCCATTGAAATTGTCATTAAATTTGCACAGACATAATGACTATGGAAAAACCAATATTGAACACAACTGGTAATGTGTGGAAATCGTGTTTCAATTAATATTTATCATTTGTGCATCACCAGATATTGGCCCTCATTACAACATTGGCGGTAAATGCCACTTACCACCGTGCAGAACATCGCCAACACACCAATGCGGCCGCGGAATTCCGCCACAGGTATTATGACCCACAGCTCGGAATCCGCCAAAATCTAGACACCCACACAAGTCCGTCACACCAAAGGTCAGTGATAAACTGGTGATAACAAAACCGACACCGTCACGCCAACAGGAATAAGCCCACACTATCACGACCCACGAATCCACGCGGCGGTCTTTCTACCGCGGTATTCCACTGGCGGTACACACCACCGCGCTCAAAATACACACACATATACAAAACACTACCACATTGGACAATTCCAAATACACACACCTGATAAACATACACACACCACTCCCACACACCCACATTACCCACAAACTCTTACTACCAAAGATTTTGACGAAGGCCAGAGAGACAGCACAGCAAAGACAACACCAGCATACAGAGGCACACAACACCATCACACATACACATCAACGCACAAAACACAACACACCCCTAAACATCACCCCACACATCACAACACACACCACCTCACACATCACCCACATCACCCCATGGCACCGCAAAGACACCCCTGGTTTTCAGAGGAGGTGCTCAGGGTCATGGTGGAGGAAATCATCCGGGTAGAGCCACAGCTATTCGGATCACAGGTGCAGCACACCACCATAGCTAGGAAGATGGAGCTATGGCGCAGAATCGTGGACAGGGTCAACACAGTGGGACAGCATCCAAGAACACGGGATGACATCAGGAAGTGTGGAATGACCTACGGGGGAAGGTGCAATCCGTGGTCTCAAGACACCACATCGTGGTTTAGAGGACTGACGCCGGACCCTGCCTCCTCCCCCACAACTAACAACATGGGAGGACAAGGTCCTACACATGAATGGAAGCACTGGGGTACAGGGTCACCCACCCATTGCACACCATGGCACACGCAGATGCAATAATCATGCCTTTACACCCCTGCAGGACCCCTACCCAACGTCACCGGACAGGAGGTTCCAGACATGTCCACTCCACCCACAGAAGAGGCCCACAGTGATGACAGCAGCTCTGTCCAACTGGATCTAGATGACCAGCCCGGCCAACCTGGGACCTCGGGACAGTCGGTTCCCCTCACACTGGCACAGGCCACCACAAAGCCTCCCCCCTCAGGAAACACCAGCACAGCACCCACCCAGCGGGCCCATACCTCTGTACCCAGGACACGTCAATCAGCGGTGTGTCCACCACTACAGGGAACCCAGGGAAACCCACCACCCCAACAACAACAGGGACCTGGGGGCAGTGGTAGTGGGCACATGGTCCAGGAGACAGAGGCACAGGAAAACAGGGGATCTGGGAGGGCTGCTATGCGACAGGGGACGGACAGGCCAAGGGAACCCACCCTCCATGAGGCCCTCTCCTCCATCATAGGAGCATATCACCACTCCCAGGAGACGATGGCTACGGTCCTGGCCAAGTTTCAGGAGACCCAGCGCATGCAGGACGAACAGTATTTGGGGTTCAGGGAGGAGCTCAGAACCATCAGCTCCGCCCTGGAAACCATCGTAGGGGTGCTGAAGGACATACAAAAGACCATGAGGGACACTGTGGCACTCCAAGGGGCCCTTGACACTAGTATGGACGATGAACTGCCCACCACCTCCGCCCGCGCTAGTGGACAGGACGCCCACACCAGCACTCCACCCCCTGTAGATGGAGAACCACCCCGCAAGCGGTCCCTGAGATCCAGGAACAGGACAGAGCAAGATGGCAATACCCCCGCCAGGAAATGAGACCACCCTGATTGTCCTCCCACTGTCTCACTTTGTTACCCTGTCCAGATTGGAACTGCCCCAGCTCCACTTCCTATGCCCATCAGGGCAGTGCACCTGTGAGACTAATAGACTAGACTCTGCCATGGACATTCCTCCACCATCACCCATCATCATTTTGCCACCCCATCCAATATTTAGCACTTCAATAAACACCCTTGAACCACAAAACAATCTGGAGTCAGTCTGTGATTTGGAAAATGTGTATTAGCTATGACAGTGACAAAATGCGTTTTTTAATGTAATGCCAACATACCTATGTCACACATCACAAGTCCGTGAAGGATGCAAGCAGTTGACACACGTTGGTAACCACACCTGTGAAACCGTAATGGAAAGGTACAACTCAGTTAACAAAAACTGCTACTAATTGACAGACAGGATAGAGGTAGAAGTGTGAAAGTGAATGTAATAGTAAACAAAATTGTTCTCACCTGTGTGTCACTGGAAATATTGCTGTATGACTGACTCCCTGTTGTCTATGTCTTCTTCCTCAGCTTCATCCTCATCACTGTCCACAGGCTCCACAGGCTCCACAGCTGCCACAACACCGTCATCTGGACCATCATCCTGCAGAAAAGGCACCTGGCGTCGCAAAGCAAGATTGTGTAGCATCGAGCAGGCGATGATGATCTGGCACACCTTCCTTGGTGAGTAGAAGAGGGAACCACCTGTCATATGGAGGCACCTGAACCTGGCCTTCAGGAGGCCGAAGGTGCATTCGATCACCCTCCTAGTCCACCCATGGGCCTCATTGTAGCGTTCCTCTGCCCTGGTCCTGGGATTCCTCACTGGGGTCAATAGCCATGACAGGTTGGGGTAACCAGAGTCCCCTAATAGCCACACACAGTGCCTCTGGAGTTGACCCATCACATACGGGATGCTGCTATTCCGCAGGATGTAGGCGTCATGCACTGAGCCAGGGAACATAGCATTTATCTGGGAGATGTACTGGTCTGCCAAACATACCATCTGTACATTCATGGAATGATAACTCTTCCGGTTCCTGTACACCTGTTCACTCCTGTGGTGGGGGACCAGAGCTACATGGGTGCCATCAATAGCTCCTATGATGTTGGGGATATGTCCCAGGGCATAGAAGTCACCTTTAACAGTAGCCAAATCCTCCACCTGAGGGAAAACGATGTAGCTCCTTACCTGTTTCAGCAGGGCAGACAACACTCTGGACAACACGTTTGAAAACATAGGCTGGGACATCCCTGATGCCATGGCCACTGTTGTTTGAAATGATCCACTTGCAAGGAAATGGAGCACTGATAGCACCTGCACTTCAGGGGGTATTCCTGTGGGATGGCGGATTGGTGACATCAGGTCTGGCTCCAACTGGGTACACAGTTCCTGGATTGTGGCACGGTCAAACCTGTAGGTGATGATCAAATGTCGCTCCTCCATTGTTAACAGGTCCACCAGCGGTCTGTACACCGGAGGATTCAGCCATCTCCTCAAATGTCCCAGCTGACGGTGCCTAAGAAGGACAACAGTGACCACAGAGTCAACAAATTCCCAAGTATGTACCCACAGCTACACAGAACACGACACCAAATACAAAACTCTTCCTGTATGTGTGTGGAGTGTGGGCCTAGGTATGTGTGACGCAGTAGTAAATGAAGCCATGTGGGCCCCTGAAATGACGGCTGCCTGACCTCTAAAGTGGGACATTGGGATGTGAAGTATCTGCGCTGGCGTTGTACACCGTCGCGGTAGGCGGTCGTAGAACGCAGCGCAATGCTGCATTGGTTAACATTGGACCCTATGGGTCCCAGGAGCCAACGACAAAGTGCACCAGCAGTGATGATACGCACTGCCGCGGACGTCACCGCCGCGGACGTCACCGCCATTTTCTATCTATTCAATCACTCGATACCTGATCTTCGACAGGAGAGGACCTACACTGCAAGTGCTGCTGTGACCTCCGTCTGGAAGAGACAATGGCTGCTGCGTCTGGGGAAAGGGCCCCTGCCTTCACTGCTCAGGAGTTGGAGAAGCTAGTCGACGGGCTCCTCCCCCAGTACACGCTACTCTACGGTCCTCCAGACCAACAGGTAAGTACACAGGGAGCACGTTGTATGGGCTATGCTGGGTGGAGAGGGCTGGATGTCAGTAGGAAGGGGGCAGAGTTCAGCGACCATGAAGGACTGTGAATGCATGTGCCACATGGCAAGGGTAGTGATGGGGGCCACTCACATCGATGGTGCAGTTGGTAATGACTTCTCTTCTTCCCCTGTACATGTCATGTAGGTCAGCGCCCACCAGAAAAGGACATTTGGCCTGCCATCGCCAAGGACGTCCGGACCCTGGGGGTCTACCAGAGACGGGGCACCCACTGCCGGAAAAGATGGGAGGACATTCGCCGCTGGAGCAAGAAGACGGCGGAGGCTCAGCTGTGGATGGCCTCCCAACGTGGGAGGGGTGCCCGTCGCACCATGACCCCCCTGATGTTCCGGATCCTGGCGGTGGCCTACCCGGAGTTGGATGGGTGCTTGGGGCATCAGAGCAGACACAAGGGGGTGAGTACAACACCATTCAGCGGACTTTGCTCGCAGTGGAGGGGTCTGGGTGGGGGAGGAGGGCTGTGGGTTTCCCTAGGCCAGGGTGAATTCCGTAGGCTAGGCCCCTCCGTAATGCAGGCCATGTGGCACTCCACCCCACCTCTGTAGAGTGCCAAGTACAGGTATACATGCCCCTGTGTCATCTATCTGTGCAGATGTCCACCGTAGCCATGTAGGCCAGATCCCAGGAATTGCATCTGTAGAGGCCAAGAGCATGGCGTAGTGCAGGGGGCTTCTGTTTCTGTATTGTCCGCCAACGGTAGCGGTCAGCCATGCACCCAACCTGTCTTTCTTCTGTCGTTCCCCCCCCCCCCCTTTTTGTGCTTTCCCTGTTCTCTTGTGCATCAGCATCATCAGGCGGAGGTACAGTGGCACCGGAGCACAAGGGAGCTGCATCCCACATGGCCATGGAGGGCCACACCACAGACTCTGTATACACCAGTGGGACGGAGGGCGAGGGGAGCTTCACGTCGGTCACTGGATCACCAAAATAGTGACACGGACTCGTCCGCCGATGGGAGCTCCCTTGTGGTGGCGGCACCATCTGTGCCCCCCACTTCTACAGGTACAGCCGCCACCCCCCCTACCAGCACCGCCCTCCCAGCAGCCCCTCCGCCTTCGCTACGGGGCCCGCTCACCCAGGAGGGTGGGCATCACCTTCACCCCAGGAACCTCAGCCCCTGCCCCAGTCACCCCTGCTGCCCTCAGTGAGGAGGCCATTGACCTCCTCAGGTCACTCACTGTTGGGCAGTCTACCATTGTGAATGTCATCCAGGGTGTAGAATGAGAGTTGCAACACGGTAATGCATTCCTGTAGGGCATTCATTCTGGTCAGGCTGCCCTTCAGCGAACCCTGCAATCTCTGGCCTCAGCACTGATGGCAGCCATTGTCCCTGTGTCTAGCCTCCCCCTCCAACTTCCTCCACCCAGACCCAAATCCCTGTACCCCAGCCTATCCCAAGCACACCATCAGACAAGCATGCACACACCTCAACACCCAAAAGTATCTCAAGCAAACATAAGCACCACACAACCCACAGGCACTCACACAAGCATCACCCACATACAGACACACCAACATCCACTGCCTCCACTGTGTCCCCCTCCTCGTCATCTCCCTCCTCCCTCCCAGTGTCATCTACACTCTCACCTGCATGCACTACATCTACAGGCACTAGGACTCGCACCAGAACACCCATCACCACACCCCACTCACCTGCACTCACTACCCCCACTACCATTTACACGTCCCCTGTGTCCACTCCCAGTGTGTCTGTGACACCCCCTCCCAAAGTACACAAACGCGGGCACCCACACACCCAACATCCATCCACCTCACGACAGCCTCCAGTACCTGCACCTGCACCCAAATCACCTAAAGTTAAACCTCCTACAACCACCTCCTCTTCCTCCACTCCCAGACCCCCTCCAGCTACCCATCCCAGTGTTTGTCAGAAACTCTTCCTCAGCAACGTTGAGCTCTTTCCCACCACCCCCACCCCTCCAATTCATAGGTCCTGTAGTAGCACCTCAGCCAAAAAAAGTCCGGTACCAGTGGTGCTTGTTAAAGGTGTGTGGAGTGCACCGGCCACCTGGGCAGCCAGTGTGACACGGAGCCAAAGCACTGCCAGTCCACCCCCTCTAAAGCACCTTAAGTTGGAAAGTGGCCGACGGGAGAGGGTGAAGACTCCTGCTGGCAAAACAGCTCACAAGGGTCCCAGGGGGAGTGCCGAGTCAGCTGTGACTCCTACCAAGGTGGTGAAGAGGCAGAAGAAGTCTCCAAAGTCTGGTAAGAGCAGCACGGCGGAGAAGGCCGCCATCCTCCCCGCCGGCCGGGACGCCACCGCCAGCACTGTCGTCACTGGTCCGGAGACCACCGCCAGAGTCAGTGCCCTGGAGGGCAGCAGTATCGTCACTGGTCCGGAGACCACCGCCAGAGTCAGTGCCCTGGAGGGCAGCAGTATCGTCACTGGTCCGGAGACCACCGTCAGAGTCAGTACCCTGGAGGGCAGCAGTATCGTCACTGGTCAGGAGACCACCGCCAGCATTAGTGACCTGGAGGGCCCCTGCAGCCACAGCCCCGCTGGGCACTGAGGGACCGTAATGCCACACACCGCTGAACAGGTCAGAGACAGCAGAGGCAAGCACCGCTGAACAGGGCAAAGCACCGCCATGCTGAAGACCGCTGAACAGGGCAACGCACTGCTGAACAGGTCAGAGACAGCAGAGACAAGCACCGCTGAACAGGTCAGAGACTGCCATGGCAAAGCACCGCTGAACAGGGCAAAGCACCGCTGAACAGGCCAAAGACTGCCATGCTGAAGACCGCTGAACAGGGCAAAGCACAGCTGAACAGGTCAGAGACCGCCATGGCAAAGCACCGCTGAACCGGGCAAAGCACCGCCATGGTGAAGACCGCTGAACAGGGCAAAGCACCGCCATGGTGAAGACCGCTGACCAGGGCAAAGACCGCCAAATCAAGCATCGTTAGCCTAGGTGCAGCTGGGACAGTGATGGAACTGGGACCGTCACGGGGAGCGTGATGCACTCTGGGCACCAGTCCCCCTCCAGAACCGGTGGAGACCTGCATCCACTCTGTCTGTCTTTCACAGGATGAAGCACTCTGGGCACCAGTCCCCCTCCAGAACCGGTGGTGACCTGCATCCACTTGAGAGACTGTGGCTTTGCACTCCCCAGGATGGAACAGTGGGCAAACCACCCACTATAGAGACTTGAGAGACTGTGGCTTTGCACTCCCCAGGATAGAACAGTGGGCAACCCACCCACCATAGAGACTTGAGAGACTGTGGCTTTGCACTCCCCAGGATGGAACAGTGGGCAACCCACCCACTGTAGAGACTTGAGAGACTGTGGCATTGCACTCCCCAGGATACATTAATGGGCATGGAGCCCCATCGTGGATCTGGCGTGGTGCTGTAATCCGGCTGTGGTGCCCCCCCTTCCTCTCCCCCTGAGGTGCCTGTTGTATTTCTATCTGATGCCCCTGCAATGTTCTCTCCGTTTGTGGACAGGTATCTAGTGTGGGCCTCGCCCATGCATTTTGGGCCCAGTGGTCCACAGACATTGATATGTGCATACCTGCAGTACTACTCATGATGTATGATTTTCGATTGTTTATATATATCTGTATATATTTGGTTACTCTATTTTAATACATTACAATGTTTGGACTGATTTCCTTTTGTCTTTGCATTCTTCTGGGGGGGTTGTGGGTTGTTACTGTGCTGTTTGGAAATGCATTGGTGTGTGTGTTGTAGTAGGTGAGGGTCGGGTTGGGGTGTTGCATGTGTGTCCCCCTGACTTTTGCCTCCCCGCCCCCATGTCGTAGGTGCAGTACTCACCGTTGTCTACGGCACCTAAGTTGCTGATGTTCGTAGAAGAGCAGGTAGACAAGCACAGGGAGTATTTGGAGTTCGGGCTCCATGGTGCCCTCCTTCCTCGTGGCGTGTATTAAGGTGAGAGTTTTCCCATTGCAAAAGCTGTTTCCGCCGTGTTTATATCCACGGGGAATCCGCTGCGGAAAAGGTGGCGGATTGGCGGGTTGTGATACTGTGGGTGGTACTTTGTCTCCCGCCTGTCTGTTGGCGGTGACCGCCGTGCTGCTTGTCTGTACCGGCGTGGCAGTCGGAGTGTTAAAGTGGCTGTCTATGTTGGCGGTTTCCGCCACGGTCATAATTCCCTTTTTTGTCCCCTGGCCTGTTTGCGGTATTACCACAGCTTTAACACCATCCGCCAGGGTTGTAATGACCCCCACTGAGTTTATCAAGTGTGATTACTGTACCTCACTGTATCCAAGTTGCAATGCTTTGTGGAGTTAACCTTGACTGCTCACTGTCACTTGGTAAATCAAGTATAAAGTCAGCAGCCTGGTTATTTACTTGAAAATCAATTTGTATCTTAGGCCTTGGTACAATGATGATAAACAACAGTATCCATCATCAAAACTGGCCAAAAACCATGTAGTGTCCCATGATCCAGAGAAAAGACCTCATGATCTCCTTCTCTGCCTTTATTCCCTTATCTGCAACCACTGGGGATTCTTAGGGCCTCATTACGAGTTTGGTGGTCCATGCATTACCATGGCGGTGGTGACAGCTGACCGCCATCAGCTTGGCGGTCGGACCAATGTATTATGAGAAATGCAGGCATATGGAGCAAAGACAGCTGTGATTAGGTGGCACAGCAAGGCAGTGCAGACCACCACTGTCATGAAGCAGGACAGATGGGCCGACCGAGCCTGTGTTTCCTCCGGACACATTATGAGGTTGCACACCACCAATGCGACTGTAGCAGTCCAACTACTACTTCCCAGTACTCGTAAACGGAGAGTATAAAGGAGCAACTCACCTGGAGGCAGCGTTAAACGTCCTGTTCCACCATGGAGCCCAG
Source organism: Pleurodeles waltl (assembly GCF_031143425.1). Classification (NCBI taxonomy): domain Eukaryota; kingdom Metazoa; phylum Chordata; class Amphibia; order Caudata; family Salamandridae; genus Pleurodeles; species Pleurodeles waltl. The sequence goes on along the minus strand of NC_090448.1, from coordinate 365,101,442 downwards.
CACACACATCCTGCTACTGCTGATTATCGATGGAGACCGAAATCCATACTGCCATGCCATGGATGCAACCAATGGCAAGAACACAAACCTACCTGTGCCGTTATGCTCAACAATGGATCCTCACGCCATCATCCACATGATATGGGGGTCACAATATGGACAACAAGTACAGGTGTCATTGTGTCCACAGTCAGACTTATTCAAACAGAAGGACACATTAACAGCCATCAAACGCCCCCTTTGGGCAGGTCACTCACACTGCACTGTCACACTACACAAAAACACACAGCTGCACATCTTAGGCACAGGGACAGTGAAGCGTACACAACATTGTGTCACACACCACCAACATCACAGCAACATCCCATCTACCAATACAACTGACACCCTCACATTGCACACATGTGATGGACTGACTCAATATTCAACACACATATGTATGGAATTGTCATAAAACACAAACACCACTCCCATTAAACAGCCCTGTAATGGACCCACACATCACCCACATCGCAAAGCACAATGGAAGGACAATGGGATGCACAATAGTCAGAGAGACAAATATCCAAAGTTCTCCATGCAAAAAATACCTGCATATTAAGGATGGGGACAACAGGAGCACAAAGGGAAGAATGCTGCTGGGAGTTTGCAGGAGTGGTTGTCTTGTGTGTCAGTGTCGATGTCTTGGGTGTGTGCGTGTGTGAGGTATGCTTCTGTGTGGGTCGTGTCTGTTGCTTGTGTGAGTGTGGCATTTACATGCCTTAGGGGGCTAGGAGGTGAAGGTGTTGGATGATGGAGTGATGGATGTGTGTATCTGCTGGGGTGATGCTGGCAGTGGTGGATATCTGTGGTTCTGTTAGGAGGGTGTCTGCAGGTATGATGGATATGGTGGATGTCTATGTGTCTGTTGGGGTGGTGCCTGCGGGTATGGTGGATGTTTGTCTGTTGTGGTTGTGTCTGTGGGTATGGTAGGTGTGGTTGATGTGCCACTGGCTGTTGTGGTGGTGCCTGTGGGTATGCTTAATTTGGTGTGTGCACCGGTGAGGGTGGTGAAGGTGTTTGCTGAAATGGTGGCTGATGTGTTTGTGGGTGTATGGTGAGTGCTGCTTGTGGTGTGTCTTGTGGTACTTGTGTGAATGTGTGCTGTTTGTGTGTGTTGAGGAAGGTGCATGTGGACGTTTCTGTGTGCTTGGGATAGGTAGAGGAATCAGGGATTTGGAGTGAGAAAAGGGTGGTGGAGTGGGGGAAGAATGTGGCTGCCATCAGTAAGGAGGCGAGAGCCTGAAAAGATCATTACAGTCAGACATGCCACTATGAATTCCTTCCTGGAAAGCATTGGTCTGTTGAAGTTGGCTGGCCAACCCCTGGATGGCATTCATAATGGCAGTCTGGCCCACAGAGATGCTCTGCAGGAGCCTGTTCACTCGGGCAGCAGGAATATCAGCGGTTGGGGCAATGGTGCCTGTGGCAAAGGAGATGCCCATCCTCTTGGGGGGAGTGGTCATGGCCAACTGGGCAGACAGCAACAGGGAGAGTGGTACAGGAGTACGTCCCTATGCGTCCGCCACCACTAGGGAGTGGCCACTGGAGACTGAAACTGATGATAAGGAAGTAGATCAGATCTCATCCGTGGTACTCCCCTCACCCTCCGGGCCAATGGGTACCTCTGTGTCAGTTGTGACTTGGCTGAATTTGTGCAATCACAGTAGCCATTGAACAAGTAGGAGACCCCATCACTTTCAATGCTTTGCCTCATGGAGCATGTCTCAGTTACCTGTTGTCATACAATAGTAGCCCAAAGCCAACTTAATTCCTACAGATCCCACACAACGTCTCGCAGACATTTATTTGTCACACACACAATAACACAACAATGTGAAATGATGCTTCCAGAACATGCCATGTTGCTGACAACAGTACAGTAGCCTGGAGAAGGCGACATGGATTTACTCATGTCACATCAGAAAGATATCAACAACTCACACTTCACCAATGAAGTAATGGATGTAGTACTAGTGTTGTTCAGATATGCCACACATTTGGCATGGAAATGTACACTGTAGACATAATGTGCAAATTGACAGGGAGATGTGTCCCTACAATCAACAACACAATGAATCAGCAAGCCCAGGGAAATCACCACTCATGTCTGGCATCCATACAATGACATGCTCTGATTGCATCAGAAGACGCCATTAGTCCTTTGTATGTTGGAGAGTCCCAGAGATATGCAAGTACTTGTAGAAGGACCTGAACATGTTTCCCAAGGGGAAGATACACCAATTTCTCTATTTTGGTACTGCAAACCCAGATATCTGTGGATGAATGGCTGTATCCAACCATATGTTATTCCAACATACATGCAAGTCTATCCATGATCCATGCCAACAGTTATGTTCCCCATTCCATGTGCGCAGTGCATTTTGCTGCACAATGCCACATCAATGGCCTGAAAATGCACATTGTGGCTGCACAATCTAGTCATACACATCTTGTCCCTCATTGCTACTGCAGGTGTATATGCCAAATGACATGCTATAATGGGTGAGAGTTTGCCTCAGCCAACAATCAATGGTGACACACTCCTGTCTGTAGCACCACATGAAATGTAATCCCATTGCAAATCTCCTATTCCACATACAGGTTGGCATGCACATATATGTAAGGGAATACAGAAATCATCCCATTGACATGGGAAAACCATGCATACCATATCAGTGTACACATTTTGTCAAAAGAGAAAGGGACACAGGATAACATGAAAGTACAACAAATGTTGACAACAATGATCACACCTAAATCATGTCAATGAACATTCACCACTTACCAAAGGAAAGTAATGATCTGTAGCTGCACCCAAAGAAACATGTGTGCTCTGTCCCATGTATGATGGCCACCTCCACATTACTGATGATAGTGAGGCACCAACACCCTTCACGCATTGAAGAAAAGAAGCTTCTGGGGGGCAGATGCAAATATACTCATTTGACCAGACACATGGCTGAGGGCAGTGATCAGTGACTTCCTTACTGTTAGCCTGTAACACTGAAGAGTAGTGGTTTGTTGCAAACAATGTACACCCACTACAACAATAAACATTACTTGATTGATCAATGTACACAGCCAAGTGTTGTTCCTGGAGAGCAAATCATTTGTGGATTGTACACAGTTGTGTCTTAGACCCCTGGGCAAATAGGCAAGGCACTTCAGTGTGCACCACATGACATATCTACACAAACAATCACTCATCTACTGTGTAAAACGTGGCTTATCCCTAATCGTCAGGGAGTGATGTCAGAACATATTCACTTGGCAATGTGACAGGCAGGAATATGCCCTGAAATTACTCCCTTGCGGCTGCTGTGCTCCCTTTAAACACCCATCAAGGTCTGGGTATGCCACGGCCAGGATGCGTGACATTAAGAGAGTCATGGTCTGATGTGCGCACCACGAACATTGGGAGGACAGCCCTAGCTGGACCTCCGCCATCTTTCGAGCCCGGTGTCTCAGGTTCCCCCTCCTCTTGCCACAGTGAGCGCTATGCCTGATGTGGACCCCCATATCGCCTTCTGATGGGCGTTGACCTGCATGGATGCAAGAGAAAAATCAAGAGATTACATTCACAAGTTTTTGCAGTAATGGTTCAGTCACATGCATGTCAGAATTACCAAGCTAGAAACTGTCAATTTGTTAACACTCCACAAGTGTAAAGCACACAAGCCAATAAATACAGGGACATGATTACAAACATGTATATCCATCTGCAGACTAATCTACTCTGCAGGCTGGGAATACAGAACCTACATGACACTTGCATTTCCATCACTTGCATGCATAGCAGTACATCATGTGGCCATCAGAAATTTTGCAGGTGGTTTGTGTGGAAACCTGAAGGGCAGAGTGAGTCAGAATGTGAAATCCAGACAACAGTTTGTTAATGCAAGATGTGGTTTGGAAGATCGGTGGTACAATACACATTGCTCACAAGATCCTCAAATGACTCAAGATGCATACGCTGCTCATGCTGCAATGCACTTACATGTTCTCCAACATATACAACAATCATGAAGAAGGAGTTGTCATTTGTTGGCAGTAAAGTCTCCTAACTAACCTTGTTATATGCATCCATCACAAGAAGGATTTACGACCTCAAAAACCTCACACACCATAATGTGCCTGAACTTAACATTTAGCACTGACCAGCAATACCTGCAAAATGTACATCCCATTGATGCCACACAGACTGCAACAACAGGCACACAAGAAGTCTTATTGGCACAGAGGTGCACATTGTAGTCTATAAGGAGGGAAAGGATGGTGTCGAACAGAATCAATTGTGACTATGAGAATCTTACCTGCTAGCCTGGTGAGCCATAGAACTGTCCATACAGGGATAGGACCTCATCATCAAGCCTCTTCAGCTCCTCTGGAGAGAAGATGGTGGCCCTATCACCTGCTGGATGTGGCATGATTGCTCCCAGAGGGGGTACAAAGCAGCGCTGGTAGTGTAGGTGTTGCTGGCAGCAGTGTCAGGAGTCAATTGAGTGAATGTGCACATCATGACGGTCATGTCTGCCACAGCCATTGAGCCGCGACTGCCACAGGCAGCAATGTTAGCCAATGGCTGTGTCTGCTGTGATTGGAACCGCCTAATCCCCTGAAGACTTCCACCGGCGGCCCCAGGCAGTTCCTAATGTCCAGTGGAGTAGGTTAGCCATCTGCCATTTGGTGGCCTGAAAAACTATATTTGGCTTTGTAAACTGCATCACAACTATATATGTGTTGTGGCATTGCAAATATCCTTATTCTGTCTAGTCATGTAGGTCCTTCTACACAACCACCAATGTAGTGTGTTGCAGGACACAGATGGTATTTGACGGTGGTGCACGGTCCACCCCCACCGATGTTCATTTCGGTGGACTGAATATACAGGCACATTTTTAGGGCCAATTGTGTAGCACATCTTTGAGTTTTGTCTAATTCAGTGTTGTGGGCACATGTTGACAACCATGGGGGTCAAATGTGACCCTTGTGTAGTTGCCAGCTGTGATGTGTACTGGGTATCATGTCTATCCAGTAAGAAATGCTTTGTCACATGATAATATTGGCATGCATAATGTATGTTGCTGTGGGCACACTGACTAATGGTACAAGTCATGTCTTTTCACACATAGGTACCCTAGGTGAGGGAGGATGCAACAACCTCCTGTCTACCATCCACTGTCAGACCTTTAGTCCATGGAGCAATGTCATATAATTATGTTGCACCACCTGAAGAGGCAAACAATAGTGGACATATGCAGTCATTTGGAGCCAGATCTGATGCCAGCTATTGGTTATCCTACCTGCATATGATCCATTGTACAAGTCATGTCAGTTTTGCATTTCCCAGCCACAGGGTCCTTCCAACATACAGTTTCCCTATCTGCTGGTATGTCCTAACCAATGTTCAGTCTGGGGCTGAAGGATTTCCTCTCAGCAAAGTTTAAATACATTGGCAGCTATATCAGGTTCACCTGATGTGAGGATTTAGCTAATGTGAAGGCCGACTTATGATTCTGGCCGCCTCCCACATATAGTGGGGGCCATTGATGGCACATATGTTGGCTTTGTGCCACCGCAGGCCAGTGAGCAAGTCTATTGCAACAGAAAGAAATTCTATTCCATCAACATGCAAGTTGTCTGTTTGGCGGATCTCTGCATATCACATATCTGTTGCCGTTACCCTGGATCAGCCCATGATTCCTTCATAATGTGGAACAGCACCATACCCCAGCTGATGTCACAACTGCACCCAGAGAGGGCCTGACTGGTTGGTAAGTCACGTCTGTCCTGATTGTGTGTGTGTAATGTCAGGTGCTACAATCATGGAGTGAGTCATTGTTGCACTTATGTCCCATTCCTTAACAGGGGATTCCGCTTATCCAAACCATCCTTGGTTGTTGATGCCGGTGAAGAATCTAACTACGCCAGGGGAAGACCGCTTTAATGAGGCTCGTAGAAGAAAATGGCGGCCAGTGGAGTGGGCCTTTTGGCTCCTGAAGGCTAGATTCCGCTGTCTGGACAGGAGTGATGGAACTCTCCTCTACTCACGCAGGAAAGTGTGTCAGATCACTGTGGTATGCAGCATACTCCACAGCATTGCCCCTCGGTGGGATATCCCATACATCCCAGAGGAGGGGGAGCTGTAATGCCACTGGGTGTGACTCCTGAAATGCCAAGTGAGGATGACATTGATGAAGAGGAAGGACCTGATCTGCAGGAAAGGATGTCATGTGATGTAATGACTGTGACTGTACAATGAACTGTAGTTGTGAGATTGTGTGGAGCTGGGTGTTTTGGAAACAGCTAGGGTGCTGATACTCTGCAATATTCAGCCAAAGGCTGCTTGATGAGATAGCTGTTGACACATCCCCACCTTGATGATGTTGCTTTGTGTGTGTCAGTTTCCTTGCAATTTACTTTGTTTTATAGTTGCTTGCTATGTGACTTGTGTCATAGGTATGGTTTCAAGCTTATATTCCTTGTTTCGTTCTTTGTACCGGTTCCTTCACCATGACATCTTCATGCGGGCATTTCAGACTTGTGACATTGGCAGGTATCTGATGCTGTTCTGACATACAAAGTCGGTATGGATTATTCTAGGTAATGTAGGTCGCAGAGTTTGGATGTATGAGGCCTGTTCCAGGATAGTTTGCACAGTGTTTGGTAGAGGTACAGAAGTGGACATAGCACTTGTTTGGTGTGTTGTGGGAGACCTGATGCATCATGTGTGTCATCATGTGGTCAGACAATATGTAGTCCTAGCTTTTGACCAATTCATTGCTGTCTCACGTTGGCTAAACACTCTTTCTATGTGACCTGTATATAGGTGTAGATATTTTTCATCATTGCAGGCCACAGTGCCTGTGCCACAATACTGACACATGTTTCTATCATACCACTAGATGCATGGGAACTGGGCTATAATGTCCCTGTGATCAGGGACTGTTGTACTGCCATCTGTCTGTATCTTGGATTATGTGATGTTGTATTACTTTGACATGGTATGTGATAAGACTAAAGCTGCTGACATCAACCACTTCAATGTGTGCCTATTTTACAGGACTATGGGGGTCATTACAACCCTGGCGGACGGTGTTAAAGGTGCGGTAATACAGCAAAGAGGACGGCAGACAAAGAAAGGGAATTATGAAGGTGGTAGAAACCGCCAACATAGACAGCCACTTTAACACTCCGACCGCCAGGGCGGTACAGACAAGCAGCGCAGCGGTCACCATCATCAGACAGGCGAAAGACAAAGTACCGCCCATAGTATCACAACCCGCCAATCCGCCACCTTTTCCGGGGCGGATTCACCGTGGATAAAAACACTGCAGAAACAGTTTCTGCAATGGGAAAACGCTCACCTTAACACATCCCACGAGGAAGGAGGACACCATGGAGCCGGAATTACAAATCTTACCTGCCCTTCTCTTCCTACTCATCTACGAAGACCAGCGGCGGCGGCGGCGAAGACAACGGTGAGTACTGCACCTACGACATAGGGGAGGGGGAGGCAAAAGTCAGGGGGACACACACGCAACACCCCCACCCCCATCCCCACCCTTGCATATTACAACACACACACCAATGCATTTACAAACATCACAGTAACAACCCACAACCCCCCGGAAGAATGCAAACACAAAACGAAATCAGTTCAAACATTGTAATGTATCAAAATACATGTGTCAATTATTTACAGATATATATAAACTCATACAAGGTATATACAGTACGAGAAGTAGTGCAGATATGCACATCTCAGTGTCCGTGCACCACTAGACCAAAAATGCATGGGTGAGGCCCACACAAGATACCTGTCCACAAACGGAGAGAACACTGCCGGGGCATCAGAGAGAAAAACAACAGGCACCTCAGGGGGAAGGGAAGGGGGGGGCACCTCAGCCGGATTACAGCACCACACCACATCCACGACGGGGCTCCATGCCCATTGATGTATCCTGGGGAGTGCAAAGCCACAGTCTCACAAGTCTCTACAGTGGGTGGTTTGCCCACTGTTCCATCCTGGGGAGTGCAAAGCCACAGGCTCACTAAATCAAATCAAATCAAATCAAATCATTAACATTTATAAAGCGCGCTACTCACCCGTGCGGGTCTCAAGGCGCTAGGGGGGAAAGGGGGGGTTATCGCTGCTCGAACAGCCAAGTCTTTAGGAGTCTCCGGAAAGCGGAGTGGTCCTGGGTGGTCCTGAGGCTGGTGGGGAGGGAGTTCCAGGTCTTGGCCGCCAGGAAGGAGAAAGATCTCCCACCCGCCGGGGAGCGGCGGGTGCGAGGGACGGCAGCAAGTGCGAGGCCAGCGGAGCGGAGGGGGCGGGTGTGGACGTAGAAGCTGAGGCGTCTGTTGAGGTATTCCGGTCCCTTGTTGTGGAGGGCTTTGTGTGCGTGGGTGAGAAGACGGAAGGTGATCCTTTTGCTGACTGGGAGCCAATGCAGGTGTCTCAGGTGTGCGGAGATGTGGCTGTTGCGGGGTACGTCGAGGATGAGGCGGGCCGAGGCGTTTTGGATGCGTTGCAGGCGGTTTTGGAGTTTGGCTGTGGTCCCGGCGTAGAGGGTGTTGCCGTAGTCCAGGCGGCTCGTGACGAGGGCGTGGGTCACGGTTTTTCTGGTGTCGGCGGGGATCCAGCGGAAGATCTTACGGAGCATGCGGAGAGTGAGGAAGCAGGCGGAGGACACGGCGTTGACTTGCTTGGTCATGGTGAGAAGAGGGTCCAAGATGAAGCCAAGGTTGCGGGCGTGGTCTGCGGGGGTCGGTGCGGTGCCGAGGGCCGTGGGCCACCAGGAGTCGTCCCAGGCGGACGGGGTGTTGCCGAGGATGAGGACTTCCGTTTTTTCAGAGTTCAGCTTTAGGCGGCTGAGCCTCATCCAATCTGCGACGTCCTTCATACCCTCTTGTAGGTTGGTCTTGGCGCTGGCGGGGTCCTTGGTGAGGGAGAGTACAAGTTGGGTGTCGTCGGCGTAGGAGGTGATGATGATGTCGTGCTTGCGTACGATGTCGGCGAGGGGGCTCATGTAGACATTGAAGAGTGTCGGGCTGAGCGATGAGCCTTGAGGTACGCCGCAGATGATCTTGGTGGGTTCTGAGCGAAACGGAGGGAGGTAAACTCTTTGGGAGCGGTTAGCGAGGAAGGAGGCGATCCAGTCCAGGGCCTGGCCTTGGATCCCGGTGGAGCGTAGGCAGGTGATTAGGGTGCGGTGACAGACGGTGTCAAAGGCAGCCGAGAGGTCGAGGAGAATGAGGGCGACTGTTTCACCGTTGTCCATCAGGGTTCTGATGTCGTCTGTGACTGAGATGAGGGCGGTTTCCGTGCTGTGGTTGGTTCGGAATCCGGTTTGTGAAGGGTCGAGCAGGTTGTTGTCTTCCAGGAAGGTGGTCAGCTGTTTGTTGACGGTCTTTTCTATTACCTTGGCTGGGAAAGGTAGAAGAGAGATGGGGCGGAAGTTTTTCAGGTCGCTTGGGTCAGCCGTAGGTTTCTTTAGTAGGGCGTTGACTTCAGCGTGCTTCCAGCATTCGGGGAAGGTAGCAGAAGAAAAAGAAGAGTTGATGACGGTCTGGAGGTGCGGGGCGATGATGTCGTCGGCTTTGTTAAAGATGAAGTGCGGGCAGGGGTCCGAAGGGGCGCCGGAGTGGATAGAGTTCATGATGGATTTGATTTCTTCCGTGTTGATGTGGGTCCAGTTGTTGAGGGTGATGTCCGGGGAAGCGGGTTCAGTGGTGTATGGTTGGGTCTGGTGTCCGAAGCTGTCGTGGAGGTCGCTGATCTTGCGATGGAAGAAAGTGGCGAGGGATTCACACAAATCCTGTGAGGGCGTGACGGCGTTGGCGCTGGCGCTGGGGTTGGAAAACTCTTTGACGATGCTGAAGAGTTCTCTGCTGTTGTGGCTGTTTTTGTCTAGTCTGTCGGTGAAAAAGTTCCTTTTGGCAGTGCGGATCAGGTGGTGGTGTTCGCGTGTAGCGTTCTTGAGGGCGGTCATGTTGTCAGCGGTGTGGTCCTTGCGCCAGGCCTTCTCAAGGGCACGACAAGTTTTCTTTGATTCTTTGAGGGTGTCAGAGAACCAGAGAGGTTTTTTGGTGTTGGTCTGTCGATGCGTGCGTTTGAGGGGAGCAAGGTTGTCAGCACAGTTGGAGATCCAGTTTGTGAGGTTGAGAGCTGCGTCGTTGGGGTCGGTGGTGAGGGTGGGTTGGTTGGCGGCGAGAGCGGAGAAGAGTTGCTCTTCAGGGATCTTGTTCCACTGTCAATGAGGGATGGGTTGAGTGCGGAGGTGGGAGGTCTCGCGTCGGAATGTGAAGTGGACGCAGCTGTGGTCGGTCCAGTGTAGGGCAGAGGTGTGGCTGAAGAAGACGTGTTTGCTGGCGGAGAAGATAGGGTCGAGCGTGTGTCCGGCGATGTGGGTGGCGGTGTTCACCAGTTGTTTGAGGCCGAGGTTGGCGAGGTTGTCGAGCAGGGTTGTGGTGTTGGGGTCGTTGTTTTGTTCCAGATGGAAGTTGAGGTCGCCTAGGAGGATGTAGTCCGGTGAGGCGAGGGCGTGCGGGGAGATGAAGTCGGCGATGGCGTCGCTGAAAGAGGCGCGAGGTCCGGGAGGACGGTAGACGAGGGATCCTCTGAGGGTGGTCCTTGGGTCGGTGCGAATCTGAAAATGCAGGTGTTCAGCGGCGAGGGGGGGGTCTTCGGTGGAGGTGGTGACGCTGATGGAGTCTTTGAAGATGATGGCGACACCTCCTCCTACTTGGTTGGTGCGGTCTTTTCTGGAGATCTTGTAGCCTTCGGGGATGGCGGTAGCGATGTCTGGAGCAGAGGAGGCGTTCATCCATGTCTCCGTGATGAAGGCGACGTCCGGGGCTGTGGAGTCCAGGAGGTCCCAAAGTTCAACGGCGTGCTTGTGGACGGAACGAGCGTTGATCAGGATGCACTTGAGGTGGTTGATGGCGCGTGGGCTTGTGGTCGTGGTAGTTGCGTGGTGGAAGATGCGTTTGCAGGAGTTGCAGGCGAAGGGTCCATGGGTGCGTTTGGGGTGAGCTAGGAAGCAGGTTTTGGAGCGCCCTGGGTTGAGGGCGTGGAGGGTGGTGGGGTCATAGCGGATCAGCGGGGCTTGGGGGAGCTGGGGACCAGGGGTCGTGGCGCTGGGCGCGGGCCAGGCGCGGACGGGCGCCATAAGAGGTAGGAGGGGGGGGGAGGGGTCAGCTGGGGGCGAATGGGAGCTGGGGGGCGGGGGCGTGCAGGAGGTCGCGGCGGGAAAGCGCGAGGGAGGGGGGGGACAGGTAGAGTGAGAGGAGCTGGGGGAGGGGGTTTAGGGTGGAGGAGGGTGAGTGTTAGGAGGTTTGGAGGTTAGGGAGAGAGATAGGAGTAGGGTTGTGAAGATAGGGGAGGGGGGGTTGTAGAGGTGGGTGAGGGAGAGAGGTAGAGTGAGAGGATAGGGAGATAGGTAGTAGAGGGGGTGGCGGGAGGGGGGGAGAGATAGAGAAATAGATAGAGAAAATAGATAGAGAAGTCGATAGATGGGGAAATAGATAGATAGACAGATAGGTAGGTAGGAGGAGGTGGAGAGTGGGGGAGTTAGATAGTGAGATAGGGAGCTAGAGAGATAGGAAGATAGGAGGAGTGAGGGAGGTAGATAGCGAACGGGTTAGCTAGGGGTGAGAGAGGGGGAGGCGAGTGAGGGAGGGGGATGAGGAAGGAGCAGGAGGGCAGGCTCGGGGGAAGAAGACGGAGGAGGTAGAAGAGCCGAAGACAGGAGAACAGAAGACAGAAGAACAGAAGACAGAAGCACAGAAGATCGGAAGAGCAGAAGAACAGAGAAGAACAGAGAAGAACACAGAAGAACACAGAAGAACCGAGAAGAAGAACACAGAAGCACCGAGAAGAACAGAGAAGAAGAACACAGAAGACCGGAAGAACACAGAAGAACAGAAGGGAAGAACAGAAGAACAGAAGAGAAGAACAGAAGAACACAGAAGAAGATTGCAGAGGGGGGGCGAGGAGGAAGAGACAGAGAGGAGGAAAAGAAGCAAGAGCAGGAGAGAAGGTGAGTGGCGCGGGGCAGGGCGAGGGGCTGGGAGGAGGGGGGTACTTACAGTTAGGTGGGTCTCAGGAACACAGGAACTCGGGAACTTGGAGGAGCTGCAGCGGCAGGGGGAGCGACCTGTAGTCTCTACAGTGGGTGGTTTGCCCACTGCTCCATTCTGGGGAGTGCAAAGCCACAGTCTCACAAGTCTCTACAGTGGGTGGTTTGCCCACTGTTCCATCCTGGAGAGTGCAAAGCCACAGTCTCACAAGTCTCTACAGTGGGTGGTTTGCCCACTGTTCCATCCTGGGGAGTGCAAAGCCACAGTCTCACAAGTACATAACAGCCTCCACTGGTTCTGGAGGGGGACTGGTGCCCAGAGTGTTTCATCCTGTGAAGGACAGAGGTAGTGGATGGATCTCTCCACTGGTTCTGGAGGGGGAATGGTGCCCTGACTTGATTAGTCTCCCCGTGACAGTTCCTGTCCCGTCACAGTCCCAGCTGCACATGGGATAACAATGCCTGATGTGGCGGTCTTTTTCCTTCTTCTGCGGTGCTTGCCCTGTTCAGCGGTGCATGCCCTGTTCAGATGTGCTTTGCCATGGCGGACTCTGGACTGTTCAGCGGTGCTTTGCCATGGCGGGCTCTGGACTGTTCAGTGGTGCTTTGCCATGGCGGTCTCTGGACTGTTCAGCGGTGCTTTGCCATGACGGTCTCTGGACTGTTCAGCAGTGCTTTGCCATGGTGGGCTCTGGACTGTTCAGCGGTGCTTTGCCATGGCGGTCTCTGGACTGTTCAGCGGTGCTTTGCCATGGCGGGCTCTGGACTGGCCATTGGTGTGTGGCATGACGGTCCCTCATTGCCCAGCGGGGCTGTGGCTGCCGGGGCCCTCCTGGGCAATGCCTCTGGCGGTGGTCTCCTAACCAGTGACTATACTTGTGCCCTACTGGGCAATGACTCAGGCGGTGGCCTCCTGACCAGTGACGATACTTGTGCCCTCCTGGGCAATGACTCTGGCGGTGGTCTTCTGACCAGTGACGATACTTGTGCCCTTCTGGGCAATGACTCTGGCGGCGGTCTCCTGACCAGTGACGATACTTGTGCCTTCCTGGGCAATGACTCTGGCGGTGGTCTCATGACCAGTGACGACGGTGCTGGCGGTGGCGTCCCGGCCGCAGGGAAGGATGCTGCCCTTCTCCGCCGTGATGCTCACACCAGGCTGTGCAGACTTCTTCTGGCCCTTCCCCACCTTTGGAGGAGTCACAGCTGACTCTGCAATCCCCCTGGGACCCCTGTGAGTTGTTTTGCCTCAAGGAGTCTTCAGCCGGTCCCGTCGGCCACTTTCCAACTTCAGAGCCTTTACAGGGGGTGGATTGGCAGTGCCTTGGCTCCGTGTCACACTGTCTGCCCTGGTGGCTGGTGCATTCCACACACCTTGAACACGCACCACTGATACTGGAGGCTTTTTGGCTGAGGCGCTACGACAGGACTGATGAATTGGAGGGGGGGCAAAAAGGTCAACTTTGCAGTGGGACAGTTTCTGACGAACACTGGGATGGGTAGCTGGAGGGGGTCTGGGAGTGGAGGAAGAGGAGGTGGTTGTAGGAGGTGTCACTTTAGGTGTTTTGGGTGCAGGTACTGGAGGCTGTCGTGAGGTGGATGGATGTTGGGTGTGTGGGTGCCGGCGTTTGTGTACTTTGGGAGGGGGCGTCACAGACACACTGGAGAGGACACAGGGGACGTGTAAATGGGAGTGGGGGTGGTGAGTGCAGGTGAGCGGGTGTGGTGCTGGGTGTTTTGCTGCGAGTTCTAGTGCCTGTAGATGTAGTGCATGCAAGTGAGAGTGTAGACGACACTGGGAGGGAGGAGGGAGACGATGAGGAGGGGGACACAGTGGAGGCAGTGGATGTTGCTGTGTCTGTATGTGGGTGATGCTTGTGTGAGTGCCTGTGGGATGTGTGGTGCCTATGTTTGCCAGAGCCACTTTTGTGTGTTGAGGTGTGTGCAGGCTGGTCTGATGGTGTGCTTGGGATGGGCTGGGGTACAGGGGATTGGGTCTGGGAGGAGGAAGTTGAAGGGGGAGGCTAGACACAGGGACAATGGCTGCCATCAGTGCTGAGGCCAGAGATTGCAGGGTTAGCTGAAGGGCAGCCTGACCAGAATGAATGCCCTCCAGGAATGCATTACTGTGTTGCAACTCCCTTTCTACACCCTGGATGGCATTCACAATGGTAGACTGCCCAACAGTGAGTGACCTGAGGAGGTCAATGGCCTCCTCGCTGAGGGCAGCAGGGGTGACTGGGGCAGGGCCTGAGGTGCCTGGGGCGAAAGTGATGCCCACCCTCCTGGGAGAGCGGGCACGGGGTGAAGGCTGAGGGGCTGCTGGGAGGGCGGTTTCTGGTAGGGGAGGTGGCGGCTGTACCTGTAGAAGTGTGGGGCACAGATGGTGCCACCACAAGGGAGCTCCCATCGGCGGACGAGTCCGTGTCGCTGGTTGGTGATCCGGTGCCCGACGTGAAGCTCCCCTCGCCTTCCGTCCCACTGGTGCATTCTGAGTCCGTGGTGTGGCCCTCCATGGCCACGTGGGATGCAGCTCCCTCGTGCTCCGGTGCCACTGTACCTCCGCCTGATGATGCTGATGCACAAAAGAACAGGGAGAGCACAAAAAGGGGGGGGGGGGCGACAGAAGAAAGACAGGTTGAGTGCATGGCATACCGCTACCGTTGGCGGACAATACAGACACAGCAGCGTCCTGCACTAGGCCGTGCTCCTGGCCTCTACAGATGCAATTCCTGGGTTCTGGACTACATGGCTATGGTGGACATCTGCACACATGGATGCCACAGGGGCATCTATACCTGTACTTGGCACTCTACAGAGGTGGGGTGGAGTGCCACATGGCCTGCATTACGGAGGGGCCTAGCCTATGGAAGTCGCCCTGGCCTAGGGAAACCCACAGCCCTCCTCCCACACCTAGACCCCTCAACTGCGCGCAAAGTCCCCAGAATGATAGTGTACTCATCCCCTTGTGTCTGCTGTGATGCCCTCAAGCGCCCATCTAACTCAGGGTAGGCCACCACCAGGATCCGGAGCATAGAGGGGGTCATGGTGCGACGGGCACCCCTCCCACGTTGGGAGGCCATCCCCAGCTGAGCCTCCGCCGTCTTCATGCTACAGCGGCGAATGTCCTCCCATCTTTTCCAGCAGTGGGTGCCCCATCTCTGGTGGGCCCCCAGGGTTCGGACTTCCTTGGCGATGGCACGCCAAATGTCCTTCTTCTGGTGGGCGCTGACCTACATGACATGCACAAGGGAAGAAGAGAAGTCATTACCAACTGCACCGTCGATGTGGGTGTCCCTCTTCCCTTCCCCTGCCATGTGGCACATGCATTCACATGCATTCATGTTCCCTGAACTCTGCCCCCTTCCCTCTTACAACTAGCACTCGCCACCCAGGCCTAGCCCATACAACGTGCTCCCTGTGTACTTACCTGTTTGTCTGGAGGACCGTAGAGTAGCGTGTACTGGAGGAGGTCCCCGTCTACTAGTTTCTCCAACTCCTGAGCAGTGAAGGCAGGGGCCCTTTCCCCAGACGCAACAGCCATCGTCGCTTCCAGACCGAGGTCACAGCAGCACTTGCAGTGTAGGTCCTCTCCTGTCAAAGGTCAGGTATCGAGTGATTGAATAGTTCGAAAATGGCGGTGACGTCCGCGGTGGGGCGTATCATCAACGGCGGCGCACTAGTTCATTGGCTCCTGGGACCCATAGGGTCCAATGTTAACCAATGCTGCATTGCGCCGCGGTCTACCACCGCGACGGTGTGCTGCGCCAGCGCAGTTACCTCACAATACCATTGTCCCAGTTTAGAGGTCAGGCAGCCACCATTTCAGGGGCCCACATGGCTTCATTTACTTCTGTGTCACACATAGCTAGGCCTACACTCAACACACATACAGAAATGGTTTTGTGTTTGGTGTCGTGTTCTGTGTATCTGTGGGTACATACCTGGAAATTTATTGACTCTGTAGTCGCTGTTGTCCTTCCTAGGCACCGCCAGCTGGGACAATTGAGAAGATGACGGAATCCTCCAGTGTACCGACCGCTGGTGGACCTGTTGACAATGGAGGAGTGACATTTAATCATCACCTACAGATTTGACCGTGCCACTATCCAGGAACTATGTACCCAGTTGGAGCCTGACCTGATGTCACCAATCCGCCATCCCCCCTGACGTTCAGGTGCTGTCAGTGCTCCATTTCCTTACAAGTGGGTCTTTTCAGACAACAGTGGCCATGGCATCAGGGATGTCCCAGCCTATGTTTTCCAACGTGTTGTCCAGAGTGTTGTCTGCCCTGCTGAAACACGTAAGGAGATACATCATTTTCCCTGAGGTGGAGGATTTGGCTACAGTGAAAGGTGACTTCTATGCCCTTGGACATATCCCCAACATCATAGGTGCCATTGATGGGACCCATGTGGCTCTGGTCCCCCCCACAGGAGTGAACAGGTGTACAGGAACTGGAAGAGTTATCATTCGATGAATGTACAGATGGTATGTTTGGCAGACCAGTACATCTCCCAGGTAAATACTATGTTCCCTGGCTCAGTGCATGACGCCTACATCCTGCGGAATAGCAGCATCCCTTATATGATGGGTCAACTCGAGAGGCACCGTGTGTGGCTATTAGGGGACTCTGGTTACCCCAACCTGTCCTGGCTACTGACCCCAGTGAGGAATCCCAGGACCAGGGCAGAGGAAATCTTCAATGAGGCCCTTGGGTGGACTAGGAGGGTGATCGAACGCACCTTCGGCCAGTGCCTCCATATGACAGGTGGTTCCCTATTCTACTCACCGAAGAAGGTGTGCCAGATCATCATCGCCTGCTCGATGCTTCACAATCTTGCTTTGCGACGCCAGGTGCCTTTTCTGCAGGAGGATGGTCCAGATGACGGTGTTGTGGCAGCTATGGAGCCTTTGGAGCCTGTGGACAGTGATGAGGAGGAAGCTGAGGAAGAAGATAACAACAACAGGGAGTCAGTCATACAGCAATATTTCCAGTGACACACAGGTGAGAACATTTTCATTTTTACCATTACATTCACTGTCACACGTCTTCCTTTATCCTGTGTGTAATTTCATAGCATTATTTGGTAATTGAGTTGTACCTTTCCATTACGGTTTCACAGGTGTGGTTACCAACGTGTGTTATCTGCTTGCATCCTTCAAGGACTTGTGATGTGTGACATAGGTATGTTGGCTTTACAACTAGAAACGCATTTTGACACTGTCATTGATAATACATTTTACCAAATCACTGGTTCTGGAGGCGGCTTTGTGCCCAGAGTGCTTCATCCTGCTAAGGACAGAGGTAGTGGATGTATCTCTCCACTAGTTCTGGAGGGGGCTTTGTGCCCAGAGTGCTTCATCCTGCCAAGGACTGAGGTAGTGGATGCCTTTCTCTACTGGTTCTGGATGGGTCTTTGTGCCCAGAGTGCTTCATCCTGCCAAGGACTGAAGTAGTGGATGTATATCTCCACTGGTTCTGGAGGGGGCGTTGTGCCCAGAGTGCTTCATCCTGCCAAGGACTGAGGTAGTGGATGTGATACTCCACTGACGGTGGGGCAACATGGAAGCTGGCCAGGCCCCTGGAACTGACCACCAGCCACGTATGGATGACCACTGGGGATGGCAGCCATGTCTGCGGTGGTGCCACTGCCTCAGGTTGTCACGGGGCTGCTGGCGGAGCTGGCAGCGGTGTCATTAGCGGCGGTGCTTGCGGCGGTCATTGTGGTGGCAGTGCTGGTGGCTGGCTCACTGACTGCTGTGCTGGTGGCTGGCTCACTGATTGCCGTGCTTGTTGCTGGCTCACTGACCGCGGTGCTGGCGGCGGTGTCTGTAATGGCAGTGCTGGTGGCTGGCTCACTGACCGCAGTGCTGGCGGCGGTGTCTGCAATGGCAGTGCTGGTGGCTGGCTCACTGACCGCAGTGCTGGCGGCGGTGTCTGTAACGTAGGTGCTGGTGGCTGGCTCACTGCCCGCAGTGCTGCTGAAGGGCTCTGTATCTGGGCTGCTGGTGGCGGTGTCCTTGTTGACGGTGCATGTGGCAGTGCCGGTGGCGGTCTTGTCCGTTGTGCAGGTTGGCGGCGACGTTGACTTGCCTTTCTGCTTCAGGCCCTTCCCCACCTTGGATGCTGGCGCAGCTGTCTTGCCACTCCCCACACTTGTCTTCGCTGAGCCCTTGGTGGCAGGTGTTTTGGCCTTCTCCCTCTGGGATGTGGGCAACTTCTTCTGTTTTGGAGGTGGGGGAATGTCCTTGGCCTCGCTCCTTGGGACACCGGCAGCCCTGTTGCTTGGCGTACTCCAAAAACCGGGTATTGCTGGCACCACTGTGCCCGGTAATGTGGTGGCTGAGATGCTGGGTTGGGACCTGAAAAGGTGGGCCCTATGGGACGGGTGGGGGGGGGTGTAGGGAAGAGGCCAACATTTAGGAGGAAACGTTTTTTTGGCACACTAGGACGGGTAGATGGAGGGGGTTTGGGAGTGGAGGAAGAGGTAGTGGTTGTAGGAGTTGTTCGTTTGCTGACTTTGGGTGAAGGTGGATGGGCTGGAGGCTGTCGTGAGGGTGGTTGTGTGACTGCGTTTGTGTAGTTTGGGAGGAGGGCTCACAGACACACTGGTAGAGGACACAGGGGATGTGTGAAAGGTAGTGGGGGTGGTGAGTGCACGTGAGCGGTGTGTGGTGATGGGTGTGCTGGTGATGGAGGTAGTGGCTCAGGATGTAGTACATTCAGGTGTGAGTAGACGTGACAGGGAGAGAGGAGGGAGACGTGGAAGAGGGGGATACAGTGGAGGCAGTGGATGTTGGTATCTGTGCATGGGTATGATGCTTGTGTGAGTGCTTGTGGGATGTGTGGTACTTATGTTTGCCAGAGCCACCCTTGTGTGTTGAGGTGTGTGCATGCTGGTCTGATGGTGTGCTTGGGATAAGCTGAGGTACTGGGGATTGGGGCTGGGTGGAGGAAGTTGGAGGGGGGAGGCTGGACACAGGGACAATGGCTGCCATCAGTGCAGAGGCCAGAGCCTGAAATGCTCTCTGTTGGGCTGCCTGGCCGGAATGAATGCCCTCCAGGTATGCATTTGTCTGTTGCAACTGCCTCTCTACACCGTGGATGGCATTCAGAATGGTAGACTGCCCAACAGTGAGGGATCTCAGGAGGTCAATAGCCTCCTCACTTAGGGCAGCAGGGCTGAATGGGGCAGGGCCTGAGGTGCCTGGGGCGAAGGAGATACCCACCATCCTGGGTAAGCGGCCACGGGACACATACTGAGGGGCTGCTGAGAGGGTGCTGCTGGTAGGGGGGGTGGCGGCTGTACCTGTAGATGCAGTGGGCACAGAGGGGCCCGCCACCGCAAGGGAGCTCCCATCAGATGAAGAGTCTGTGTCGCAGGTTTCAGCTCATGTCCCCACCGTGGAGCTCCCCTCGCCCTCCGTCCCACTGGTGAATTCAGACTCCGTTGTCTGGCCCTCTTGGGCCAGGTGGGATGCAGCTCCCTCCTGCTCCGGTGGCACAGCTCCTCCGCCTGATGATGCTAATGCACACAAGAAGAGGGAGACCACAAATAGGGGGGGGGAGAAAGAAGAAAGACATGTTCAGTGCATACAATACCGCTACTGTTGGCGGACACTACAGACACAGCAGCCCTCTGCACTACACCATGCACTTGGAGTTCCCTAATTAATAACAGGGACATGGGGTACATGGCCTATGCCCGATTGCTGCACACATGGAAGTCACAGGAGCCTGACTAGGTATAGATGGCTCTTACCACTGGTGGGGATGGGGTGCCACTTAGCCTGCCTCACAAAGGGTCCCTGCCTACAAAGCTCGCCCTAACCTATGGGAATCCACTGCCCACCTCCCCCACGCAGACACCTCTAATGCGTGCAGAGTCAGCTGAATGTGAGTGTACTCACCCCCTTGTGGCTGCTGTGATGCCCTCAAGTGCCCATCCAACTCCGGATATGCCCCCGCCAGGATCCGGAACATCAGGGGGGTCATGGTGCAACAGGCACCCCTCCCATGTTGGGAGACTATCCCCAGCTGGGCCTCCGCCGTCTTCTTGCTCCAGCGGCGAAGGTCCTCCCATCTTTTACGGCAGTGGGTGCTCTGTCTGTGGTGGACCCCCAGTGTCTGGACGTCGTTGGCGATGGCCCGACAAATATCCTTCTTCTGGTGGGCGCTGACCTAGAGGAATTGTACAGGGGAAACTTTAACACCTTTACCGTCTGGACCGTCATGCTCATTGCCCACCAGTTCCCACCCTTGCCCTGACGCACATACACTCACCATCCAATCATGCAGGCCTCATCTCCCCCCCCCCTATCTTCCATCCACACCACTCCAAACAGGCATTGCGCATACAGCATGCTCACAGTGTACTCACCTGTTTGTCTGGAGGACCGTAGAGAAGCGTGTACTGGGGGAGGACCCCATCCACTAGTTTGTCCAACTCCTCCAATGTGAAGGCAGGGGGCCTTTCCCCAGACACATGAGCCATTGTTGCTTCCAGACTGAGGTCACAGCAGCACTTGCAGTGCAGGTCCTCTCCTGTCCAAGATCAGGTATCAAGTGAGTGAACCTCCGGCACACCTCGTCATTGGTTCCTGGGACCCATAGGGCCCAATGTTAACCAATGCAGGATTGTGCCGCGGTGTTCGACCGCCTACCGCAACGGTGTATAATGCCAGCGCAGTTACCTCATATCCCCTTATCCCACATTACAGGTCAGGCAGCCGCCATTTCAGTTGGCCACATGGCATTATTTTTTAATGCGTCACACATATATAGGCCTTGCATATCCACAGACAGGCACATAGCGTATTGACAAATGTATGCAATACTAATGTTTTTTTCCTACCTCAGTGTTGGCTGACTCTGTGCTCGCTGTTCTCATCCATAGGGCACGTCCGCTGAAACAGGTGAGGAGATGGTGGCATCCTCTGGTGTACAGACCATTGGTGGACCTGTCGACAATGGAAGAGCGACATGCAATAGTCACCTACAGACTAGATCATGCCACAATCCAGGAACTGTGTTCCCAATTGGAGCCAGACCTGATGTCAGCTATCCGCCATCCCACAGGAATCCCCCCTCTAGTTTAGGTCCTGTCAGTACTCCATTTCCTGGCGAGTGTGTCTTTTCAAACTACAGTGGCCATTGCATCAGGGATGTCCCGGCCAATGTTCTCAAACGTGTTGTCCAGAGTGTAGTCTGCCCTGCTGAAACACATGCGCAGCTACATAGTTTTCCCTCAGGTGGAGGATTTACCTACAGTGAAAGGTGACTTCTGTGCCCTGGGACATATCCCCAACATCATAGGTGCCATTGATGGGACACATGTGGTCTTGGTACCACCCCCGCCGGAGTGAACAGGTGTACAGAAACCCGAAAAGCTATCATGCGATGAATGTGCAGATGGTGTGTTTGGACGACCAGTACATCTCCCATGTGAACGCCAAGTTTCCTGGCTCAGTGCATGACACTTACATTCTCAGGAATAGCAGCATCCCTTATGTGATGGGGCAACTCCAGAGGCACTGTGTGTGGCTACTAGATAAGGACAAGGACCCTATACCGTGTGAATCCTTGTCTGGGTCTGGGGTTGTCCATAAGGGTTAGTGTGTGTCTAACAGTTGTCCCTTGACATTTGCAGGTGGCTCTGGGTAACCCAACCTGTCATGGCTACTGACCCCAGTGAGAAATCCCAGGACAAGGGCAGAGGAACGCTACAATGAGGCACATGGGCGAACTAGGAGAGTCATAGAGAGGACCTTCGGCCTCCTGAAGGCAAGGTTCCGGTGCCTCCATATGACAGGTGGTTCCCTCTACTACTCACCAAAGAAGGTGTGCCAGATCATCGTGGCCTGCTGTATGCTGCACAACTTGGCTTTGCGACGACAGGTGCCTTTTCTGCAGGAGGATGGTCCAGAAGGGGGTCTTGTGGCAGCTGTGGAGCCTGTGGACAGTAAAGAAGAGGAGGCAGAAGAGGAGGACATAGACAACAGAAACACCGTGATCCAGCAATACTTCCAGTGAGACACAGGTAAGAAGACATCACCGCCACCTACATCTGATAAAATTGTAAGACCTATCATCTGTCTGTCACTTTCACTGAGTGTATGGGCGCTGACTTGTCACTTTGCCTTTCCATTTCACAGATGTTGGTCCCACTGTGTGACCTCTGGTATGTTACCTCATTGACAAATTGAATGGATATTGGTATTTTCCTCAGTTATTGCAAATACACATTTGTGAAAGCACAAACTGAATCCAGATTATTTTGGGATTCAAGGGTGTTCATTTAAGTGCAAAATGGTTGAGGTGGTATTAAAGTAGACAGGGGTGATGGTGGAGGAATGTCCATGGCAGAGTCCAGTCTATTTGTCTCACAGGTGCATTGTCCAAAGGGGCATAGGAAGTGGAGCTGGGGCAGTTTAAGGATGGACAGGGTGACAAAGTGGGACAGAAGGATGACAATCAGGGTGCTCTCATTTCTTGGCGGAGGTCTTGCCATTGTTCTCTTCTCTATCTTTGTCCTGGATCTCAGGGACCACTTGCGGGGTGGTTCTCCATCTGCAGGGGGTGGGGTGCTGGTGTTGTGGTCCTGTGGCAGTGCCTCCTGTCCACTAGCACCGGCTGAGGCGGTGGGCAGGTCATCGTCCAGGCTAGTGTCAGGGGCCCCTTGTTGTGCCACAGTGTCCCTCCTGGTGTTAACAAGGTCCTTCAGCACCCCTACAATGGTGCCCAGGGTGGTATTGATTGATTTGAGTTCCTCCCTGAACGCCAAATACTGTTCCTCCTGCAGCCGCTGGGTCTCCTGAAATTTGGCCAGTACCGTTGCCATAGTCTCCTGGGAATGATGGTACGCTCCCATGATGTTGGAGAGGGCCTCGTGGAGAGTGGGGTTCCCTGGGCCTGTCCTCCCCCTGTCGCACAGCAGACCTCCCAGTTCCCCGGTTTTCCTGGGCCTCTGTCCCCTGAACCGTGTGCCTACTGCCACTGCCCCCAGGTCCCTGCTGTTCATGGGGTGGTGGGTTTGCCTGGGTTCCCTGTAGTGGTGGACACACTGCTGCTTGACGTGTCCTGGGGACAGAGGGATGGGCCCGCTCGGTGGGTGCAGTGCTGGTGTTTCCTGAGGGGGAGGCTCTCTGGTGGCCTGTGACTGTGTCAGGGGAACCGACTGTCCCGAGGTCTCAGAGGGGCCGTGCTGGTCATCTAGATCCAGTTGGACAGAGCTGCAGTCATCACTGTAGGCCTCTTCTGTGGGGGGAATGGACATGTCTGGAACCTCCTTTCCGGTGACGTTGGGTAGGGGACCTGCAGGGATGTAAAGGCATGATTATTGCATCTGTGTGTGCCATGGTGTGCAATGGGTTGGTGACCCTGTACCCCAGTGCTTACATTCTTGTGTAGGGCATTGTGTGATATTTGGTTTGGGGATCTGTGGGGGTATGTGTAGTGGACGTGCATTGGTGATGGGTGTCCATGCTCTGTTGTTGCATGCAGGGCTTGGTGTTGGGATGGGTGGTTTGTGATAGTGGGACATATGTGAGGAGTTGGTGTGATGGGGTGAGGGTGGGGGTATGAGATAGCATGCAGGTAGGGTGGGGGATATGGTAGTTAAAGATTTGACTTACCAGAGTCCATTCCTCCAGCTATTCCTGCTAGGCCCTCAGGATGCTGTATAGCCAAGACCTGCTCCTCCCATGTTGTTAGTTGTGGGGGAGGAGGCGGGGGTCTGCTGCCATTCCGCTGAACTGCAAAGTGGTGTCTTGAGACCACGGAATGCACCTTCCCCCGTAGTTCGTTCCACCTCTTCCTGATGTCATCCTGTGTTCTTGGGTGCTGTCCCACTGCGTTGACCCTGTCCACGATTCTGCGCCATAGCTCCATCTTCCTAGCTATGGAGGTGTGCTGCACCTGTGATCCGAATAGCTGTGGCTCTACCCAGATGATTTCCTCCGCCATGACCCTGAGCTCCTCCTCAGAAAACCTGGGGTGTCTTTGCGGTGCCATGGGGTGGTGTGGGTGATGTGTGAGGTGGTGTGTGTTGTGATGTGTGGGGTGATGTTTAGGGGTGTGTGGTGTTTTGTGCGTGGGTGTGTATGAGTAATGGTGTTGTGTGCCTCTAAATGCTGGTGTGGTCTTTGCTTTTCCCTCTCTCTGCTTCTTCCAAATGTTTGGTTGTAAGGGTTTGTGTGTAATGTGGGTGTGTTTTAATATTATATTGGGTGTGTGGGAGTGATGTGTGTATGTGTTTCAGGTGTGTGTATTTCGAATTTTCCAATGTGGTACTGTTTTTTAAATGTGTGTGTATTTTGAGCGCGGCGGTGTGTACTGCCAATGGAATACCGCAGTTGAAAGACCGCCTCGTGGATTCGTGGGTCGTGATAGTGTGGGCGTCTTCCTGTTGGCGTGACGGTGTAGGTTTTGTTATCGCCAGCTTATCACTGACCTTTGGTGTTGCGGACTTGTGTGGGTGTCTAGATTTTGGCGGATTCCGAGCTGTGGGCCATGATGGCTGTGGCGGAATTCCCCGGCCGTGGCGGTGTGTTGGCGGTCTTCTGCACCGCGGTAAGCAGGATTTACCGCCAATATTGTAATGAGGGCCTATATATTTTGGACAGAAAAAACAAAAATGTAAAGTGAAGGGGTCAGTCATGGTTAATGAAATCATTGGAATAGATGCAACCTTTGAGAGTCTAACGGCCAGAGTACTCTTCCCATTGAAACTGGTAGGTGTTTCAGGATCAGTCCAACGAATGAATGTGTGGCACACAAAGGAAGTCCTTTAGGAAGTGGTCACTTGCTGGCAGTGTTGGGTGTCTTGCCATCCACACCTCCTGGATTCTTTGCTGGACGTCCATGCTTGCAGAGGAGGGGGATCTGCTGCTACAGAGGCAGGGGTGTCTGGGGCTGGTTCTGCCTCTAGCTGGCCTCCTTTCCAGTGGCTGGCACCGATGTTGATGTGCCTGGTGTTGATAAGCCAAAGAAAGGGGTAGACTGTTGTTGAAAAGCCATGCTCAAGGTGGTATATATGTCCCTCAGCACCCCTGTTAGGGAGGCCATGGTGTTATTGTGGGCCTCCATCTATTCCTGCATGTCACTGTGCATGTTCCCCTGTGGCTGTTGATTTCCTGAATTTCGGTCAACACATGGCTCATCATGCCTTGGGACTCCTGATAGACACCCAAGATGTGACTGAGGGTGTCCTGGCCAAGAGTAACCCCAGTAACCTCACCCCGCTGGCCCACAGCATCCCTCTCATGCACCATACCGCCACAGATCTATGCCCTTCCCAGAGGGTACCCTCTCCAATGTGTTCCTGGACCCTCATTGATAAAAGTGTTGCGCCACAACTCAGGATCCAGGTCTGGGCGGCACAAGATGTTAGACACTGTGCTAGGTACACAGGTTGAGGGGTGTTAGAAATGGGGTCTTTGGTTGGCAGTCAGGTTACCCCATGTCCAAGCAAGGACCCTCACTCTAGTCAGGGTAAAAGAGAATCACCCTCAGCTAACCCCCGCTCACCCCCTTGGTAGATTGGCACGAGCAGTAGGCTTAACGTCAGAGTGCTAGGTGTAATGCATTTGTACCAACACACACAGTAACTGAATGAAAACACTACAAAATGACATAACACAGGTTTACAAAATAGAAAATATTTATCCAAACAAAACAAGACCAAAACGACTAAAATCCACAATACACTAGTCAAGTTATCAATTAAAAACCAAAAAGAGTCTTCATGTAATTTTAAACACAACGCTAACGCTGTTAGTTTGAAAATGTACCTTGGGCGCATCAAAAATAACCTTGCACAGGCTAGTGTGCATGAAAAACGGCTTGAGATGCATTGATATCATTCATGAGCGAGACCGTGCGCGATTCTCCTTCAGTCGGGTTGGCGTGCCTCGTTTCTTCTCTCTGCAGGAGAGCGATGTGTCAACCCAGTCAGTACTCTCGAGTCCGGGCAGGCCTTGCGTTGTTTTTACAAGCCCAGCGGTGTTTGCGTCAGAAATTCATATGCATGATGGTCCAAAAACCATGCAGCGTGGGTTGCAATCTCACGGGTGTCCGTCAGTGATGCTGCGCGCCGTTTCTCCAGCTCTGGGTGTCGAGCTTCCAGTCGCGTTGCAGACGAGCGTCGATTTTCAGTTGCGAAGCCAGCGGCACGTACATTTTTCAGCCGCGGATCTGAGTCACGTCGATCTTTTCCCCGCACATCGGTCTGTGCATGGATTTCTCACTCTTGGGCTGCCAGCTTCTCCTTTCAGGGTCGCAGGAACTGGATGGGCACCACTTGGCAGAGTAGGAGTCTCAGCAGAGGCTCAAGGTGCTGGCAGAAAGAAGTCTTTGCTGTCCCTGAGACTTCAAACAACAGGAGGCAATCTCTAAATCAAGCCCTTGGAGAGTTCTTCACAAGAAGGAAGGCAACACAAAGTCCAGTCTTTTTCCTCTAGCACAGACAGAAGCAGCAACTGTAGGCTAGCTCCACAAAGCACAGTCACAGGAAGGGCAGCTCTTCTTCCTCAGCTCTTCAGCTCTTCTCCAGGCAGAGGCTCCTCTTGATTTCCAGAAGTGTTCTAAAGTCTGTGGTTTTGGGTGCCCTTCTTATACCCATTTTGCCCTTTGAAGTGGGCAAACTTCAAAGGAAAGTCTTTCTTGATTGTGAAATCCTGCCTTGCCCAGGCCAGGCCCCAGACATACACCAGGGGCTTGGAAAGTACATTGTGTGAGGGCAGGCACATCCCTTTCAGGTGTGAGTGACCCCTCCTCCCCTCCCTCCTAGCACAGATGGCTCATCAGGAAATGCAGACTACACCCCAGCTCCCTTTGTGTCACTGTCTAGTTAGAGGTGCAACCAGCCCAACTGTCAAAATGATCCAGACAGGGAATCCACAAACAGGCAGAGTCACAGAAATGGTGTAAGCAAGAAAATGCTCACTTTCTAAAAGTGACATTTTCAAATACACACTCTTAAAATCAACTATACTAAAAGATATATTTTGAAATTGCGAGCTCAGAGATCCCAAACTCCACATGTCTATCCTCTCCCAAAGGAAATCTACACTTTAATCATATTTAAAGGTAGCCCTCATGTTAACCTATGAGAGGGATAGGTCTTGCAACAGTGAAAAACGAATTTAGCAGTATTTCACTGTCAGGACATATAAAACACATTACTCTGGCCCTCATTACAACTCTGGCGGTCGGTGTTAAAGCAGCGGTAATACCGCCAACAGGCCGGCGGACAAAAAAATGGAATCACGACCATGGCGGAAACCGTCAACATAGACAGCCACTTTAACACTCCGACCGCCACGGCAGTAGAAACAAACACCGCGGCGGTAACCGCCAACAGACAGGCAGAACACAAGGTTCCGCCCACTGTATTACAACAGGCCTAATTGCCACCTTCTCCCGGGCGGTACTAACGCCATCAAAAGCATGGCGGAAACAGGACTTGGAATGGAAACCACTCACCTTTCAACACTTTACGAACAACCAGGACGCCATGGAGCCCGAACTACAGGTCTTGCCCATGCTGGTCTACCTCCTCTTGTATCAAGAGCAGCAAAGATGGCGGCAACGACCACGGTGAGTACTGCACCTAGCACACAGAGGAGGGGGGGGAGGGAAAAGAGAGTGACACACATACGCAACACCCCCACCCCCCACCCTCACCCACAATCCCATACACACAAATACATGCAGCAACATTACCTATACACCCCGTCACCCCCTGGATGAACGCAAGGACAAAATGAAATGATTGTAACAAGTGTAATCAATAAAAATCAGATAGGCCAAACTCAAAAATCAGTATATACAAATATGTACACCAACTACACAAGTCCGGATATTAATTAAATCATTGTCCGTGGATCAGTGTCCCAAAATGCATGGGCGAAGCCCACACAAGATACCTGACTCGAAACAGAGAGAACACTGCAGGGGCATCAGATGGAAAATAAACAGGCACCTCAGGGGGAGGGGGGCACCTCAGCTGGATGAATGGATGACGCCACTGCTCCACGAGTGGGCTCCATGCCCACTGATTGGTCCTGGGGAGTGCAAAGCCACAGTCTCTCAAGTCTCTCCAGTGGGTGGTTTGCCCACTGCTTTATCCTGGGGAGTGCAAAGCAACAGTCTCTCCAGTCTCTCCAGTGGGTGGTTTGCCCACTGCTGTATCCTGGGGAGTGCAAAGCCACAGTCTCACAAGTCTTTCCAGTTGTTTTGTTTGCCCACTGCTTTATCCTGGCGAGTGCAAAGCCACAGACTCCACGAGTGGCCTCCATGCCCACTGATTGGTCCTGGGGAGTGCAAAGCCACAGTCTCTCAAGTCTCTCCAGTGTGTGGTTTGCGCACTGCTTTATCCTGGGGCGTGCAAAGCCACAGTCTCACAAGTCTTTCCAGTGGGTGGTTTGCCCACTGCTTTATCTTGGGGAGTGCAAAGCCACAGTCTCTCAATTAGATAACAGTCTCTACTGGTTCTGGAGGGGGCTTTGTGCCCAGAGTGCTTCATCCTGCCAAGGACTGAGGTAGTGGATGTGAATCTCCACTGGTTCTGGAGGGGGCTTTGTGCCCAGAGTGCGTCATCCTGCTAAGGACTGAGGTAGTGGATGTGAATCTCCACTGGTTCTGCAGGGGGCTTGGTTCCCAGAGTGCTTCACATGCAGTGTGGCAGGTCCCATTCCCTCACCTGGGTGTGTGTGCCACGAGATTGCCTGGGCACAGGTAGCATGATACTCCATGGAGGCACAGACACACTCCACCCTGCTGCGACTTCGTCTGGCACTTGCTGGTACAAACAGTGCTGGGAGTCATGCCTCATGTACGCTGGGCAGGGTACAGGACATCTCCTGCAGCCTTGGATGGCTGGCCACTGGGGATGATTGCCATGTCAGCCATGGTGGCACTGGCTTAGCACATCGCGGGGCTGGTGGCGATGTCTTTGGCGGAGGTGCTGGCGGTGGTGCATGTGTCTGCACCTGTTGAGGGACACAGCAGGATGTCTTCTGCAGCCTTGGACGGCTGTCCACTGGGGATGATGCTGGGGACTGTTGGTGAGGCAGCAGACTTGCAGGTGCCGGTGCTGGTGGCGGTGCAGGTGGCGTGCAGGTGGCGGTGTCCACCCCAGTACTGGTTGATGTTGTGGTTGACAGAAGGGGTGACTTTGGTCCTTCAGCCGGAGCCTCCGTGCCCTGTCCTGACCTGCTCTTTGGCTTGTGTCCCTTCCCCACCTTTGATGTCGCTGCGGGTGTCTTGCCACTGTCCCCTTTTGGCTTGGAGGAGCCCTTGCTTGCTGGTAGGTGCGGCTTCTTCCTCCGGCACGTGGGCACCTTCCTCAACTTGGCAGGTGGCAGAATGGCCTGCTCCTTGGCCTCGCTAGGTGGCACACTGGCAGCCCTGAGTGGTGGCACCCACGATGTGACCGGACTTGCTGAGACCACTGTGCTGGAGGATTTGGTGGCTGAGGTGCTGCGCTGGGACCTGGACAGCCTGGCCCTAGGGGAAGGACGGGGGGGTGGTGCAGGGAAGAGGTCAAAGTTTGCGAGGAAGAGTTTCTCAGACACACTGGGATGGGAAGATGGAGGGGGCTTGGGAGTGAAGGAAGAGGTAGTTGTTGTAGGAGGTGAACGTTTGCTGAATTTGGGTGAAGGTGCATGGGCCAGAGGGTGTTGTGAGGTGGATGGCTGTTGGGTGGGTGTGTGCCTGCGTTTGTGTAGTTTGGGAGGTGGGCTCACAGACACACTGGGAGAGGACACAGGGGATGTGTGAATGGTAGTAGGGGTAGTGAGTGCACGTGAGCGGTATGTGGTGATGGGCGTGCTGGTGATGGAGGTAGTGGATGAAGATGTAGTGCATGCAGGTGTGAGTGGAGACGAGACAGGGAGGGAGGAGGAGGACGTGGAGGAGGGGGACACAGTGGAGGCAGTGGATGTAGGTATGTCTGCATGGGGATGGTGCTTGTGTGAGTGCCGGTGGGATGTGTGGTGCTTATGTTTGCCATGTCCACTCTTGTGTGTTGATGAGTGTGCATGCTGGTCTGATGGTGTGCTTGGGATAGGCAGAGGTAGAGGGGATTGGGTCTGGGTGGAGGAAGTTGGAGGAGGGAGGCTGGACACAGGGACAATTGCTTCCATCAGTGCTGAGGCCAGATCCTGAAATGCTCTCTGTTGGGTCGTCCGGCCAGAATGAATGCCCTCCAGGTATGCATTTGTTTGCTGCAAATGCCACTCCACACCCTGGATGTCATTTAAAATGGTAGATTGCCAAACAGTGAGGGATCTCAGGAGGTCAATAGCCTCCTCACTGAGGGCAGCAGGGCTGACTGGGGTGAAGGAGATGACCACCCTCCTGGTTGAGCGGGCACAGGAAACTCGATGAGGAGCTGCTGGGAGGGCAGTGCTGGTAGGGGGGTGGCAGCTGTACCTGTTGAAGCGGTGGGCACAGAGGTGCCCGCCACCGCAAAGGAGCTCCCATCAGAGGAGGAGTCGCTGTCACTGGTGTCTGCTACTGTCTCCGTCGTGGAGCTCCCCTCGCCCTCCGTCCCACTGGTACCTTCAGACTCCATTACTTCACCCTCCAGGGCCATGTGGGATGCAGCTCCCTCCTGCTCCAGTGTCAGTGCTCCTGCACCAGATGATGCTAATGCACGCAAGGACAGGGTGACAAAACAAAAAGGGGGGGAGACAGAGGAGACACATTGTCAATGCATGCAACACCACTACAGTTGGTTGACACAACACACAGGGAGCAGCCCTATGCACTAAGCCAGTGGTTCCCAACCTGTGGTCCAGGGACCCCTGGGGGTCCGCGAAGCCTCTTCAATGGGTCCGGGACAGCTTAGAAAAATAAATAATATTAACAGATTAGGTCCCCAGCTTTCAGTAATGACTCAGTGGGGGGTCCCCGTATTCCAATAAAGATTCAGTGGGGGTCCCCGGGCTCCAGTAATGATAAAGTGGGGGTCCACAGAAGTCAAAAGGTTGGGAACCACTGCACTAAGCAATGCATTGACAGGGCAGGGGAAAAGCACATGCCCATTGGGGACTCTGTCGAGAACCATATTATGCACTGCTGGAACCCATAGGAGCCTGACTAGGTGTAGAGGGCAAATACCACATTTGGAGTTGGACTGGGAATGAGGCTGTAAATCAATGGATCTAACTTTACACGTCTGCCATGGCCTGGGGGAACCCACAGCCCACCTCCCCTACCCAGACACCTCGTAATGCGCGCAGAGTCAGATGAATGAGAGTGTACTCACCCCCTTGTAGCTGCTGTGATGCCCTCAAGCGCCCATCCAACTCCGGATATGCCACGGCCAGGATCCGGTACATCAGGGGGGTCATGGTGCGACAGGCACCCCTTCCGCGTTCGGAGGCCATCCCAAGCTGTTGCAACTCCCTTTCTACACCCTGGATGGCATTCACAATGGTAGACTGCCCAACAGTGAGTGACCTGAGGAGGTCAATGGCCTCCTCACTGAGGGTAGCAGGGGTGACTGGGACAGGGCCTGAGGTGCCTGGGGCGAAGGTGATGCCCACCCTCCTGGGTGAGCGGGCACGCGGCGAACGCTGAGGGGCTGCTGGGAGGGCGGTGCTGGTAGGGGAGGTGGCGGCTGTACCTGTAGAAGTGGGGCGCACAGATGGTGCCACCACCACAAGGGAGCTCCCATCGGCGGACGAGTCCGTGTCGCTGGTTGGTGATCCGGTGGCCGACGTGAAGCTCCCCTCGCCCTCCGTCCCACCTGTGCATTCTGAGTCCGTGGTGTGGCCCTCCGTGACCATGTGGGATGCAGCTCCCTCGTGCTCCGGTGCCACTGTACCTCCGCCTGATGATGCTGATGCACAAAGGAACAGGGAGAGCACAAAAAGGGGGGGGGGGGAGACAGAAGAAAGACAGGTTGAGTGCATGGCATACCGCTACCGTTGGCGGACAATACAGACACAGCAGCCCCCTGCACTACGCTGTGCTCCTGGCCTCTACAGATGCAATTTCTGGGATCTGGCCTACATGGCTATGGTGGACATCTGCACACATGGATGCCACAGGGGCATGTATACCTGTACTTGGCACTCTACTGCGGTGGGGTAGAGTGCCACATGGCCTGCATTACAGAGGGGCCTAGCCTACGTATTTCTGCCTGGCCTAGGTACACCCACAGCCCTCCTCCCTCAGCCAGCCCCTCCACTGCGCGCCAAGTGCTCAGAATGAGGTTGTACTCACCCCCTTGTGTCTGCTGTGATGCCCTCAAGCGCCCATCCAACTCCGGGTAGGCCACCGCCAGGATCCGGAACATCAGGGGGGTCATGGCGCGACGGGCACCCCTCCCACGTTGGGAGGCCATCCCCAGCTGAGCCTCCGCCGTCTTCTTGCTCCAGTGGCGCAGGTCCTCCCATATTTTCCGGCAGTGGGTGCTCCGTCTATGGTAGACCCCCAGGGTCCGCACTTCCTTGGCGATGGCACACCAAATCCCCTTCTTCTGGTGGGCGCTGACCTAAAGGAAAAGTGAAGTTATAATGGATGTTACTCTCCGGTACAGTTCTTCTCACACATTGCCCACAAACCTCCCACCCTGGCCCAGACATACATACACACACCATCCTCACATGCTGGCTTGTCCACACCCTGTCTCTTCCATCCACGACACTCCATACAATCATGTGCCATCCACCATGCACACAGTTGACTCACCTGTTTTTCTGGAGGACCGTACAGTTGCGTGTACTGGGGGAGGACCCCATCCACCAGTTTCTCCAACTCCTCCGCAGTGAAGGCAGGGGCCCTTTCCCCAGACACATCAACCATTGTCACTTCCAGACACAGGTTACAGTAGCACTTGCAGTGTAGGTCCTCTCCTGTTGAAAGTCAGGTATCAAGTGAGGGAACTGTTAGAAAATGGTGGTCACATCCGTGGCGGTGCGTACCGTCACCGCCGGTGTACATTGTCCTTGGAGCCAAGAACCCATAGGGCCCAATGATAACCAATGCTGAATTGCGCTGTGGTCTTCGACCGCCTACCGCGACGGTGTACAACGCCAGTGCAGTTACCTAATTTCCCCTTGTACCACCTTACAGGTCAGGCAGCTGCCAGTTCAAGGGGCCACATGGCAGGCCAAATAACTGCATCACACCTATTTAGGCCATGAATACGGACAGACAAAGGCACATAGAGAAAAAGTAAAGTTTGCGCTACACAACCTTGTGAAACCTATGTGTTGTATGACCCTCTGCTCACCGTTCTCCTCTATAGGGCACATCCACTGGGGCAGGTGATGAGATGGCGGCATCCTCCGGTGTACAGACCCCTGGTGGAGCTGTCGACAATGGAAGACAGACACATAATTATCACTTACAGACTTGATTGTGCAACAATCCAGGAACTGTGTGCCCAGTTGGAGCCTGACCTGATCTCAGCTATCCGCCATCCCACAGGAATACCCCCTCTAGTGCAGGTCCTGTCAGTACTCCATTTCCTGGCCAATGGGTGTTTTCAAACTACAGTAGCCATGGCATCAGGGACGTCCCAGCCAATGTTCTCTAACGTGTTGTCCAGTGTGTTATCTGCCCTGCTGAAACACATACGCAGCTACATCGTTTTCCC
This sequence comes from Pleurodeles waltl, assembly GCF_031143425.1. Lineage (NCBI taxonomy): Eukaryota > Metazoa > Chordata > Amphibia > Caudata > Salamandridae > Pleurodeles > Pleurodeles waltl. The sequence continues at coordinate 365,067,700 of NC_090448.1, read as the reverse complement.
TCAGGTGGAGGATTTGCCCACAGTGAAAGGTGACTTCTATGCCCTGGGACATATCCCCAACATCATTGGTGCCATTGATGGTACACATGTGGCATTTGTCCCCCCCGCAGGAATGAACAGGTGTACAGAAACCGGAAAAGTTACCATTCTATGAATGTGCAGATGGAGTGTTTGGCAAACCAGTACATCTCCCATGTGAATGCCAATTATCCTGGCATGACACTTACATTTTGAGGAATAGCAGCATCCCTTATGTGATGGGGCAACTTCAGAGGCACCGTGTGTGGCTGATAGGTGAGCCTAAAGTCCCCACACAGTTTCATTTGCTGTCTGGGTATGGGAGATTCCCTAATGTTAGGAGGATGTCTAACAGTTGTCCCTCGATATTTGCAGGTGACTCTGGTTACCCCAACCTTTCATGGCTACTGACCCCAGTGAGGAATCCCAGGACAAGGGCAGAGGAATGCTACAATGAGGCACATGGGCGAACTAGGAGGATAATAGAGCGCACCTTCAGCCGCCTGAAGGCCAGATTCCGGTGGCTCCATCTGACAGGTGGATCCCTATATTACTCACCGAAGAAGGTGTGCCAGATCATCGTGGCCTCCTGTATGTTGCACAACCTGGCTTTGCGGTGGTCTTGTGGCAGCTGTGGAGCCTGTGGACAGTGAAGAAGAGGAGGCAGAAAAGAAGATGTAGACAACCGAAATAACATCATCATGCAATACTTCCAGTGAGACACAGGTAAGAGGATGGAACTACTTCCCACATCTCATACAATTCTCTGACCTAGCATAAGTCTACCTTTTTACCTCTGTGTATGGACCCCGACTTATCACTTTGGCTTTCCATTTCACAGATCTGCGTCACAATTTGTGCCCTCTGCTATGTTTACTGCTGGCCTACAGCTGTGTAACATTGGTATGTGAACAAGTACATTGACATTGCTATATTTCATAGATGTTGCAATTACACATTTGTGAAAGCACAGACTGACTCCAGATTGTTTTATGATTCAAGGGTGATTATTTCTGTGCTAATAAGTGGAGGGTGTGTGAAATGGGCTGGGGTGATGGTGGAGGAATGTCCATGGCAGAGTCCAGTCTCTTGGTTTCACAGATGCATTGTCCAATGGGGCATAGGAAGGGGAGCAATTGCAGTTTAAGGTGGACAGGGTGACAAAGTGGGACAGAAGGGTGACAATCAGGAGGGTCTTATTTCCTGGTGGGGGTCTTGGCAATGTTCTCTGTCTTGTTACTGGATCTCAGGGGCCATTTGCGGGGTGGTTCTCCTTCTGCAGGGGGTGGGGCGCCTGTTGTTCCTGTGGCGGTGCCTCCTGTCCACTAGTGTCGGTGGAGGTAGAGGGCTGTTCATCGTCCAGGCTAGTGTCAGGGGCCCGTTTGTGTGCCACTGTGTCCCTCATGGTGTTGACAAGGTCTGCCAGCACCCCTGCAATGGGTAACAGGGTGATGTTAAAGGACTTCAAGTCCTACCTGATCCCAAGGTAGTGTTCCTCCTGCAGCCACTGGGTCTCCTGAAACTTGGCCAGTACTGTGCCCTTGGTCTCCTGGGAATGGTGGTATGCTCCCATGATGTTGGAGAGTGCCTCATGGAGTGTCAGTTCCCTGGGCCTGTCCTCCCCCTGTCGCACAGCAGTCCTCCCAGCTTCCCTGTTGTCCTGTGCCTCTATCCCCTGAACCGTGTGCCACCTGACCCCAGGTACCTGATTTTCTTGGGTTGGTGGGTTTGTCTGGGTTCCCTCTAGTGGTGGACACACTGCTGATTGACATGTCCTGGGGACAGAGGGATGGGCCCGCTGGGTGGGTGCTGTGCTGGTGTTTCCTGAGGGGGGAGGGTCTGTGGTGGCTTGTGACAGTGAGGGGAACCGACTGTACAGAGGTCCCTGATGGGCTGGCCTGGTCATCTTGATCCAGGTGTGCAGAGCTGCTGTCATCACTGTGGGCCTCTTCTCTGGGGGGGACTGGATATGTTCGGCACCTCCTGTCCAGTGACGTTGGGTATGGGTCCTGAAGGGGTGTAAATGCATAGTTTTAGTATTTGTGTGTGCCATCTTGTGCATTGGTTGAGGTACCCTCTACTCCTGTGCTTGCATCATTGTGTTTGCCCTTTTGTGAAAGTTGGTTTGGGTTCTGTGTGGGTATCAGTACTGGACATGCTTTGGTGACGGTGGTCCATGCATAGGTGTTTCATGCAGGGCCTTGGTATTGAGATGTGTGGGTTGTGATAGTGGTACATATGTGAGATGATGGAGTGATGGGAGTGAGGGTAATGGGGGTATGTGATGGCATGCAGGTGGGGTGGGGGGATATGGTAATAAAGATATGACTTACTATAGTCCAGTCCTCCTGCTACTCCTGCGAGGCCCTGAGGATGCAGTATTGCCAAGACTTGCTCCTTCCATGTTGTTAGTTGTGGGGGAGGAGGTGGGGGTCCACCGCCAGTCCTCTGTACAGCAATCTGGTGTCTTGATACCACGGAACGCACCTTCCCCCGTAGGTCGTTCCACCTCTTCCTGATGTCATCCCTTGTTCTTGGATGCTGTCGCACTGCATTGACCCTGTCGACGATTCTCCGCCATAGCTCCATCTTCCTTGCAATGGATGTCTGCTGCACCTGTGATCCGGAAAGCTGTGGCTCTAACCGGATGATTTCCTCCACCATGACCCTGAGCTCCTCCTCAGAAAACCTGGGGTATCTTTGAGGTGACATGATGTGGTGTGGGTGATGTGTGAGGTGCTGTCTGTTGTGATATGTGGGGGGATGTGTTGGTGTGTGTTGTTTGAGGTGCGGGGATGTTGTATGGGTGATGGTGTTGTGTGTCTGTGGATGCTGGTGTTGTGTTTGCTAATCTCTCTCTCTCTGGGCTTCTTCCAAAAAAGTTGTGGGTAATGTGGGTATGTGTTCTATAGTGTTATGGGTGTGTGGGTGTGGTGTGTGTATGTGTATCAGGTGTGTGTATTTTGAATTGTCCAATGTGGTTGTGTTTTGTAAACGTGTGTGTATTTTGAGGGCGGCGGTGAGTACCGCCAATAGATTACCGCAGTTGAGAGACCACCGCGTTGGTTCATGGGTCGTGATAGTGTGGGAGTTTTCTTGTTGGCGTGACAGTGTAGGTTTTGGTATCGTCAGTTTAACTCTGACCTTTGGTGTCGCGGACTTGTGTGGGTGTCTGTATTGTGGCGGATTCCGATTTGTGGGTCGTAATGCCTGTAGCGTAATTCAGCCGCCGCAACGGCATGTTGGCAGTCTTCAGCACGGCAGAAAGCAGAATTTACCGCCAGGGTTGTAATGAGGGCCTATATGTCCTACCTTAACCATACACTGCACCGTTCCCTTGGGGCTGCATAGGGCCTACCTTAGGGGTGTCTTACATGTAAGAAAAGGGAAGGTTTGGGCTTGATAAGTGGGTACACTTGCCAAATCCAATTTACAGTTTGAAACTGAACACACAGACACTGCAGTGGCAGGTCTGAGACATGATTACAGAGCTACTTATGTGGGTGGCACAACCAGTGCTGCAGGCCCACTAGTAGCATTTGATTTACAATCCCTGGGCACCTCTAGTGGACTTTACTAGGGATTTACTAGTAAATCAAATATGCCAATCATGGATAAACCAATTAACCATACAATGTACACAGAGAGCATAGGCACTTTAGCACTGGTTAGCAGTGGTAAAGTGCTCAGAGTTCAAAAGCCAACAGAAACAGGTCAGAAAAAATAGGAGGAAGGAGGCAAAAAGTCTGGGGATGACCCTGCAAAAGGGAAAATTCCAACAGGGGGCGAATGGTTGCCTGTGATGTTGAAGCAACCGTGCTGGGAGGTGAAGTTGTGGGCACAGTGAGACTCACTTTTGCTGTCTGACCAGGTTACCCAGATGGTCCAGAACCATCCTCCACGTCCAGACATCCAGAAGTGTCTTCTTCACAGAGGGCTTCATCCCGGGGGTAGTGGCAGTCTATTTCGTGGCCTCCATGTGCCCAGCAGCAGCTCCACCTGCTGATGTAAAACAAATAATGTTACTGGTTGTATTGTGACATCTACCTCCAATGGCTTAGAGTTACAGTAAGCAATGACCTTGTACAATGTTAAGTTGAAGTTAATTCTATTGCGCCAAGTAACCATGGTATTGGGTGTCCTGACATGACATGTGTGAAGCTTGCCAATTCATCTTGACTAAATCAGCTGCTGAAATGGGCAGATCATTTGCACTTTGGAGGATGGCCTGAACATGACATCTGACCCCAGTGCAGGTAAAGCAGTGGCTAGGCAAGAAATGGCTTTGCCCATTTGGAGGCCTAGATGAGTGTGATGCAGGAAAACACAGAACTTTATTGTATATGTGACTGGAGTCATCATGTGCACAGTGCAGTGTGAATGTGTCTGCTTCCAATTTCAATTTGGTGAGGCATCTTGAGGCTTTATGAATACTTGTTATTCACACTGGTTAAGGTGTCATTCCTGTCCTCGAATATTTCATCTTGGGTTATCAAGTCAAGATGGAACTATGTTGACAAATAAGTCTCTGATTTGGGCATGATCTGTGCTTGATCACTCCCAGGTGAGTATACTTCATTTGAGAGTTGACAAACAAGGGTATTCGGACAAGTGGCCAGTAGGCTGGTGGTTGGAGTAACAGTGCCTCCTGGGAGTTGCAGTCAGGTCACTATCTCTATTTCCCAACCCTTAGCAAATGGCATCCTCCCAGGTGAATACACTTCAATTTAAAGTTAAGGAACAGGAATCTTTGGACAAGTGTACACTGGTCTGGTGTTTGTAGTGAGAGACACAGGGCCTGCTGGGAGTTGAGGTCAGGTCAGTCCCTCAACTTCACACAATTGACAAATAGTTTCCTTCCAGTTGAGTAAACTTCAATTGGGAGTTGTCACACAGAGGAGTTTGGACAAGTGTACCCTGGTCTTGTATTTGGATTTAAAGAGACAGAGCCTCCTTGCTTTAGCAGTCATGTCAATGGGCTTTGCAGGATTAGCATACACATTTTTATGCTAATCCTGCAAAGCTCCGAACTAGAGTAAAAAAATGTGATGCTAGTTTCCTAACTACCACCATGGTGTGCCGTATCTTAGATACGGTGCACATATGGTGACATTAGGGGGGAGCTAAGGGTGCAAGAAAAGTGGAGCTGCACTAAATGCTTGATCTATTTTCTTAAATCTGGCCAATGGTATCCTCCCAGGTGAGTACACCTCAATTGATAGTTGAGGAGCAGGGATATTTGGACAACTGAACACTATGCTGGTGGTTAGCATTACAGGAATACAGTCTCCTGGCCTTAGCAGTCATGTCACGCCATGTACTACATACACTATGTAAATGTTATTCCTCCCAGGTTAGTGCAGTTCAATTGAGAGTTGACAAAAAGGGTGTTTGGAGAAGGGAGCACTGTGCTGGTGTTTGGAGTTACAGAAACAGTTCCTGCTGGGAGTTGCAATCATGTCACTCGCTCTACTGCACACACTATACACCTGGTACACTGACAGGTGAGTACACTTCAATTGAGAGTTAAGACGCAGGAGTATTTGGACAAGTGAACACCGGGCTGGTGGTTGGAATTACAGAAACAGAGCCCTCTGGCTTTGGCAGTCATGTCACTCCCTTTACTACACACACTACAAATGTTATCCTCTCAGGTGGGAACAGTTCATTTGAGAGTTGACAAAAAAGTCTTTAGACAAGTGAACACTAAGCTGGTGTTTGGAGTTACAGAAACAGTGCCTCCTGGAAATTGCAGTCATGTAACTCTCTCTACTACCCATAGTATACACATGGCATCTTCCTGGTGAGTACACTTCAATTGAAAGTTAAGGAACAGGGCTCTTTGGACAAGTGTACACTGGTCTGGTGTTTGTAGTAACAGACACAGGGCCTGCTGGGAGTTGAAGTCAGGTCAGTCTCTCTACTTAACTCACTTGACAAATAGTTTCCTTCCAGGTTAGTAAAACTTCAGTTGGGAGTTGCCAAGTAAAGGTATTTGGACAAGTGTACCCTGGACTGGTGTTTAGAGTTACAGAAACATAGCCTCCTGGCTTTAGCAGTCATGTCACTCCCTGTACTACACACACTATTCAAATGTTATCCTCCCAAGTGAGAACAGTTCAATTGAGAGTTAACAAAAAGGGTCTTTAGACAATTAAACACCGTGCTGCTGTTTGGAGTTACAGAAACAGTGCCTCCCAGAAGATGCAGTCATGTCACTCTCTCTACTGCACACACTATACACATGGTACCCTCCCAGGTGGGTACACTGCAATTGAGAGGTAAGACACAGGGGTATTTGGACAAGTGAACACTGGGCTGGCTGCTGGAATTACAGATAACAGAGCCTCATGGCCTTATTAGTCATGTCACCCCCTATACTACACACACACTATAACAATTTTATCCTCACAGGTGAGAACAGTTCAAATGAGAGTTGACAAAAAGGGTCTTTAGACAAGTGAACACTGGACTGGTGTTTAGAGTTAGATAAACAGTGCCTCCTGGAGATGTAGTCAGGTAGCTTTCTCTGCTACAAACACTATACAAATGTTGGGTTTTACATATCTGTATGCAGACTGCATTTAGGTTTGGGCATACCATGAGTCCTGGGATTATTAGTCTATATTGAAAGACTTGCAGGCCCCATTTGGATCAACGGCATGTGATGGAGCTGTGATGTTGGGTCCAGCAATACAGACAGACAGTGTCAACACCCAGATACTCTGGGTATTGAACATTGGTGGGGTACGTGAACAAGACAGTGGTGAAAGGTGAGCTATGAGCATGCATGACATGGCATGTCTGTGACATTTTTTGTGTTGTGACTTACCAGACCCCACTCTCCCAGGTATTTCTGTCAAGCCCTCAGGATACAGGATAGCCAAGACCTTCTCCCTGGGAAAGAGATGTAATGGGGCACTGGAAAGACCACCACCAGTCTTCTTGGGCTGTAGCTGGTAACTGGAGACCAGGGAACACACCTTGCCCCTGACATTATTCCACCTCTTCCTGATGTCCTCCTTTGTGCACAGGGATGTGCCTACAGCATTCACTCTGTCAATGATCCTGACCCACATTTCCATTTTCCTACTAAGAGGAGTATGCAGGACCTGTGCTCCAAACAAGTATGGCTCTACTCTTATGATTTCATCCACCATGAATGACTCTTAACTCATCTTCTGAAAAACGTGGATTTTTAGAACGTGACATGGTGGAAATAAAAAACAACTGGTGACAGTGGCTTATTGAACAGGGGAAGTCCAGAAGGGTGTGGATGGACAAAAGTGTGTGCAGGGTGTTCTATGGGATGGTGAAAAAATAGGGTTCTCTATATGGAAAAATGGTGGTCAATGTTTTTCGTTGTGCAGTGGAAATACAAAGGACTGTGGTCTGTGAAGGGGTATGCTTTATTCTGTCTTTTTGCAGGTGTGTCCACTGTGGCAATGTGTGTCAGCTGTGTTGTTTCACAGTCATCCAATGTGCAGTTTTCTGTTACTTTGCTGACTATGAACCGCCTTGTTTCAGACTGCCATTGGCTGGCCACCATGAAGGGACCACCACAGCGACTGTGTGGTGGTTGGTCACAATGTTGACGGCGCAGGTGGTCAGACCACCTCTTTCCAGGCTGCTGCACCTGCTTGACAGTTGGCGGTCCTGCCCGTGCAACTCATAATAGGGTGGTCTTTAAGACAGCCAGCATGGTGGTCTTTTCAGGACTGCCAACATGGCAGTCTGACCATCAAACTTGTGAAAAAATGAAGCCCTTAGATACAGACTCAATTGAAGTAGTGAGTGCTACAAAAATCCTTGACAGGAACCTCAAAAATTCAGTTGGACGCCTACTACTAGATGTGATTCGGTGGACAGATTTCAGCCTTGGAACTAATAGACTTAACATCTAATTTTGGCTTTACCACTTTATTTGCAGGTAACTGACTTTGCACTAAAAGGCTATAGAGGGCTCCTAACATACTGGCATGTTTGGGTACCTCAGTTCCTGACTTGAGTATCAGAATCCGCTCCACTGTCTTGTGCCTTTGTGGGGTAGTTGGGAACTGATGAGTCAAGAGATGTGAATTGTAATCTAATTCTTCACATGCAATTAAAATGTATGATCATTGGCAATCTATGGCCCTCATTACAACCCTGGTGGTAAAGTCTGCTGACCGCCGTGCTGACGGCCGCCAACAGACCGTGTCCGTGGCGAAAATCTGCTATGGCTATTATGACCCACACTTAGAAATCCTCCACAATACAGACACCCACATAAGTCCACCACACCAAAGGTCAGTGATAAACTGGTGGTACCAAAACCCACACCATCACGCCAACAGGAATACGCCCACACTATCACGACCCATGAATCAACACAGCGGTCTTTCAACCGCGGTAAACCATTGGCGATACACACCTCCATGCTCAAAATACACACACACTTACAAAACACAACCACATTGGACAATTCAAAATACACACACCTGACACACATACACACACCACACACTCAGACCACTATAAAAAACACACCCACAATCCCTTACAATGATTTTTTGGGAAGAAGCAGAGACAGAAAAGCAAAGACAACACCAGCATCCAGAGGCACACAACACCATCACTCATACACCATCCACGCACAACACACCACACACCCCAAAACATCACCCCATACATCACATCACACATTACCTCACACATCACTCAAACCACATCATGGCACCTCAAAGACACCCCAGGTTTTCTGAGGAGGAGCTCAGGGTTATGGTGGAGGAAATCATCCGGGTAGAGCCACAGCTATTCGGATCACAGGTGCAGCAGACATCCATTACAAGGAAGATGGAGCTATGGTGGAGAATTGTCGACAGGGTCAACGCAGTGGGACAGCATCCAAGAACACTAGATGACATCAGGAAGAGGTGGAACGGCCTATGGGGAAAGGTGCGTTCTGTGGTATCCAGACACCAGGTAGATGTACAGAGGACTGGCAGTGGACCCCCACAACTAACAACATGGGAGGAGCAAGTCTTGGCGATCATGCATCCTGAGGGCCTCGCAGGAGTAGCAGGAGGACTGGACTCTGGTAAGTCATGACTTTACTATGATATCCCCCCCTGCCTGCATGCCATCACAAACCCTAACCCCTACCCTCACACCCATCACTCCAACACCTCACATATACCCCACTATCACAACCCACACATCCCAGAACCAAGCCCTGCATGTGACAACAATGCATGGACACCCATCACAGACCTGCATGGACACCCATCACCAAAGCATGTCCAAGGGAGAGACTCACCGAGGGCACACAATCACCACTCACACAAGGGCCAAGGCGATATTGCAAGCACAGTAGTAGAGGGAAACACATCCATTGGACAAGATGGCACACACAGATACAATAACAATGCATTTACACCCCAACAGGACCTCTTCACACAACTTCACCGGACAGGAGGTGCCAGCCATATCTAGTCCCCCCATAGAAGAGGCCCACAGTGACGACAGTAGCTCTACACTCCTGGATCAAGATGGCCAACCCAGCCCATCAGGGACCTCTGGACAGTTGGTTCCCCTGCCACAGTCCCAAACCACCACTGAACCTCCCCCCTCAGGAAACACCACCACAGCACCCACTCAGCGGGCACATGCCACTGTCCCCAGGACACGTCAATCAGCAGTGTGTCCACCATTACAGGGACCACAGGCAAACCCACTAACACAGAACGATCAGGGACCTGAGGTCAGTGGCAGTGGGCACACAGTTCAGGGGACAGAGGCACAGGACAACAGGGAAGCTGGGAGGACTGCTGTGCGACAGGGGGAGGACAGGCCCAGGGAACCCACTCTCCACAAGGCACTCTCCAACATCATGGGAGCATACCACCATTCCCAGGAGACCATGGGCACAGTTCTGGCCAAGTTTCAGGAGACCCAGCGGCTGCAGGAGGAACAGTACCTGGGGATCAGGGAGGACTTGAAGTCCATTAACACCACCCTGGTCACCATTGCAGGGGTGCTGGCAGACATGGCCAACACCATGAGGGAGACAGTGGCAAACCACCGGGCCCCTGACACCAGCCCGAACGATGAACAGCCTTCCACATCCACCGGCACCAGTGGACAGGAGGTCCTGCCACAGGACCAACAGGCCACCAGCACCTCACCCCCCGCAGAAGGAGAACCACCCCGCAAACGGTCCCTGCGATCCAGGCACAAGACAGAGAACATTGCCTAGACCCCCACCAGGAAATAAGACTCTCCTGATTGTCACCCTTCTGTCCCACTCTGTCACCCTGTCCATCCTGAACTGCTATAGCTCCACTTCCTATGCCCCCTTGGACAATGCACCTGTGATACCAAGAGACTGGACTCTACCATGGACATTCCTCCACCATCACCCCAGCCCATTGCACATCCCCCTCTACTTATTAGCACTGAAATAAACACCCCTGAATCACAAAACAATCTGGAGTCAGTCTGTACTTTCACAAATGTATTATTACAACTTCTTCAACAAATATCAATGTTAATGTTCATTTGCACATACCAATGTATGAGTTGTTGGGCAGCAGGAAACATAGCAGAAGGCAGAATAAGGAACCCAGATCTGTGAAATGGAAAGCCGAAGTGAACTGTCAGGGTCCATATACAGAGGTGAAGAGGCTGACTTATACAATTTCCTACAGTAGTCAGATATGAGATGAGCAGTTTCAGTCTCTTACCTGTGTCTCACTGGAAGTACTGCATGATGATGTTGTTTCGGTTGTCAATATCTTCTTCCTCTGCCTCCTCTTCCTCACTGTCCACAGGCTCCACAGCTGCCACAATAGCATCATCAGGCCCATCCTCATGCAGAAATGGCACATGGAGTCGCAAAGCCAATTTGTGCAACATGCAGCATGCCACGATTATTTGGCACACCTTCTTCGGTGAGTAGTATAGGGAGCCACCTGTTAGATGGAGGTGCCAGAATCTGGCCTTCAGGAGGCCGAAAGTTCGCTAAATAATGCGCCTAGTTCGCCCAGGTGCCTCATTGTAGCATTCCTCTGCCCTTGTCCTGGCATTCTTCACTGGGGTTAGTAGCCATGAGAGGCTGGGGTAACCTGAGTAACCTGCAAAGTTCGATGGATCTCTGTTAGACACACACTAACCATCAGGGACTACCCCATACCCAGACACCTATTCATACTGTGTGGGGACCTTGGGCTCACCTATTACCCACACCCAGTGCCTCTGGAGTTGGCCCATCATATAAGGGATGCTGCTATTCCTTAAAATGTAAGTGTCATGCACAGAGCCTGGATACTTGGCATTCACATGAGAGATGTACTGGTCTGCCAAACACACCATCTGCACATTTATTGAATGTGAGAAAACAGGGCTGATTGCAGAGGCCCCATAACTTTTTGCCCCCATTTTCCACTTTTTGCTGGTGTTTTCCTGACTTTAAAGGTGCCCTGGGTACTGCTAACCAGTCCCAGGGCCTGTGCTCTGTGTAAACAGGATATGCAAATTAGGCTAATTATAATTGGCTAAGTTAACCTACCTATAAGTCCCTAGTATATGGTAGGGCATGTAGGTTTAGGGACCACAGCATAGGTGGTGCACACCTAGGTGCATTGCTGAGGTGCCCAGTGTCATTTTAAAAGCAAGCCTGCCTTGCTGGCTGCTTTTAAATTAAAGTTATATGCAAATTCGACTTTGGAATTAAAGGTACTTCCAAAGTCTTAAACTACCTTATTTTTACATATAAGTCACCCCTAAGGTGTGCCCTATGTGCCCCTAGGGCTGGGTGCCATGTAACTATAAGCAGGGACTTTATAAAAATAGATTTATAAGCCCTGGTGAGGTAAAAACAGCCAAATTCGTTTTTCCCTCATTGAAGTAAATGGCCTTCATAGGCTAGAATGGGCAGACTTTATTTTAAATTTTAAAGTCTCCTTAAATGTTACATACCAAGAATTTGGTATCAAATTGATTGTTGTAATAAATCCCACAACTTCCAGTTGTTGGATTTAATATAACTTGTCCAGGTAAAAAGTTTAGACTTTACCTAAAAAGTTGCCAATTTCAGCTCTGCATTGTTTTTGCTGCTGTGCTCTGATTGGCCAGCCTACAGCAGCTTCTGCCAGGCTGCCTTGATGAGGTGTGAAGTGGCCAGACTTCACACAAAGGAATGTGCTTGGGGGAGAGAATCTCCCCTCAGCAGATGGTGAGGCAGGAAGGGGGAGGGCGGCCAAACTGGTCTTCAAAGGCAGAGAAGGACATTTGGAGCACCCAGCAACACCCCCACATCCTGCAACCCCAGACAATTAGGTGCCCCCTTGATTAGATTAGGAGAGGGCAGGAGAGGGGTGTGTTTATGATTTTTAGCCACACCAGTGGGTGGGCTCAGCCAGATGTAACCTCCAAAAATCTGATTCATCCATGTTGGATTTTTAGAGACTGTTGCCTTCTGGGATGGATTTTTGCCACACTTCCCAGGAAGTGGTCATCACAGGGGGACGACCCTGTCCCTGATTGGAGAACCAGGGCCCCCCTGCTTTTCACCCAGGAGCAAGGATAAAACTGGCAGACCTGCACCCACACCTCAGATCCCCTCCAGAATTCAACAAGAAAGGAACTAAAGAAGAAGAAGGACTGCCCTGCTGGACCCCTGGCCTGCACCTGGACCCTGCACTCAGAAGGACTGCACCAGCTGCACACTTGGGCTTCACCACAAGAAGGACTTTGCCTGGCTTCAACTGGTTCAAGGAGGGACTCCCTGTTTGCTACAGGTGAAAAATTGCTAAACCAGAGTCCCCTGCACCAACTCCTGAAGAAAGCGACCAGCTGACCACTGTCCAGTGGCCAAAAAGGAGTTTGCGCCAGGTGCATTCTGGGAGTTGAAGTCCGCACCCCCCAAGGACCATCACAGAACTTCTGGACCCTTGGGGTGAGCTGTGGACCCCAAAAGAACCTTAAAAGAACATCTGGGTGAAGCCCCAGAAGTTTGGAGAAGATTTGACAAATTTTGTAAAAAAGCTCCAGAGAGGGACCGACCCGCCGCGGAAATTCTAGCCGGCTTGCCTCAACCGCGACCCGGCCTGACTTCGTGGTTTGTCCCGGTAAAGAAAAACATCCAAAAAAGAGACTAAGTCCGAAGGTAAAAAGTTGACCGGGACCTCCCAGCCATCGTATCCGAGAAGGGCTCCATGGACGTCGGATCAAGATCCAGGTTTACCCCGGTCGAAGGACTTTCATCTCGAAAAAACGACTAAGTCCGAAGGTAAAAGTCTCCACCGAGGAAACCCACATCGCGTATCCGGACAAGGGCTCCAGGAGGTCGGATTCAACTGGCAGGTTCGTCCCGGTGAAGAAAAACTTCAAAATAAAGACTAAGTCAGAAGGTAACTTTTTAACCGAGGCCTCCCGCGACCTGTAGCCGAGCAGGGCTCCATCGCGGTCGGCCTGAAAGTTTGACTTTGCCCCGGTCGAGGTGCAACCAGATGACCCGATTGGCGCTTTTTGTTTCTAAGCGCTAGAAAAGTAATAATTCTTTAAAAATTCATATCTCCGGTTCCCCTGAACCGATTTTAATCGTTTTTGTGTCATTTTAAAGATTAAAAATATAAACTATTTTTATAAATTGGTTTTGGATTTTTAAACTGTTTCCTGTGTTTTATTTAATTACTGTTTTGTGATATTTGAATGCTTTACACTTTGTCTCCTAAGTTAAGCCTTGACGCTCGTTGCCAAGCTACCAAGGGTTGAGCTGGGATTAATTTACTGAGACCTAACTGTACCTATGTGGAGGTTAGTGGCTTGTTGCTAGGTGTAGGTACCTACCTGCCCTACCAATAACCCATTTTCCAACATAATTGGAAGCAGCGACGGGATCCTGTACTTGTGTTCAATATCACGTTACAGTTTTAGGTAAAACAAATTAAAAATCCTTTAAATTGTCCTAGTGCAAAAATTGTTTTTAATTTTTAATTTGGATTAATTTCAATTATTGAATTTTTGTAATTTTTCTAAATTCTTGTTTCCAATTTTTGCAAAAAGTTTTTGTTGACACAAAACTAGGGAACCATGGAGCTTGATCTGGCTAGCCTACCCACACTGACAGTAGTCCACCTTAGGGGGTTGTGTATTGAAAGAGGGTTGCCTGCAACCACTGATCTCAGGAAGCAAATCCTGATCACATCCCTGACAGCATGGGCTGAGGCCCAAGAGGTAGAGTCAGAAGAAGCTCCAGAGGAGGGAGAAAGAAGGGAGGATGCAAGCTCTAACCACTCAGGGGAGGGAAGGCATCTGAGCCCAAGTGAGGATGAGGAAGAACGGTCCTCAGTAAACACAGTCACTAGGGGCAGATCCAAAGCTAGTGGTGGGAAGGGGGTCCTTTCAGGAGGAGAGAACCCATCCATCAGAGAAAGAGAGCTGGAGGCCCAGCTAGCATACATAGCTTTGGAAGCAGAGAAGCTGGCCCTAGAAAAGCAAAAGTGGGCATACAAAGATAAAAGAGATGGAAGCAGCGATAAAGAAGCTGAGGTGTCCATGGGTGGGGGAGTTTGCCCCAGATTACCCAAGGGGGTAGTTCCTGCTTATGTAGAGGGGGATGACATAGATAAGTGGCTGGGGGCCTTTGAGAGGGCACTCCAAATGAGAAGGGTTAGGCCTCAATACTGGGGTTCCCTTTTGTGGGAGTTGGTCCCCAACTCAGGGAGGGATAGGCTTCTGACCTTAAGGGGGGAGGAGGCAGATTCATACCCTAGTATGAAGAGGTGCTTAGCCAAGAAGTTTGGTCTGACCCCAGAGCAATATAGAATGAAGTTCAGGGACACCCAGAAGGTCAGTACCCAGTCTTGGGTTGACTTTGTGGACATTTCACTAAAGGCACTAGAGGGCTGGATTATTGGTAACAAAGTAGATACTTATGAGGGGTTATACAATCTGATCATGAGAGAGCACATCTTGACCAATTGTATCCAAGAAAGGTTACGCCAGCATCTAGTGGACTCTAAGCAGACCAACCTTAGAGAGCTAGGGGAGGCAGCTGATGAGTGGTTGAGAACCAGGGTGGTTGTCAAGTCCCAGGGGGGAGACTCCAAGAAGGGGGGGACAGGTCCCCAAAAACCTAAGGAGGGAGGTGGTAAGCCCACCACAGAGACTCCCTCTGTACCCCAGAACCCTAAGAAGGAGGAGAGTAAATCCCACTCTGACCAGCAGAGACAGTTAGACCCAGGGTTAAAAAAGCTCTTGGACAGTAGGGCTTGCTTTGACTGTCAGCAGACAGGTCACTTCAGAGGAGATGCAGCCTGTCCAAAGAAGGTGGTTAGCACTGGGCTGTCCAGTGTAGCCATAGAGGAGGATTCCTCAGATGATGAAGTCCTCCTAGCATTGTGCTGGGAGACAGGACCAGATGGTAAGCTGGTGATCCCTGAGGGTGGGAGTAGGCACTTCCACCACATTCAAGTGAATGGGATCCCTACCACTGGCCTGAGAGACACCTGTGCCAGTCACACTATAGTGAGTGACCGGTTAGTGACCCCAGACATGTATGTCCCAGGAAAGACAAAGAAAGTCAGGATAGCCACAGGGGAGGTCACCGCCAAACCTGTAGCCATAGTGCCCCTAGAGAGGGAGGGTATCCTTGACTGGATTAGGGTGGTAGTCAGTGCTGACCTTCCCCTAGATTGTATCCTGGGCAATGACCTCCCAGAGGTGAGTCTGGTCACAGATGGGGTGGTCGCCCAGGGCGCCCCCCCAAACCAAAGTCCTGGGGAGTCAGTCCCTACAGTTAGGAGACAGGGGTCCCCAAGAAAAGGAAAGAAGAAAAGGAAGGGTAGGCCACTCTTAAAGAGAGTTCCAGGGAGCCAAAGGCCTTCTGCCCCAGTAAGGGGGGAGCCCAGAGTTGGCACTGGTGAGGCCTCACCTGACCCCAAGGAAGTCCTGAGTAGTCAGGCAGCTGTCCAGATGCAAGGTGTTGCCCCTGCACTGACAGAAGGGAGAGTGGAAGGAGGGTGTCTGCCACAGGAGGTGGTAGCCCCCCACTCTAGACAGCAAGAGGGGTACCAGGACCCCAAAGTTGCCCTTAAAGCAGCTCAGCCACCTGTCAGTGGAGAGCTTAGGGTGTGGTTCTGGGTACTGACAGCTGTCAGTAGCCTCTGCTGGGTGCTAGCCTTCCTGGCAGCACTGTACTTGGCCTGGGAGGCAGACCCCAGGGCCAATAGCAAAGTAGGCCCCCTGACCCTATTGGTCATGGTGGGGTTGCTCAAGTGTTGGGTAACCTCTTTGGGTAAGCTAGGTGTTGCCCTAGCAAAGTTAGGAGTAGGGGAGGTGGGCACCTCCCTACCCAAGTTGGCAGAGAGAGAGGAGGAAGACCCCCCTAGAGGGAAGTTTCAGTTTGAGTTGGGTCCTTTTACCGTTGGGATGGCTTCACTACCCAGAGGGAGTGACCCTGACAGGAGGATGTAAGGCAGAGTAGGCCCTGCAAAGGGACAGCCAGTTTTCTTCACTGTCTTCCTCGCCTAACAAGCCAGGAAGACTCTCCCAGGGTTGGGCTGAGTCTCCTGGGCGTGTGGGCTGGGGGGGGGGGGTTGTGTGAGAAAACAGGGCTGATTGCAGAGGCCCCATAACTTTTTGCCCCCATTTTCCACTTTTTGCTGGTGTTTTCCTGACTTTAAAGGTGCCCTGGATACTGCTAACCAGTCCCAGGGCCTGTGCTCTGTGTAAAATGGATATGCAAATTAGGCTAATTATAATTGGCTAAGTTAACCTACCTATAAGTCCCTAGTATATGGTAGGGCATGTAGGTTTAGGGACCACAGCATAGGTGGTGCACACCTAGGTGCATTGCTGAGGTGCCCAGTGTCATTTTAAAAGCAAGCCTGACTTGCTGGCTGCTTTTAAATTAAAGTTATATGCAAATTCGACTTTGGAATTAAAGGTACTTCCAAAGTCTTAAACTACCTTATTTTTACATATAAGTCACCCCTAAGGTGTGCCCTATGTGCCCCTAGGGCTGGGTGCCATGTAACTATAAGCAGGGACTTTATAAAAATAGATTTATAAGCCCTGGTGAGGTAAAAACAGCCAAATTCGTTTTTCCCTCATTGAAGTAAATGGCCTTCATAGGCTAGAATGGGCAGACTTTATTTTAAATTTTAAAGTCTCCTTAAATGTTACATACCAAGAATTTGGTATCAAATTGATTGTTGTAATAAATCCCACAACTTCCAGTTGTTGGATTTAATATAACTTGTCCAGGTAAAAAGTTTAGACTTTACCTAAAAAGTTGCCAATTTCAGCTCTGCATTGTTTTTGCTGCTGTGCTCTGATTGGCCAGCCTGCAGCAGCTTCTGCCAGGCTGCCTTGATGAGGTGTGAAGTGGCCAGACTTCACACAAAGGAATGTGCTTGGGGGAGAGAATCTCCCCTCAGCAGATGGTGAGGCAGGAAGGGGGAGGGCGGCCAAACTGGTCTTCAAAGGCAGAGAAGGACATTTGGAGCACCCAGCAACACCCCCACATCCTGCAACCCCAGACAATTAGGTGCCCCCTTGATTAGATTAGGAGAGGGCAGGAGAGGGGTGTGTTTATGATTTTTAGCCACACCAGTGGGTGGGCCCAGCCAGATGTAACCTCCAAAAATCAGATTCATCCATGTTGGATTTTTAGAGACTGTTGCCTTCTGGGATGGATTTTTGCCACACTTCCCAGGAAGTGGTCATCACAGGGGGACGACCCTGTCCCTGATTGGAGAACCAGGGCCCCCCTGCTTTTCACCCAGGAGCAAGGATAAAACTGGCAGACCTGCACCCACACCTCAGATCCCCTCCAGAATTCAACAAGAAAGGAACTAAAGAAGAAGAAGGACTGCCCTGCTGGACCCCTGGCCTGCACCTGGACCCTGCACTCAGAAGGACTGCACCAGCTGCACACTTGGGCTTCACCACAAGAAGGACTTTGCCTGGCTTCAACTGGTTCAAGGAGGGACTCCCTGTTTGCTACAGGTGAAAAATTGCTAAACCAGAGTCCCCTGCACCAACTCCTGAAGAAAGCGACCAGCTGACCACTGTCCAGTGGCCAAAAAGGAGTTTGCGCCAGGTGCATTCTGGGAGTTGAAGTCCGCACCCCCCAAGGACCATCACAGAACTTCTGGACCCTTGGGGTGAGCTGTGGACCCCAAAAGAACCTTAAAAGAACATCTGGGTGAAGCCCCAGAAGTTTGGAGAAGATTTGACAAATTTTGTAAAAAAGCTCCAGAGAGGGACCGACCCGCCGCGGAAATTCTAGCCGGCTTGCCTCAACCGCGACCCGGCCTGACTTCGTGGTTTGTCCCGGTAAAGAAAAACATCCAAAAAAGAGACTAAGTCCGAAGGTAAAAAGTTGACCGGGACCTCCCAGCCATCGTATCCGAGAAGGGCTCCATGGACGTCGGATCAAGATCCAGGTTTACCCCGGTCGAAGGACTTTCATCTCGAAAAAACGACTAAGTCCGAAGGTAAAAGTCTCCACCGAGGAAACCCACATCGCGTATCCGGACAAGGGCTCCAGGAGGTCGGATTCATCTGGCAGGTTCGTCCCGGTGAAGAAAAACTTCAAAATAAAGACTAAGTCAGAAGGTAACTTTTTAACCGAGGCCTCCCGCGACCTGTAGCCGAGCAGGGCTCCATCGCGGTCGGCCTGAAAGTTTGACTTTGCCCCGGTCGAGGTGCAACCAGATGACCCGATTGGCGCTTTTTGTTTCTAAGCGCTAGAAAAGTAATAATTCTTTAAAAATTCATATCTCCGGTTCCCCTGAACCGATTTTAATCGTTTTTGTGTCATTTTAAAGATAAAAATATAAACTATTTTTATAAATTGGTTTTGGATTTTTAAACTGTTTCCTGTGTTTTATTTAATTACTGTTTTGTGATATTTGAATGCTTTACACTTTGTCTCCTAAGTTAAGCCTTGACGCTCGTTGCCAAGCTACCAAGGGTTGAGCTGGGATTAATTTACTGAGACCTAACTGTACCTATGTCGAGGTTAGTGGCTTGTTGCTAGGTGTAGGTACCTACCTGCCCTACCAATAACCCATTTTCCAACATAATTGGAAGCAGCGACGGGATCCTGTACTTGTGTTCAATATCACGTTACAGTTTTAGGTAAAACAAATTAAAAATCCTTTAAATTGTCCTAGTGCAAAAATTGTTTTTAATTTTTAATTTGGATTAATTTCAATTATTGAATTTTTGTAATTTTTCTAAATTCTTGTTTCCAATTTTTGCAAAAAGTTTTTGTTGACACAAAACTAGGGAACCATGGAGCTTGATCTGGCTAGCCTACCCACACTGACAGTAGTCCAGCTTAGGGGGTTGTGTATTGAAAGAGGGTTGCCTGCAACCACTGATCTCAGGAAGCAAATCCTGATCACATCCCTGACAGCATGGGCTGAGGCCCAAGAGGTAGAGTCAGAAGAAGCTCCAGAGGAGGGAGAAAGAAGGGAGGATGCAAGCTCTAACCACTCAGGGGAGGGAAGGCATCTGAGCCCAAGTGAGGATGAGGAAGAACGGTCCTCAGTAAACACAGTCACTAGGGGCAGATCCAAAGCTAGTGGTGGGAAGGGGGTCCTTTCAGGAGGAGAGAACCCATCCATCAGAGAAAGAGAGCTGGAGGCCCAGCTAGCATACATAGCTTTGGAAGCAGAGAAGCTGGCCCTAGAAAAGCAAAAGTGGGCATACAAAGAAAAAAGAGATGGAAGCAGCGATTAAGAAGCTGAGGTGTCCATGGGTTGGGGAGTTTGCCCCAGATTACCCAAGGGGGTAGTTCCTGCTTATGTAGAGGGGGATGACATAGATAAGTAGGCTGGGGGCCTTTGAGAGGGCACTCCAAATGAGAAGGGTTAGGCCTCAATACTGGGGTTCCCTTTTGTGGGAGTTGGTCCCCAACTCAGGGAGGGATAGGCTTCTGACCTTAAGGGGGGAGGAGGCAGATTCATACCCTAGTATGAAGAGGTGCTTAGCCAAGAAGTTTGGTCTGACCCCAGAGCAATATAGAATGAAGTTCAGGGACACCCAGAAGGTCAGTACCCAGTCTTGGGTTGACTTTGTGGACATTTCACTAAAGGCACTAGAGGGCTGGATTATTGGTAACAAAGTAGATACTTATGAGGGGTTATACAATCTGATCATGAGAGAGCACATCTTGACCAATTGTATCCAAGAAAGGTTACGCCAGCATCTAGTGGACTCTAAGCAGACCAACCTTAGAGAGCTAGGGGAGGCAGCTGATGAGTGGTTGAGAACCAGGGTGGTTGTCAAGTCCCAGGGGGGAGACTCCAAGAAGGGGGGGACAAGTCCCCAAAAACCTAAGGAGGGAGGTGGTAAGCCCACCACAGAGACTCCCTCTGTACCCCAGAACCCTAAGAAGGAGGAGAGTAAATCCCACTCTGACCAGCAGAGACAGTTAGACCCAGGGTTAAAAAAGCTCTTGGACAGTAGGGCTTGCTTTGACTGTCAGCAGACAGGTCACTTCAGAGGAGATGCAGCCTGTCCAAAGAAGGTGGTTAGCACTGGGCTGTCCAGTGTAGCCATAGAGGAGGATTCCTCAGATGATGAAGTCCTCCTAGCATTGTGCTGGGAGACAGGACCAGATGGTAAGCTGGTGATCCCTGAGGGTGGGAGTAGGCACTTCCACCACATTCAAGTGAATGGGATCCCTACCACTGGCCTGAGAGACACCTGTGCCAGTCACACTATAGTGAGTGACCGGTTAGTGACCCCAGACATGTATGTCCCAGGAAAGACAAAGAAAGTCAGGATAGCCACAGGGGAGGTCACCTCCAAACCTGTAGCCATAGTGTCCCTAGAGAGGGAGGGTATCCTTGACTGGATTAGGGTGGTAGTCAGTGCTGACCTTCCCCTAGATTGTATCCTGGGCAATGACCTCCCAGAGGTGAGTCTGGTCACAGATGGGGTGGTCGCCCAGGGTGCCCCCCCAAACCAAAGTCCTGGGGAGTCAGTCCCTACAGTTAGGAGACAGGGGTCCCCAAGAAAAGGAAAGAAGAAAAGGAAGGGTAGGCCACTCTTAAAGAGAGTTCCAGGGAGCCAAAGGCCTTCTGCCCCAGTAAGGGGGGAGCCCAGAGTTGGCACTGGTGAGGCCTCACCTGACCCCAAGGAAGTCCTGAGTAGTCAGGCAGCTGTCCAGATGCAAGGTGTTGCCCCTGCACTGACAGAAGGGAGAGTGGAAGGAGGGTGTCTGCCACAGGAGGTGGTAGCCCCCCACTCTAGACAGCAAGAGAGGTACCAGGACCCCAAAGTTGCCCTTAAAGCAGCTCAGCCACCTGTCAGTGGAGAGCTTAGGGTGTGGTTCTGGGTACTGACAGCTGTCAGTAGCCTCTGCTGGGTGCTAGCCTTCCTGGCAGCACTGTACTTGGCCTGGGAGGCAGACCCCAGGGCCAATAGCAAAGTAGGCCCCCTGACCCTATTGGTCATGGTGGGGTTGCTCAAGTGTTGGGTAACCTCTTTGGGTAAGCTAGGTGTTGCCCTAGCAAAGTTAGGAGTAGGGGAGGTGGGCACCTCCCTACCCAAGTTGGCAGAGAGAGAGGAGGAAGACCCCCCTAGAGGGAAGTTTCAGTTTGAGTTGGGTCCTTTTACTGTTGGGATGGCTTCACTACCCAGAGGGAGTGACCCTGACAGGAGGATGTAAGGCAGAGTAGGCCCTGCAAAGGGACAGCCAGTTTTCTTCACTGTCTTCCTCGCCTAACAAGCCAGGAAGACTCTCCCAGGGTTGGGCTGAGTCTCCTGGGCGTGTGGGCTGGGGGGGGGGGTTGTGTGAGAAAACAGGGCTGATTGCAGGGGCCCCATAACTTTTTGCCCCCATTTTCCACTTTTTGCTGGTGTTTTCCTGACTTTAAAGGTGCCCTGGGTACTGCTAACCAGTCCCAGGGCCTGTGCTCTGTGTAAAATGGATATGCAAATTAGGCTAATTATAATTGGCTAAGTTAACCTACCTATAAGTCCCTAGTATATGGTAGGGCATGTAGGTTTAGGGACCACAGCATAGGTGGTGCACACCTAGATGCATTGCTGAGGTGCCCAGTGTCATTTTAAAAGCAAGCCTGCCTTGCTGGCTGCTTTTAAATTAAAGTTATATGCAAATTCGACTTTGGAATTAAAGGTACTTCCAAAGTCTTAAACTACCTTATTTTTACATATAAGTCACCCCTAAGGTGTGCCCTATGTGCCCCTAGGGCTGGGTGCCATGTAACTATAAGCAGGGACTTTATAAAAATAGATTTATAAGCCCTGGTGAGGTAAAAACAGCCAAATTCGTTTTTCCCTCATTGAAGTAAATGGCCTTCATAGGCTAGAATGGGCAGACTTTATTTTAAATTTTAAAGTCTCCTTAAATGTTACATACCAAGAATTTGGTATCAAATTGATTGTTGTAATAAATCCCACAACTTCCAGTTGTTGGATTTAATATAACTTGTCCAGGTAAAAAGTTTAGACTTTAACTAAAAAGTTGCCAATTTCAGCTCTGCATTGTTTTTGCTGCTGTGCTCTGATTGGCCAGCCTGCAGCAGCTTCTGCAAGGCTGCCTTGATGAGGTGTGAAGTGGCCAGACTTCACACAAAGGAATGTGCTTGGGGGAGAGAATCTCCCCTCAGCAGATGGTGAGGCAGGAAGGGGGAGGGCGGCCAAACTGGTCTTCAAAGGCAGAGAAGGACATTTGGAGCACCCAGCAACACCCCCACATCCTGCAACCCCAGACAATTAGGTGCCCCCTTGATTAGATTAGGAGAGGGCAGGAGAGGGGTGTGTTTATGATTTTTAGCCACACCAGTGGGTGGGCTCAGCCAGATGTAACCTCCAAAAATCAGATTCATCCATGTTGGATCTTTAGAGACTGTTGCCTTCTTGGATGGATTTTTGCCACACTTCCCAGGAAGTGGTCATCACAGGGGGACGACCCTGTCCCTGATTGGAGAACCAGGGCCCCCCTGCTTTTCACCCAGGAGCAAGGATAAAACTGGCAGACCTGCACCCACACCTCAGATCCCCTCCAGAATTCAACAAGAAAGGAACTAAAGAAGAAGAAGGACTGCCCTGCTGGACCCCTGGCCTGCACCTGGACCCTGCACTCAGAAGGACTGCACCAGCTGCACACTTGGGCTTCACCACAAGAAGGACTTTGCCTGGCTTCAACTGGTTCAAGGAGGGACTCCCTGTTTGCTACAGGTGAAAAATTGCTAAACCAGAGTCCCCTGCACCAACTCCTGAAGAAAGCGACCAGCTGACCACTGTCCAGTGGCCAAAAAGGAGTTTGCGCCAGGTGCATTCTGGGAGTTGAAGTCCGCACCCCCCAAGGACCATCACAGAACTTCTGGACCCTTGGGGTGAGCTGTGGACCCCAAAAGAACCTTAAAAGAACATCTGGGTGAAGCCCCAGAAGTTTGGAGAAGATTTGACAAATTTTGTAAAAAAGCTCCAGAGAGGGACCGACCCGCCGCGGAAATTCTAGCCGGCTTGCCTCAACCGCGACCCGGCCTGACTTCGTGGTTTGTCCCGGTAAAGAAAAACATCCAAAAAAGAGACTAAGTCCGAAGGTAAAAAGTTGACCGGGACCTCCCAGCCATCGTATCCGAGAAGGGCTCCATGACGTCGGATCAAGATCCAGGTTTACCCCGGTCGAAGGACTTTCATCTCGAAAAAACGACTAAGTCCGAAGGTAAAAGTCTCCACCGAGGAAACCCACATCGCGTATCCGGACAAGGGCTCCAGGAGGTCGGATTCAACTGGCAGGTTCGTCCCGGTGAAGAAAAACTTCAAAATAAAGACTAAGTCAGAAGGTAACTTTTTAACCGAGGCCTCCCGCGACCTGTAGCCGAGCAGGGCTCCATCGCGGTCGGCCTGAAAGTTTGACTTTGCCCCGGTCGAGGTGCAACCAGATGACCCGATTGGCGCTTTTTGTTTCTAAGCGCTAGAAAAGTAATAATTCTTTAAAAATTCATATCTCCGGTTCCCCTGAACCGATTTTAATCGTTTTTGTGTCATTTTAAAGATTAAAAATATAAACTATTTTTATAAATTGGTTTTGGATTTTTAAACTGTTTCCTGTGTTTTATTTAATTACTGTTTTGTGATATTTGAATGCTTTACACTTTGTCTCCTAAGTTAAGCCTTGACGCTCGTTGCCAAGCTACCAAGGGTTGAGCTGGGATTAATTTACTGAGACCTAACTGTACCTATGTGGAGGTTAGTGGCTTGTTGCTAGGTGTAGGTACCTACCTGCCCTACCAATAACCCATTTTCCAACATTGAATGGTAGCTTTTTCAATTTCTGTACACCTGTTCATTCCTGCAGAGGGGGACAAATGCCACATGTGTACCATCAATGGCACCAATTATGTTGGGGATATGTCCCAGGGCATAGAAGTTAGCTTTCACTGTGGGCAAATCCTCCACCTGGGGGAAAACGATGTAGCTGCGCATGTGTTTCAGCAGGGCAGATGACACTCTGGTCAACACGTTAAAGAACATTGGCTGAGACATCCCTAATGCCATGGCCACTGTTGTTTGGAAGGAACTACTTGCCAGGAAATGAAGCACTGACAGGACCTTCACTAGAGGGGGGATACCTGTGGGATGGCGGATAGCTGACATCATGTCAGGCTCCAATAGGGCATACAGTTCTTGGATTGTGGCACGATCATGTCTGTAGGTGATAATGATGTGTCTGTCTTCCTTTGTCGACAGGTCCACCACGGGTCTGTACACCGGAGGATGACGCCATCTCACCATCTGCCCCAGCGGATGTGCCCTATGGAGGAGGATGGTGAGCAGAGGGTCATGTACCACATAGGTTGCACAAGTGTTTTTGTTGTTTTGTGAGTGAATCCGTGTGTAGCATTGTCTGTCCGTTTTTCTGCCCAAATGTGCTGTGACGCAGATAGGTGCCATGCCATGTGCCACCCTGAAATGGCGGTTGCCTGACCTGTAAGGAGGGACAAGGGGAAATGAGGTAACTGCGCTGGCATTTTGCAGCGTCGCGGTAGGCTGGTGAAAACCGCCACACAATTCAGCATTGATTATATTTGGGCCCTATGGGTTCCAGGAGCCAATGACGATATACGCCCGCAGTGACGGAACGCACCGCCACAGACATGACCGCCATTTTCTATCTGTTCACTCACTTGATACTTGACCTTCAACAGGAGAGGACCTACACTGCAAGTGCTGCTGTGACCTGAGTCTGGAAGCGATAATGGCTCAAGTGTCTGAGGAAAGGGCCCCTGCCTTTACATCGGAGGAGTTGGAGAGACTATTGGATGGGGTCCTCCCCCAGTGCACACTACTCTACGGTCCTCCAGACAAACAGGTGAGTACACTGTGAGCATGATGCGTGGGACATGAATGTATGGAGTGGTGTGTATGGACAATACATGTGGGGTTGGGGACCAAGGCCTGCATGAGAGGATGGTGAGTGTATAGGTGTCAGGGCATGTGTGGGAAGTAGTGGGCAATGAGTATGATGAACCGGACGGGGAAGTAATTTCCTTTCATCCTATACCTTTCCTATAGGTCAGCGCCCACCAGAAAAAGGGTATTTGGCATGTCATTGCCAAGGAAGTGCGGACCCTGGGGTCTATCATAGATAGAGCACCCACTGCCGCAAGAGATGGGAGGACCTGCGCCGCTGGAGCAAGAAGACGGCGGAGGCCCAGCTGGGGATGGCCTCCCAACATGGAAGAGGTGCCCGTCACACCATGACCCCCCTGATGTTCCGGATCCTGGCGGTGGCATATCCGGAGTTGGATGGGCGCTTGAGGGCATCACAGCAGCCACAAAGGGGCGAGTACAGTCTCATTCAGCTGACTGCGCACATTACGAGGTGTCTGGGTGGGGGAGGTGGGCTGTGGGTTACCCTAGGCCATGGCAGACGCGCAAAGGAAGTTCCATTGATTTGCAGCCTCATTCCCACTCCAACTCCAACTCCAAAGGTGGTATTTGCCCTCTACACCTAATCAGGCTCCTATGGGTTCCAGCTGTGCATAATAGATTCTCGACAGAGTCCCCAATGGGCATGTGCTTTTCCCCTGCCCTGTCAGTGCATGACTTAGTGCATAGGGCTGCTCCCTGTGTGTTGTGCCCACCAACGGTAGTGGTATTGCATGCATTGACAATGTGTCTCCTCTGTCTCCCCCCCTTTTTGTTTTGCGAGGTGTCTGGGTGGGGGATGTGGGCTGTGGGTTCCCCTAGGCCAGGGCAAACTTGGTAGGGTAGGTCTCTTGTTAGGCAGGCTCTGTGGCACTTCAACCCCAATAGTGGTAGTTGCCATCTACAACTGGTCAGCCTCCTGTGGGTTCCAGGTGTGCAGCAAATGGGGTTTGGCATAGTCCCCCATGGGCAGATTTTTTTCCTACTAACTGGTAGTGCATGGCCTAGTGCAACAGGCTGCTCCCTGTGTGTTGTGTCCGCCAACGGTAGTGGTGTTGCTGGCAATTATCATGTGTTTCCTCTGTCTTTCTCCCCCATATTGTTTTGTCACCCTGGCCTTGTGTGCATTAGCATCATCTGGCAGAGGAGCAGAGGCACCGGAGACGGAGAGAGTTGCATCCCACATGGCCCAGGAATGTGAATCTACAGAGTCTGAAGGCACCAGTGGGACGGAGGGTGAGGGGAGCTCCACGACTGGGACAGGAGGGGACACCAGCGACAGCGACTCCTCCTCTGATGGAAGCTCCCTTGCAGTGGCGAGCACCTCTGTGCCCACAGCAACAACAGGTACAGCTGCCACCCCCCCTACCAGCACCGCCCTCCCAGCAGCCGCTCAGCGTGTATCCCGTGCCTACTCACCCAGGAGGGTGGGCATCTCCTTCACCCCAGGGTCCTCAGGCCCTGCCCCAGTCAGCCCTGCTGCCTTCAGTGAGGAGGCTATTGACCTCCTGAGATCCCTGACTGTTGGGCAATCAACCATTCTGAATGCCATCCAGGGTGTCAAGTGGCATTTGCAGCAAACAAATGCATACCTGGAGGGCATTCACTCTGGCGTGGCGGCCCAACAGAGAACATTTCAGCGTCTGGCCTCAGCACTGATGGCAGCCATTGTCCCTGTGTCAAGCCTCCCCCCTCCAAATTCCACTACCCAGACCCAATCCCCTCTACCCCTGCCTATCCCAAGCACACCATCAGACCAGCATGCACACACATCAACACACAAAAGTGGCTCAGGCAAACACAAGCACCACACTTCATCCCACAGGCACTCACACAAGCACCATATCCATGCAGACACACCAACATCCACTTTCTCCACTGTGTCCTCCTCCTCCACGTCCTCCACCTCCCTCCCAGTCTCATCTCCACTCACACCTGCATGCACTACATCATCAGCCACTGCCTCCATCACCAGCACGCCCATCACAACACACCACTCACGAACAATCACCACCTCCACAACCATGCACACGTCCCCTGTGTTTTCTCCCAGTGTGTCTGTGAGCCCTCCTCCCAAAGTACACAAACGCAGGCAACCACCCACCCAACAGCCATCCACCTCACAACAGCCTCCAACCCATGCACCTTCACCCAAACTCAGCAGACGTACACCTTCTACAACCACTACCTCTTCCTCCACTCCCACACCCCCTCCATCTTTCCGTCCCAGTGTGTCAAAGAAATCTTTCCTGGCTAACATTGACCTCTTCCCTACACCTCCCCCCCATCCTTCCCCTAGGGTCAGGATGTCTATAGCCCAGACCAGTACCTCAGCCACCAAATCGGTGTCCACTGTGGTCCCTGCAAGTACGGAAGGATCAAAGGGGGCACCCATCAGGGCTGCCAGTGTGCCAACTACTGAAGCTAAGGACAACCCGATTCCGCCACCTGCCGAGGTAAAGAAGGGGCCAGCATGCAGAAGGGAAAAGACGCACGTCCCACCCAGCAAGGTGTCATCCCGAACCAAAGAGGACAGTGCCAAGGTCCCAGCTGCGACTACCAAGGTGGGGAATGGACACAAAGTCACCTCAGGGCATGGAGCCTCCTGGTGAGGGACTGGTGACCCCCATTTCTCATAACAGACCAGCAACCTGTACCACGGTGAGCACCGCCGCAACGACCGCCACCTGCACTGCCACCTGCACCGCCATCAGCACCGCCACCTGCACGGCAGCTGCCACAACTACAGTCACCAGCATCATCCCCAGTGGGCAGCCGTCTGAGGCTGCTGGAGACGTCCTGGTGTCTTCCACTACTACAGACACCTGCACCATGAGCAACACCAGCAGCATCTCCGCCGCAGACACCGCCGCAGCCACCGACACCTTCCCCTCCACGTGCCCAGCGAGTGGCACTACAGCGGACATCAGCAGCATCCCCAGTGTGCAGCTATCCGAGGCTGCAGGAAACGTCCTGGACCCTGCACACACTACATGAGGCACCACCATCAGCACTGGCACTACCAGCAGTTTGAAGCCTAAGTCGCCGCAGGGTGGAGTGTGGCTCTGCCTCCATGGAGTATCATGTACCTGTTCCCTGAAAATCTCGTGGCTCAGACACCCAGGTGAGGGAATGGGAACTGCAACATCCTACGTGCAGCATCACTGGGCACAAAGCCCCCTCCAGAACAGGTGGAGAAAAGCATCCACTAACCCAGTCCTTGGCAGGATGAAGCACTCTGGGCACAAAGCCTCCTCCAGAACCAGTGGAGAAAAGTATCCACTAACCCAGTCCTTGGCAGGATGAAGCACTCTGGAACATGTCACCAACTTGAGAGATTGTGGCTTTGCACTCCCCAGGAGCAAGCAGTGGCCAGTGGACCCACTTGAGAGACTGTGGCTTTGCACTCCCCGGGAGTAAGCAGTGGGCAAACCTCCCACTTGAGAGACTTGAGAAACGGTGGCTTTGCACTCCCCAGGACAAAGCAGTGGGCAAACCACCCACTTGAGAGACTTGAGAGGCTGTGGCTTTGCACTCCCCAGGACAAAGCAGTGGGCAAACCACCCACTTGAGAGACTGCGGCCTTGCACTCCCCAGGACCAAGCAGTGGGCAAAGCACCCACTTGAGAGACTGTGGCTTTGCACTCCCCAGGACCAAGCAGTGAGCAAACCACCCACTTGAGAGACTGTGGCTTTGCACTCCCCAGGACCAAGCAGTGGGCATTACACCCACTTGAGAGTCTGTGGCTTTGCACTCCCCAGGACCAGGCAGTTGGCATGGAGCCCCCTCGAGGAGCAGTAGCGTCGTCTCATCATCCGGCTGAGGTGCCCCCACTCCCCTTCCCCCTGAGGTGCCTGTTTTTTTTCCAACCTGATGCCCCTGCAGTGTTCTCTCCGTTTTGTGGCAGGTGTCATGTGTTGGCTTCGCCCATGGTTTTTGGGACCACTGGTCGACGGACATTTCATGGGACAGTGTACGGACTTGTATACTTGCTGTACATATTTGTGTATACTGGTTTTTTTAATATCTCTTGCTATATCTGAATGTTCGAATATTACACTAGTTCAACTCATTTCGTTTTGTCCTTGCGTTCTTCCAAGAGGGTGACAGGATGTATCTCTGATGTTTTTGGATATGTGTGTGTGTTGTTGTGGGTCGGGGGTGGGGATGTTGCGTTTTGCGTGTGTGTGTCGCTCTCTTTTCCCTCCTCCCCTCCCCTGTGTGCTAGGTGCAGTACTCACCGTCGTCGCCGCCTTCTTTCCACTTCGTTGTGTGTTAATAGATACAGCAATGTGGGCAGGACCTGTAACTCGGACTCCTTGGCATCCTGGTTCTTCGTTGAGTGTCGAGAGGTGAGTGGTTTCCCTTCTAAGTACTGTTTCTGCCGTGCTTTTGATGGCGTTGGTACCGCCCTGGAAAAATCCCTCTACGCTGGGACCACCGCCAAACTCCAAAATCGCCTGCAACGCATTCAAAACGCCTCAGCCCGCCTCATCCTCGACGTACCCCGCAACAGCCACATCTCCGCACACCTGAGACACCTGCATTGGCTCCCAGTCAGCAAAAGGATCACCTTCCGACTTCTCACCCACGCACACAAAGCCCTCCACGACAAGGGACCGGAATACCTCAACAGACGCCTCAACTTCTACGTCCCCACCCGCCCCCTCCGCTCCTCTGGCCTCGCACTCGCCGCCGTCCCTCGCATCCGACGCTCCACGGCGGGTGGGAGATCTTTCTCCTTCCTGGCGGCCAAGACCTGGAACTCCCTCCCCACCAGCCTCAGGACCACCCAGGACCACTCCGCTTTCCGGAGACTCCTAAAGACCTGGCTGTTCGAGCAGCGATAACCACCCCCTTTGTCCCTAGCGCCTTGAGACCCGCACGGGTGAGTAGCGCGCTTTATAAATGCTAATGATTTGATTTGATTTGATTTGATTTGAAAGCTGGCAGATTGGTGCCTTTTAATAGTGTGGGCAGTACATTGTGTTCTGCCTGTCTGTTGGCGGTTACCGCCGCAGTGTTTGTTTCTACTGCCGTGGCGGTCAGAGTGTTAAAGTGGCTGTCTGTGTTGGCGGTTTCCGCCATGGTCGTAATTCAATTTTTTTGACCGCCGGACTGTTAGTGGTATTACCGTCGCTTTATCACCAACCACCAGGGTTGTAATGAGGGCCTATGTTTTAACACATTCCTCTTCTCCTGTTTTTTTTTCTTTGCAAAGTTTGGAAGTATTTTGAATTACGTTATACACTTCATTTACGTGAGTGAATAGAAAAACAGTCTGGGTTCCAAAACAATTTTGATTTGAACATTACTCTGGGGGAGACAGTCCCAGTTTCACAATTGACTCACTAAAATGTGGTCTAGGGGAAAGTTGTGGTCCTTGTAACAGGCAGTCAAAACGTCAAAATCTTGGTTCCCCTTCTGGACCAAATTGTTCAATTTTTGGTATTTATATTCTTTCTTTGCATTTTTCCCTTCCATGCCATTATGTGAAAACTTTGAAACAAACTTAAAGTTTCACTCATATGTTTACCATTTCATCATATTTTCTTGGATAAATGGGCTTAGTTGACAAATACCCACCCAGCCCTGTCCCTGATCAATGAAACAGCACACATTATTTACATGCAGAAATAACACATTTCCAAAATATCTCCGAAAGGTGGAAATAGTTTCCAAAGACTACTGATTTTACTAAATTGTATTAGTCATCCTCTTAAACAATAGATTGGTCACATTAATTATTCTTTATACAATGGATCTTAGTAGCTGGCTGAACACTATTTCAATATGGTTAATGTAAAGGCTTTGGGGCTGCTGCACCCCTGCTGTTCATGATGCACTGTATTAGCCTGTCAAAAGATAATTATGCTACTAGAGAGTCATTGTGCAGGACACCTGACTGCAAATCCTCATACCAGGTTCCCAAGTAAACAGAGAGGATTTGGCATTACAGTCAGGTCATTTTTAATCTACTTGATTCTAAAAAAAATGTATCTGACTGTGTAATATAACTGGTTTGCATGTAAAGTGTAAAAATGCTCCTGGGCCAAGTTTGTGCTGTATTAAACAATAAAGATGTAAATGTAGGAAAGTGCCCTTTTTTGACATGGTCACCCCCAACTTTTTTCCGGGTTATCGACGCAATTTTGACTGAAAGTGCACTGGGTTCTTGATATCCAGGTCCCTAGTGCTAGATCTCTTTTCATAAACTGTACAATTGTTCCCCAATTGGCAAAACGTTTGCCACTCCTATAAGCCCCTAGTAATTTGTACCCCAGGTACCTAGGGCATGGATACCAAAGAGGGTCCCAAAGGGCTGCAGCATTTATTGTGTCACCCCAAGGGACTCCTGGCCTAGCTCATGCAGATTGTTATTGCAGGCTGTGTGTCTTGACTTAAAAGTGGAAACATGACATGGCAAACAGCCTGTGTCCCATGCCCCCTGACATTGCATGCTATATATGTAAGTCACTCCTACAACAGGCCTTCCAGACCTAAAGCAGGGTGCATTATATTACAGTGTGAACATATCTGAAGGGCAGATATGGCCCTGCTATGTCTTTGTCAAATCTTAGACATAGTAAGTGATCTGGGAAGCCATTTTAAGTACATGTACTGGACACTGGTCAATACGAGCTCCCCAGCTGCATGATGGCTTCACTAAAATCAGGGATCTTTGGTATCAAATATGTCATATTAACAAATCCTCAATGATTCCAGTGATGGATTTATTAATACATGCACCCAGAGGGCACTTTATAGGTGCCCCCAGAAACACCTCCCAACAAGTGTGCGGATGGACTGGGCCCAACCAGCCTGCCACCACAAGACAAGTCTCTGACCCTCGGGAGTAAATGCTTTGGCTCTCAGACCGACAGGAACAAAGCCTGCTTTGGAAGGGGTGTTAACACCTCGCTTCCAGCAGGAAGACCAGCAAATTAGCATTCCAAAGTAGGGGGCTTCAAGGAGCCTGCCACCTTTGGTATGCAAATCTGGCTTCCCTCAGAGGTGAGGGGATGCTGAACCCCATGAACAACAACCTTTTTGGCACCTGGACAGGTGGGAAAAATAGTAGTCAGAGAGGTGTGTCTATCTTCAGGCCTGTTTCAACCCTATAGTGAGCTTCTGATGTGGACCAGAAATTTGAAAGTCTTGGTTCTGACATAACTAGGAACTCTGGGACAGGGCTATGCCCACTTTTCTCAGGAAGTGGTCATATGGGCTTTGTAACCCCAAGGATAAGTAGCCTATTGGGTACTACCCTACACTCCCCTAATACCTGTAAATCAAAGTATTTAGGTGAGACCCTGGCACCGGAGGATCAGATCCTGCCAACCTCAAAGAAGAAGAAAGACACTAAAGAAGAGCAAAAGAAAGAACAGAACACCAGAAACTGACAATGCCAACCATGACACCTTGCCTGCTGTCCTCGACAATTGCAACAAAAACACCCCATGCTGCAGCTGCCTGTGCCTTCAAAAACCTGAGAGGACTTCCAGTTTTCCCCTAAAAACCCAGAAACTCCAGTGTTGTAGCAGAGCTGCTCCTCTGCATCTTGCAAGTACCTCAAGAAGAACTGTGAGGACTCTGGACCGCCAAAAACCCCAACACTGGGAAGCATCACTGCATCTGTGCCCCCTAGCCTGAGGTGAAGTGGGCCAATGGTGCCAGCGTGGTCCTTAGACCCACCAGAGAGGAAGCCCACCTTTGGTTTGCCGACTGTGGACTTCCGTACAATGCCTGCAGCCTATTTGTGCAGTCCTCCCCCCACCTGACACCTCAGGACACCTCTGCACCTTGCCCCCTCAGACCCAGGAGAAGAGGACCAAAGGTGTCCCCACAAGACCTGAACTCCCTTGTTGGTTCAGACGGACTAGCCCCTCAGTCCCAACCTGCAGCATCTTTCTGACCAGACCGGTCCCCGTTGACTTCAACGGGGCATCTGACGCCGAACTACACCTCTCCACCCGACCACCCCAGTGCCACCTGAGGTGACCTGTTGGTCTGGCCGAGGACCTTGCTTCATATTCACCTTGAGTCTGGAAGATTGGTCCTGTAAGTCGCTGTTGAGTACCTGTTTGCAGTATATGTTTTTGTGCAATAGGTTAATATTGCAACTCCAGAATATTGCAGTGTATTGACTTTTCAAAATTATAAGAACTTATCTTTCAAAACGTACTTACCTGATCATGATTATTCTGGTGCCTAGTATTATATAAAAGTATGTGTTATTTTTATAAATTGGCGCGGATCTCCTTATTGAGTTGTGTGTGTTACTTAATGTTGGTGTGTCTATAGCAGATATCTAACACTCCTCTCTGATAAGCCTAAGGCTGCTCGACCACACTATCCCCCAAAAAAGCACCTTGTGATTGCTAGAGCAAGGCCCTGTTCACTTTTAAGGGAATACCTGGACTCTTTGCACAGTATACCTCCTTTTGGAACACTGTATAAAGAACCAGCTTCCTACAGTAAAATAAACACCTGCTGAATTCTCACACGTTTCTCTGCGCAACTCTAGTTCACAATGAATGCGGCCTGATGGTCTGACTTAGGCCTTTCCTATCCTACTGATGAACAAAAAGTGGACATTTGGTATCTCACATTAGCTTGGTGTGGGTCAGAACCTCAAATGTGGCATGAGGGCAGTAAGAAGAACAGAAACGTCGCAGGCTTTTATCCTTCCACTACTCCCTCAGCAGTATGTCTGATCGTGAAGATAGGACTAAAATTTAACAATGTTAAATCATAAGAGCTCAAAGTTGGTGCAATGTCTCTTCTTTACCCATGACATTTTGGTGAATCGACATGTATGAGTGCAGAATGCATGCATTTCTTGCCTTTATGGTGTGCTCAGTTTGTAGTCCTACAAACAGACCTGCATGATTTATCACAAAAATTCAAAAGATACAATAGAGAAGTTGTATATGTATATGTTTAAAGTTATGTCCATGAAGGCTCTTAGAAATCGGGCAATACAGAATAGTAAGCAAAATCAGAAATATTCAAAATTTCAAACGAGCTGTTAAATCAATAAGAAATCGGACAGCTTCCCTAGTAGCATCAGAAAGACATCTGTCTCAACCCCACTTTTGAGGGTTTAAGTAGAAAATCTTATCATGGAGCTTAACTAAAACTGCAAATTCAGTATCGTGTGAGCAAAAGACAGGGGTGTAATAGAGGCCCCTGCAGTCCTGAGTGCGCGGGTTGGCCCCAGGACATTCTCATATTGGGGGGGGGGCATCCTCAGCCCCTACTGATGTGAGTGAGGTGGGGCCTCTTCAGCATATCTTGCAGGGGACCCCTTCACGTTTTGTAACACCACTGGAAAAATAATTTGAATTTAAAAAAAAACAGAGCATGTTTTTATTGAATGTATTATTGCCCTACCATTTAAGCACTATCCCACTACATGACTATTGATTCACCCCTCTATACTAGTGTCGTTCGGACATGGCGCGATAAAATAGTTACCAAACATCAGTAAATTATGGTGAATGAATGCAGTATAGTGAGCTAATGGAAGAGACCTTGAATGGTTGCAATATTATTCAGCCCATGTTGGAAATGTTTTCTTTGAAAACAGCAAGAACAGCAAGAACAACATCAGTGGAAATAAACAAACATAACTTTACTTGACTGTGTGAAGTTGAAATAGTAAACAGTGAATGTGCAGAGTGAAACATCTATTTTAAACAAGATGGCAACAAGACCTATCTGAGGCCTGGTTAGCATAAGACAAAAAAAGGCACTTAAACAAATGTCATCATAATGGTTGCTAAAGCAATAACGGCACATATGTGTACACATGCAAATTTGAGTGCAATTCCGTATTCTGCATGTTGTTAATAATGCACAATTTTATAAATGCATAAAAACTCCCACAATGAGAAGCCTGTGCACACCCCTCAGACTGTCTTCACCAATCCTGCGGAAGCCTGTCTGTTGCTGCTGCCATTAATGATGAATCTGGACAAGACTTGTAGTTGCTGGCAGACGACTGTGGGCATCAGCTGCTAACCAGTGAGACACTTTGACCTTCAGATGCATGTGTAACATACAAATGGCGGTGTTTTAACCCCTTCGCTGCCAGGCCTTTTCCCCTTCAGGTGGCAGGCCTTTTTTGGGCTATTTGGGGCAGGGCGCGCTTAGGCCCTCATAACTTTTTGTCTACATATGCTACCCATGCCAAATTTGCATCTTTTTTTTCCTACATCCTAGGGATTCCAGACCCTGTGGGTTCCCTTGAAGGAGACCAAATACAGTGAAAATTTCGTTTAAAAAAAAAAAAAAATGGGAACAAGGGCTGCAGAAGAAGGCTTGTGGTTTTTTCCCTAAAAATGGCACCAACAAAGGGTTTGCAGTGCTAAAATCACCAGCTTCCCAGCTTTCAGGAACAGGCAGAATTGAATCAGAAAACCCAATTTTTCAACACAATTTTGGCATTTTACTGGGACATACTCCATTTGTTCAATTTTTTGTGCTTTCAGCCTCCTTCCAGTCAGTGACAGAAATGAGTGTGAAACTAATGCTGGATCCCAGAAACCTAAACATTTCTGAAACGTAGACGAAATTCTGAATTCAGCAATGGGTAATTTGTGTAGATCCAACGAGGGTTTCCTACAGAAAATAACAACTGAAATAAAAAAATATTGAAATTGAGGTGAACGAAACAGCCATTTTTCTCTACGTTTTACTCTGTAACTTTTTCCTGCGATGTCAGATTTTTGAAAGCAATATACCGTTACGTCTGCTAGACTCTTCTGGTTGCGGGATATATAGGGCTTGTAGGTTCATCAAGAACCCTAGGTACCCAGAGTCAATATATGAACTGCACCTTGCAGTGGGCTTTCATTCTATACCGGGTATACAGCAGTTTGTTTGCTGAAATATAAAGAGTGAAAAATAGGTATCAAGAAAACCTTTGTATTTCCAAAATGGGCACAAGATAAGGTGTTGAGGAGCAGTGGTTATTTGCACATCTCTGAATTCCGGGGTGCCCATACTAGCATGTGAATTACAGGGCATTTCTCATATAGACGTCTTTCTTACACACTGTCTTCTTTTTGGAAGAAAAAATGTAGAGAAAAACAAGGGGCAATAACACTTGTTTTGCTATTCTGTTTCCCCAAGTCTCCCGATAAAAATTGTACCTTACTTGTGTAGGTCGGCCTAGTGCCTACAACAGGAAATGCCCCAAAACACAACGTGGACACATCACATTTTCCCAAAGAAAACAGAGGTGTTTTTTGCGAAGTGCCTACCAGTGGATTTTGGCCTCTAGCTCAGTCGGCACCTAGGGAAACATACCACACCTGTGCATTTTTGAAAACTAGAGACCTAGGGGAATCCAAGATGGGGTGACTTGTGAGGCTCTCATCAGGTTCTGTTACCCAGAATCCTTTGCAAACCTCAAAAGTTGGCTAAAAAAACACTTTTTCCTCATATTTCAGTGACACACAGTTCTGGAATCTGAGAGGAGCCACAAATTTCCTTCCACCCAGCGGTCCCCCAGGTCTTCGGATAAAAACGATACCTCACTTGTGTGGGTAGGCTTAGTGCCCGTGACAGGAAATGCCCCAAAACACAACATGGACACATCACATTTTTCCAAAGAAAACAGAGGTGGTTTTGCAAAGTGCCTACCTGTGGATTTTGGCCTCTAGCTCAGTCAGCACCTAGGGAAACCTACCAAATCTATGCATTTTCGAAAACTAGAGACCAAGGAAAATCCAAGATTGGGTGACTTGTGGGGCTCTCACCAGGTTCTGTTACCCAGAATCCTTTGCAAACCTCAAAATTTGGCTAAAAAAACACTTTTTCCTGACATTTTGGTGACAGAAAGTTCTGGAATCTGAGAGAAGCCACAAATATCCTTCCACTCAGCACTCCCCCAAGTCTCCCGATAAAAATGGTACGTCACTTGTGTGGGTATGCCTTGTGCTTGCAACAGGAAATTCCCCAAAAACACTATCTGGACACATCAAAATGAACAAATACAAAACTACCTGTTTTTGCGGGGGCATCTGCGTTTGTTGCCCTGGGCACAGCAGCCATCGAGGGAAACCTACCAAACCCAGACATTTCTGAAAACTAGACACTCGAGGGAGTCAAGGGAGGTGTGACTTGAGTGGATCCCCCAATGTTTTCTCACCCAGAATGCTCAGCAAACCTCAAATTTAGCTAAAAGATCAAATTTTTCCCACATTTTTGTGAGGGATCACCTCACCGGGACAAATTTCCTACCACCCAACGTTCCCCTCAGTCTCCCGGTAAAAATTATACCTCACTTGTGTAGGTTGGCAAAGTGCTTTTAACAGGGAAGAGCCAAAAACAAGTCGAAATTGAGGGGGAACCAAAGTGGGTCCAAAAGCGCAGTTTGAAAAAAAACATTTTTAGGCTGACAAGTGCAGCAGAATCTTTATCGGTGTAGATAAGACAATGCTGGGTGGTAGGAATTTTGTGGATTCTTGCAGATTCCGGAAGGTTCCATCACAAAATGGGGAAATAATGTGTGATTTCTAGCAAAGTTGGAGGTTTGCAGGGCATTGTGGGTAAGAAAATGTTTGCTGGCTACATGTGAAGCACACTACCTTGGACTCACCCAGATGTTTAGTTTTCTGATGTGTCTAGGTCTTGTGAATTTTTCTAGATGGCAGCGTCCCAAAGTCCAAAAAATGCAGCCCTCACCATCCGAAATGGGACAATTTTGACAGTTAGCCAATCTCTCATGGCCCAAATGTAAAACCAAAACACCAAATAATCAAATGTCCACTTGCTTGCCATGGGATAAGATGTTTTAGTATGCGGGGGGAGCTGAAAGAGTGTTACCCCCTTCAGTTGGGGTGGGGGCATAACCATGCCCATACTGGTTGGTAGCCACAACCAAACTTTTTTTTTTTTTAATTCCCTGGCATTTAGTGGACTTTCTACCCCCCTCCCCCAGGGTGTGGATCGGGGGTAATTGCCCCATCTGACCACTGGTGGGCAGAACAACTTTGACCCCATTTATTTGGGGTGCGGGTATGGCTGGTCTCGTCCTCGGCACCGGGCAACCATTGCCAAGGGCGAGACCAGCTCGTCCTGGGCACCCTAGGGGTTAAGTACCGCGCAGACCTCCTCACACACCTGCACGCACATTCGTTTGTGCCATCTGTCTAACTCGAGCTTAAAAGATGATGAAAACACAGGCTGATTGTGGGGATGAGAGGGTTCAGGGCCAGTGCAAGATTGGAAGGAGGGAGAAAAGAAAAAGAGCAAGTGGAGAGGCAAGAATAGCCACAGGGAAGGAGGAGACACGAAAAGCATTTAGAGAAAGGAGAGAGGAGTCCACCTGATGCCGACAGGAGATTGTTGACAGATATCAGGGAGATGAAGGAAGTAGAAGAGAAAAGGAAATCAGACAGAGAAGGGAGTAAAGGACTCAGTGCAGGAGAGAGGAAGATGGAAGAAAGAGAACAAAAAGTAGGGACATCAAGAAAAAGGCAGTGCAGAAAGTAGGAACGTGAAGATAGTGAATCGATCGTGATAAAGCAGAGTGCAGAGTAAAGGAGAGATAAAAAAGAGTGAAAGCCGACAGGCAGTAGTGATAGCGAGGAAGCAGAGCACCTGGGGGGTGTTGAGGAAGGCGGTTAGATGGAAAACAATGAAGCAGTGTGACTCTAGAAGGCGATGACCCGTACATAACCCGTAAGCCCTCTCTTGGCATCCAGTATCTTACTCAGATCATCAGCAGGGCATGTGGCAAACCCTGTGCCAAACCTGCCATCTCAAGCTCTCAACCTGTTTTTTAGGGGCGAGCGCAAAGCGCTCCGTTCCCTGTAGTAATCTCTCTTTGGGCTTGTAACCACTCCCATGTCATGTCAGTCACTTTCATTGGTTCGTGGGCTTGCCTCTTCAAATCCACTTGCTTTTATTTGTGAAAAGCATGCATACGTCATGCCTTTTCCGGTGTTTAGCCCACCTACACAGCACCGGTAATCTGCTAAAAACATACAAAGCTCGATGTTTTCAGCAATTTTTCCAGACTACTTTATGTGTTTATTTTTCACACAGCGCGATTGCGCTGGGGTTTACATAGCGCAATCTCACTCAGTTTTTCCATTTTCAATTTCAGCACGATTGCGCTGCATTTTACATAGTGTGATCGTGCTGCGTTTTTTTTTCTATTAATTTGTGTGGCAAGAAAAGTCCGGTTAGGTGTTCACAATGCTAATAGCTCTAACTCGAGCAAATGTGAGACCCGTTGCATTGAAAATGCTTGTTTTAATTAGATCCCAGCACACTAAAGCTATCTTAAAGATGGACTTTGAACAGGATTGATGTTTCACACATCATTTTTTGAGCTTAGTTCTGTCATCTTAGACCATTGATTATAAAAAGACAAGGGTGGAATTGCACATCACTTAGGGTGGAATTTCTCCCATTAGAACATTTAAATGTTGGGAGTTCCTTTGAGGACAATGGGCCAAAGCCCCTCCGAAAGGAGTTAGAGTCCATCTCCCCCCTCCCAGCCATTCCTGGTTTGCTTCTATGCCCCTCCCATCCTGTGACATAACCAAGGGGAGACTTTGCTGTGATTCAAACCGCTGCAGTTTATTAATTGCATATCATAAACATCTCATTCTGGTTATAAGATCAATTCACACTTAATGATAATGCATTCTTATGTCTTTTCAAGTTACTCTGTGGTTCCTTGTTACGTTGCTAGTCGCCAGTGTTACAGCACAGCCTTTCTTCTCGAGGTCCCTTAGTCAGAGCTTCCACGGCCAGGCTTCCCTTACTACGAATCGCAGTGAGCAGCCCCTTGGCCTTGCCCGGGCCGCAAGCGCTGTGTCTGCCTGCTGCTAACCCTTGTTGGCCTCTGTCTGCTCCCTCATGTTTCTGCCATGAGGCATCCCAAGGACGCTAATCTGAGCAGCTCTTCTTCTTTAGGCTAATGTGCTCTCCATCTGGCCGAGTTCTCTCCACTATGCTGCATGCATACAGGCAGTTCCCCCTTTCCTTCCTGGTCTGCTCCAATGCCCCAACTATGTTTAACAAGAGCACATCCATGCCCACTTTGTCAAGTGGATCCCATCTTATTCATAGAACGCTAGGACCCTAAGGTTAATAAGCCCTTGACTCACAAAATCCCATGAGTTAGCCCTACAGATCTTGTCCATGGATATGATTAGCTTTCTCCTGGATCCTACCACCACCCAGTGATCCTTGACCGCACTCCACCCTAGTTAGGCTATTATTTTGGACCACGAGATGTCCACGGGCGCAACAGTTGCGCCACCACTGTGAGACCAAACACCATCACTCCCAAAAGGTCCCTCCTGCCCAGGCAAGTTAGATAATTCCCCCCCCAGGTCTATTACCAAGACATCTGGCCTGCCTTCCTGCTGCAGTGCGTTTTGCATGGAGGGAAGGAGTTGGGCCCACCTCATCCCTGGCCAACCCATACATGAGACAGCTACACCCCGTAGCCCCAGTCCACTGTAGTTCTTCTGCTCTGCTCACCGTTGTGTCTGTGAGATGTAGGAGTGGCCCTAAATTCATATCCTGCGAGCATCACTGATGGGACCTGTCATAGAAAGGAGAAAAAGAGGAGAGGGAGGTTAGTACTTAGGGGACCACTGATCGTATGTAACCTTTAAATGCACCCGATG
This sequence comes from Pleurodeles waltl, assembly GCF_031143425.1. Taxonomy (NCBI): domain Eukaryota; kingdom Metazoa; phylum Chordata; class Amphibia; order Caudata; family Salamandridae; genus Pleurodeles; species Pleurodeles waltl. The sequence goes on along the minus strand of NC_090448.1, from coordinate 365,026,612 downwards.
CCCGGCGGCCCACACTTTTTATCTGGTCCCCACCGAGCTCACTCACCGCTGCTGTCATGACTTTGCCAATACAAAATGAATGCGATCCAGACTTGTCAGAGGAAGCTCAGCTTTGGCAATGACCTTCTTCATTACCACTAAATTGGAAATGGCTGAGGCACGAGCCGCTTTCATGCCGGAAAAGAGGTAGACCCTTTTGGATGCCATGCCTCATCTAGTCCCGCATGCAGCACACTGGGCAGAGTGTGTCCTCATTCAGGCAGTAAAGGTGAGAACACTTCTCATCACCTCCTTGCTTCTGCACGGCTCCAGATGGCACCGACGCTTCTCGTGTCCTGTGCTTGCAGCCTGTGAGTAGAGGAGCAACAGGCAGGTCCAAGGCAGCCAGTGAACCAAAGCCTGTCCGATGAAGGCGATGCAGAACCTCCAGCTCCTTTATTGCTCCGTCCAGCGTAAGGCAGTGCAGTCCTTCATGCAATCGGTTCCGGGAGTCGATCTTGGCGATTCATTTGCTGCACCTCAGTGCCGGTGGTCGCTTCTCCTTCATGCTGGTGGTCCCTCAATTCGATGTTGGCAGACCCTAAATAATACAGGGTGCCATGCAGCACCCCTCTATGCACCACAATGCCCCTTTTTCTCATGCATGATTGGCCGGTTTGAAGCACGCTAGTCAATCAGCGTGGCATGTTTTCGCAGGCTTGGGCCTCCCATGGGCAGCTGGTCACACCCTCTGGAGGTGTTTGTTGCAGGCCCCTAACCGGTCCGCTGTGCGGACCAGCCTGTGAAACTAATGTCTTGTAGAAGACTTCTACTCCAACATTCCAATGTTAGTTTTTCTGTTTCTCCATTTTTAATTTAGAACATTCTACCCTTTGTTAAAGGCCCCCTACCTCGTTATAGACCCTTGTCTGCGGCTGGTGCCTACACCTCGGCTCCAGGCTCTCTTTAACAATCAACATGGCCCTCCACAGAGGGCTACAGTGTGACCCTCTGTCCTTGTGCTGCAAGGACGGTATCCTTGCACTGGATGAGCATGCAGTCTGTAGCTGCTGGCACTGCTTTACTCTTTTCTGCTGCACATCAGCTTCACAGGCTGGGACAAGGGACTTTGTCGGCTAGGCTGAGGGACTGTTTCTGCACACATATCTGCAAGGGGCAACGTTTTTACCCAGAACTGGCAAAATGGGTGATTCAGTTCGTTTTTAGTAGCCCTTAGTTTAAATATGCAAGCAGATGTGGAAAATAGTAGGACAAGGACTGAATTATCCTCCATGAAAGAAATTGACCAACCTTTGGGTTTACTGGGATGCTGTAAAACTGCCTGCTCCTACAAAACTGCTTTCTGTCACTTGGAATGGGATCCCCACTGAGAGTGAATGCTGGTTAGAGTGAGTGGCATGAAACCCTTTGGGGCCTGGGTGGATGAGTGACTGCTCTCAGTTCACCTGCCTTGTGACATCCTAACTATTACCCAAGTGGTCAAGCCAATAGTAGCCAAAATGTGTGATGAAGAATAGATAGACAAGTAAGGCTTGTGCTCTTGACTTGAAGTTTGGCGTTCACAGCATTCTTATGAGAATACATGTTATATAGGACATCTTGGTGCTCTCTTTAGTTGTGCTGCTAAGCAGGCAGAGTATCCCTCAGTTGTGTTGTCTAAACATTTGGATTATCACATCTGAGTAACATGAGAGTCAATCCTGTCTGAAGCCTGAGCGTGTATGTTTTTTATTCTGAGTTATAGCGCTGCTGTTTAAAAGCTATGACCTGAAAGATCTCTTTACTCTGTGCGATAATCTTATAGTATAATAATGCTGACACAAATAAAATACATGCAGCTTGTGGGAAGGCCTTTGTGAAGCCTAAGAGTAACTTTTATGTGAAATGAGTCACTGCTTTGTAATACCTGACCATGTTTTCTGGTTCTCCTGGGGCATTGTTCCACTTTTAAATCAGAACCTATAGAATAGTTTTAATGTTTGCTTTTGCGTTAGTGTTACTGCATTACAGGGCTTTAAGTGGGATGAAAAAGATGGGTGGTCTCTTAAAGTTGTGTGGCTTATGTAAATAGGGGTGTGGCTTAAACACATTAACTAATTTTCTGTAATTTCCATAGAGTGCCTCCCAAACATTATATTGGCTCCTCTCTGAGCTTTCTGCTATTGCATCCAGATATATAACACAGCAACTCTCGTCCACCTAAACCTAACTAGGACAATCAGGTTTCCTAATGGTATTACATTGTGAGGAATTGGGCTATGTTAATTGTTAAAGCGAGCCTGGGTCGAGATGTCAATTTTAGCTCAATAGGAACACCTGGACACAATTCAGTTCAGCATATGCATTGTACAAAAGTAATATGCTACACCAACAAAATACTGAAACACCACATCCCGGAAATAGTTAACACTCTTATGCACGATTAACGTAAAAAATAACCAGGAACTACATCTCTGACATAGATTAACCTACTTTTATTACATTCATTGTTCAGAAAATGATCAATGTTTTTACCAGTAAAGTTAAGACCATGAATATAGGGCCTGATAAGGATCAATTTCAATGTCTGTTTTAATTACTACTAGATTTTAGACCCCGGGTGATTGGGCATTCTCAAAGCCTTGTCACATTGCATCAATTGTTTGAAAGTTTGATCTCTTAACATTCATTTTATATTAATACATCCCGCCCCTTTTTAAAAATCAAAGGTGATAGTTTGGAAAAGAGAAGATTACTGACCTTAAATAAGCATTTTGAGATGTTGCAGATAATTTAATAGTATTTATAGACCATTACATTCCACAAAAAAGTTGATTGTGATAAAGTTGCTGATTACTGGGACATAACTGTTTCGCTCTGCTTGTGCTAAAGTATCACACCTAGGGCCATATTTATACTTTTCGACGCACAACTGCGCCAACGCAGTTGTGCGTCAAAAAATCTAACGCCGGCTAACGCCATTCTAAAGCGCCATGCGGGCGCCGTATTTATTCAATGACGTTAGCCGGCGTTAGCCGGCGGAGCTGCCTGGTGTGCGTGAAAAACAATGACGTACACCAGGCAGCGCCGGCGTAGGGGAATATGGAGCTTGGGCGCCAAAAAATGGGTCAAGTCAGGCTGAGGCAAAATTTTCGCCTCAACCCGATTTGCGCCATTTTTTTTAGCTCCCAACCCCCATTGAAATGACTCCTGTCTTAGCAAAGACAGGAGTCATGCCCCCTTGCCCAATGGCCATGCCCAGGGGACTTCTGTCCCCTGGGCATGGTCATTGGGCATAGTGGCATGTAGGGGGGCACAAATCAGGCCCCCCTATGCCACAAAAAAAAAAAAAATTACTTACCTGAACTTACCTTATGTTCCCTGGGATGGGTCCCTCCATCCTTAGGCGTCCTCCTGGGGTGGGCAAGGGTGACAGGGGGTGTCCCTGGGGGCATGGGAGGGCACCTCTGGGCTCCTTCCGAGCCCACAGGTCCCTTAACGCCTGCCCTGACCAGGCGCTAAAAAACGACGCAAAAGCGGCTGGACGTCATTTTTTTTGACCCGCCCACTCCCGGGCGTGATTTTTGCCCGGGAGTGTAAATACGGCGCACATGCCTCGGAGTCAATTTTTTAGACGGGAACGCCTACCTTGCATATCATTAACGCAAAGTAGGTGTCCGCGCTAAAAAGTGACGCAAACTCCATGGACTTTGGCGCTAGACGCGTCTAACGCCAGAGTATAAATATGGAGTTAGTTTTGCGTCGAATTTGCGTTAAAAAAAACGACGCAAATCTGGCGCAAACGGAGTATAAATATGCCCCCTAGTGTCACAAATAAGGCTTGGAAATGTTACACATGATAAAACTGAAAAACTGCAAATGTCATACATAAGTAAACAGAAAACTTAAAAGCTGTATGTTTATTCATTACTACATGTGGGCCATAGACGCTACGCTCCTGCTGTAAGAGTGCGACTTATGTTTGCAGAGGAAATATGCATTTCATTTGGAAGAGGGAAGCTCTTGGCCCTGTAAGCGCTCCCACTCTGACAGTTCTGGCAGAGAAATAAATCATCTTACTTTGTTTTTAGGAGGTGACTCACAGCTCCAATATAGGAGAGTAGATTATTTGCTCAGCACAGCTCCGCAGGGGGCCTTTATAGATGCCAATGTGGGGATGACTTACAGGCATTAAGCTCCATATTAGCTGACTTATGGTGGACAGGTATTATCCCGGCGGGCGATGGAGCTAAATTTAACTGGAAAAGATATTAGATGTGAAAGAAAGTCGAATCGCTGATTTCAGTCAAAGTCTTGTGACGTCACCAAAAACGCCTGTGCTATGTCTATCTTTTTATTAGACACATGGGCTCGCAGCCCGAAAGGCAAATGCGTAACATGGGTATTAACAACAAGCGGTGTAATATAGCATCTTGCATCATTGCTAAGTCATGAATTATATAAGGGATAAAGGGCCAGATGTATCAAACATTTTTGCGAATGGGCCGTTTGCGATCGCAAAAATGCATTTTGGTATGTAACAAGTCCAATTTGCGACTACATACCGATTCGGTATTAGGAAGGGGCATGTCAAGGGCGTCCCTTCCTAATACCAAATCACAGAGGTATGTATGATTGTTTTGTGACCATGAATGAAGTTGCAAAACAATCGCAGTTACCACCAATTTTAAATTGGTGGTAACCCATTCGCAAAGGGGAAGGAGTCCCCAAGGGACCCCTTCCCCTTTGTGAATGAATTCAAAAACGTTTTTTAAGAGCAGTCAGCGGTCCCACGGACCATTGCCTACTCTTAAAAAATAAATAGAAAACTTTTCATTTTTCCTTTTTTAACTGCATCACGTTTTCCTTTAAGGGAAACGCGCTGCATTTAAAAAAAAAAAAAAGATTGCTTTATTGAAAAGCTATCACAGACATGGTGCTTTGATGAGCCCAGCAGGCCACCATCCCTGTGATTGTAGCCATTCGCGATGGCTCGCAAATTGCGACCTACCTCATGAATATTAATGAGGCAGGTCCATTTGCGAGCCCTTGCGAATCGCAGTACGAAACTCCTGGAGTTTCATACATTCCAATAGCGATTACTTAATGGTGATTCGCTATTGTGAAGAATGATACATCTGGCCCTTAGTTCTCCCTGCTGTACAATAGAAGGATATTGCAAGTCACTGAGTAGTTCCGTAACTTTACAGAGCACACAGGCTGAATGCCAAGTTCCTTTATAAGGTTATGGAACTTGTAGGTAACTTGCACTATCCTTATCATGTACACCAGGGGGCACTTTATCCAATATAATACAAGGTCACACCATCACCTTTCACATAGACCACTTAAAACCTTCTTGCATAGCTCTTTCATATGAAAGATGAAATATGTTTGCATGATACATGTTTGCAAACATGAAGAATACAAATAAAACCTATAGTGCAAAATTAAACACATTAAAAACCTGTTAGTTATTTGTTACAGACATTAGAAACAGTTCAATAAAGCAGACATTGTGATACCAGATCTCGACTGTAACAAATTATAACAGACGATTTCTGACGTCTTTTCTTTATGATTGGTGACTGGGTGCATCACAAATTGCCTATTATAAAGAAATTGGATACTGACATTTATACAGGGATTAAATAATCGCATGTATTATATATAACATTATAAATGGTTAAAAGTGACTTACAGGGATGTTTTTCACAGCAATAAGAGCGAAGCTGGAGTTGTCAATGATCTCATTCAGACATCTGCCCCTGATTTTAACTGCCACAAAAGGGAGGTGTAGTTATAAGACAGCCACATATGACTGGGCGTCTCCTCCCGGTACCAAACGAAAAAAAAAATACTTGACCTCCTTCTACTCATCCAGCCATTCTCTGAGCCTTCCCTTCCCTCACCTCTGCACTGTGTGTTCCCACCTCTCTGGCACTGCTCTGAGAGGATTTCAGAGAGCCCAGCCAGATCGGCCTGGAATTTCTTTATTAGTAACCACAGGGAATTACAGTGGTTCTTTAAAAGTACCACACATAACTGTATTTTTCTCACTGTAAGTCAAAGGCCTCAATCAGCCCTGGCTGCTTCTTGTTAGTAAGGAGGCATACCTCATCATGTTGAACTTGCCAAAAATTATCCAGAACAAAGAAATTGTCCCTTAATCAGGTTACCAGCAAATTCAACTCTCTCTAAAAACATTTGAACATTTCCTCAAAGTATCTAAATTATCAATTTTACCAACTAGCTCCCATTAATTTTCGTCAGAGCTTCACTGTTGTGAAATTTTGCAATAATGTTTTCCTCAGTCAACCCTTCAAAAAAAGTTCAAAGTATGTAAGAGACAACTTCCTTTAATGTGTCATTATCATCATGTATTTTTCAATGTTCACTGATACATATTTTCTATAAAAAATTGAATTATGTTCACCATTAAGGTCCTCTTTTATAGTATAGCGTTAAATATGAAAAACCGTGGAATTAGAGTTAACACAATAAATCATGGAAACCAATACCATGAGGAAATTATCCTACTTTCACCTGAAATTATCGGGCACAAGCACCATCATGCTCTTACACAACTGTTTGTGGGTGGTATGCTGTGGAAAAGAGGTAGGTCATACCAGAACCTCCAACATCTTTCTCACATATGAGGATATAAAGTGGGTTTCCCTCCTGAGATTTCATTACAAAGACTGGAGGCTACCGTTATGCAGTAACCTGTTATTGCTGCCCCAACATGCATCCCTTTAAAGAATATTAATACAGCATAAAACATTAGAATGTTCAGTGAATATTGGCTGCTCCAGTACAGATAAGTACTTCAAACATGTTGTTGCATTTCCTTTCTTTGTTATATCTATTTTAGTTTTTTGCCCTTTGTGTGATTTGTTTGTTGTTTATAGTTGTTCTTTCAATTTATGGTTGGGCTTCGTGTGTCATTTTCCCAAATGTACTTACGATTCCTAATACAACTAATCTAGTTTAGTCTTATTAACCCCCTCTATAGGCCCCCGCTGACATGGTTTATTTATGTTCTCCCTCCATAACATTTCCTTTCTACAAGGGAAGATTTCTGCTCTGTGCGGCTCACCACCATGACTTTGTGACCGTGTTTCTAATCGAAAAGCTTTCCGCCTCACTTCTATGCAAACAGAGCTTTCCTATTTATTTTTTTCATTTGGGAGCAGAAGCGTGCAAGTATTGAGTACATTTGACTAAAAAAAACAGTTTTTTAAAATATGTTACTAAACTGTAATGAAATAACATGTGTTTAAAATGTGTAAAGCTAAAATGTGTGATTTGCAATAACATGTGCTTTGGAAAGCGTGACCCACGCCCTAGTCACTAGCCACCTGGACTACGGCAACACCCTTTATGTTGGGACCACCGCAAAACTCCAAAAACGTCTGCAACGTATTTAAATCGCCTCCGCCCGCCTCATCCTCGACGTACCCCGCAACAGCCACATCTCCACACACCTGAGACAACTGCATGGGCTCCCAGTCAGCAAAAGGATCACCTTCCGACTTCTCACCCACGCACACAAAGCCCTCCACGACAAGGGACCTGAATACCTCAACCGACGCCTCAGCTTCTACGCCCCCACCCGTCTCCTCTTTTCTACCGGCCTCGCGCTCGCTGCCGTCCCTCGCATCCGCCGCTCCACGGCGGGTGGGAGGTCTTTCTCCTACCTGGCAGCCAAGACCTGGAACACCCTCCCCACCAGCCTCAGGACCACCCAGGACCACTCCGCATTCCGGAGACTCCTCAAGACCTGGCTCTTCGAGCAGCAGTAACCCCCTTCCCCCTAGCGCCTTGAGACCCGCACGGGTGAGTAGCGCTTTATAAATGTTAATGATTTGACTCTGGTGGCAGCCATTAATCTAGTTCGACATAATAATAAATAACAGGCTAACAAATTATATTTCATGTATTACTAATCAATTGTACTGGAAATCTGAAAATTAATGTAATAAAAGTTAATAGGTTAAGAATTATAAAATGTTTTATGTAAACTGTTTGACCTTTATTTTAAAAGCCCTCATGTCATGTGTAAGGGGAAAAGATGAACCAATGATGAGCACAGAAAATAAAGAAGAATACTTTTGGAACATGGAGAAACTACAGTTGGTTCTAATCTAACCAACCCATAGACTGACCAATAGAATTATGTCTAGTTGCCTTCTAGGAGTTTAATATAACAGAATTAAGTGATGTAGGGGGCAGTTTTTAGCAGTCTGTCTTTGAGTTCTTCACCATTCCTGGCGGTATTCAGTTTTGTTTTCTTATGTGTTGTGTTTAGCTTATTGCCATTGATAGTTCAGATGCATTAAGGCCAAATATTACTGAACTGTTTCCTCTATCCTGAAAGAAGATCCGAAGATGCTCTGCTGATGATGACTTTGCTGCTTGCTGTTCCAATCCATTAAGGAGAGGTATGCATTTATCTTTTACAGGTTTTCTAATGTTTCTTTCCTTTAGAGACGCGCCCGCTATTTTGATTAGCATTAGCTAGGTGTATTTCCAAATTAATGCTTTTGTCTATTTTTTTTATTTTTGCTTGTCTGATTGAGGTTAGTTAGGATGTCACTTCTAAATTGATTACTAAATGAATTGCTTGTTATTCATCTGTGTTTAACTAAATGTGTCTGATTATGCTGATACTTATTCATTTACTGGTTATTCTTTGTTTGATCTTAGAACTTGGTATGATTTTCGATGAACTTAGAATTGTAATCTAAAGGCCAATATATTGTTAAAATTTTACTAAATTGGTGTGGTGATTCATGGCCACAGGGGTCCTGGTGCATATACATTACTGACTTCAATGTTGAATGGTGATGTTTATTGATTTATTTCATTGTTGTAACCATCTCACTCCTAACTGAGAACTAAAATCTGTGTCAACCTCTAAGGGTAATTGATGGTTACCCTATACGTGTCACCTTATAAATAAATTATCAAAAGAAATATAAGGCTAGACACGCCCACACTAGCGCAGGGCGCAATAGCAGAAGCTGTTGCTTCAGGCTCGTGCACCTCCAACTGTCATGAAAAGAGGAATACGAGTTCTCCATTATACTTGATTTTTTCCGTAACCAGGCAATGTCGCGTCAGGAGCACATTGCCAGGTAATTGACTTAGGAGATGCAACAGCAAGTCTTTTCTTGCCGATAAGCATCTCCTAGCAAACAAATGAACGCATGAACCTTATGATGAAATAATGGTTGGCACACCTCTAGTGGCTCTTTCAAGGTACTGCAATCCTATATTATTGTGGGGGTAATTTTTTATTACAGTGCCTTTATTGACACAAGAATATTTTACCTTATTAACTTCCATACTGGCAACTATTCTGGAATTTGGAACTCAAACTTTGACTTATTATATTTATTATGGAGCCTGCCAATCTCCAGGTCCTACTTGTGGTAGACTCTGTGGGCGATTATTTTAAACATTTTAAACATTTTCTAGAAGAGGAACTTAAGTCCTAGATGAAGGAGGCGGTGGACCCAGCATTTTTTAGGAGGAAGAGGGATGCCCTGTCGGAGAAGAATTATTATTCCCTTTCTGTCGGGGCAACCCCCTCTACCTCTGAGACCCAAAAAAGTGGTAACACCTCCCAAAAGCGGAAGCACATTGAGAGGGTGCAAAAACACGCCTACGGTCTTGGTAGCCCATGCGCTACAATATAATTTTGTGCTTGTAGCAGCACAAAAAGAAGAGGCCACCTTTACAGAGCATGGAGAAAGGTTGTCCATAGCAACATGATTAGAAGGAGTGACCTTAATGGCACAGAGGAATCACAGGACATTATGGCATCCCCGACTGACCGTTTGGAGGATGATGAAATAGAATGGTATGAATACGTTTTTGAGCCACAGGAAGGCACAGATTTTTTTAAAGAACTTAGATGATGATTTGGAACAGGCTTCTACCTCTGCAGAGATACAGGACCCCTTCAGGGGAGAAATGTTTAACCCTACCTCGAGTAAGCATACGCGAAGCGTGGAATGGTGACCCATGGACAATGTATTCAAATTTCTAAAACTATGGGTTTGAACATTCTTGGACAAAAACACCCATAGTTGTGAGCTGAGTGCCCTAGACCTTCTACTGGTAACAAAAACTATAATACTCTCAATTTAGACCCTGAGCTGATTACCTTTTTATTCAAGTGTGGTAAAGATCCCAGGAAAGGGATTGAGAAATACCTTAAATAATGTCAGGAGAAAGTTCTTGATATGCTGGGTCCTTTGACTCGCATTTTGGATATGGCTGAAGAGGATACAAGCAAAAATATCAGAGTTGATGTGGATCTTTGGACAGTCAGGGCTCAACGTGCCATTTGTATGTTGGGAAACACTAATGTGAGTTTGGTTACAGAAAGATGGAAAGCAGTTTTATTGATAATTAATCCAAAACTAGCTGATTTCTCTACCAGAGAGGATATGGGCGATCCAAAGTGTCTACTCTTTGGGGAGAGCTTTGTAAGGCTCAAAACAATATGAGAAGAGTCTTCGGCTTTAGGGCCATTTTTTGAAGGGCTGAGACAAGGGGACTGTCTGTCAACCGTTGCACGCTCAGGTCCCAATATTATAATCACCATGCCAGTGGTTCTGGTATCTACGGAAGGGGTTACCTCCCCATCACTAGCATTTACCTTCAGAGAGGGAGAAATTCAAGATCCCATGGAAGATCCAGAGTTCAAGTCACCCGATTTCAAGGTGAGCCCTATTTGTTCTTCCCATCTAAAAGTAGGAGGAAGGTTGAGGTTCTACATTTACAAATAGGAAAAAATACAGGAGATGCTTGGGTTTTAGAAACTTTAGCTGGATTCAAAATAGAATTCTGGAAAACTCCAGTACAAATTAAGCAACCACAGGAATTGGTATTAGATTCAGAAAAATTGACCTAATAGATGCAAGGTGTCTCAGATGTTGAAAAAGGGGGGCTTAATTTGTATTACAGGTACAGAAAAGGAGATGAAGGGTTTTGGGAGTACAGTTTTTTTAGTAAAAAAGAAGGACAAAGGTTGTTGTGGTTGGTTGTAAGAAGTGGTGTAGCTGGTGTATGGAGATGGGTTTTAATCCCGTAGAAGCTCCTGTAGCTGAAGTAGCTAATTAAATAGCAGATTTATACAATCAAGGCCTCACATATAGAACTATTAATTGTTATAGATCAGATATTTTTGCTGATCATGCATTAGTTACCAATTTTGCAATTGGGAGTGACCAATGATTAGAAAAGTAATGAAAGGTGTAAAATTAAGGAGACCTCCTAGAGCACATTATCAATCTATATGGGGTGTCAGCTTAATATCCAAGCCTTTTGTTTTAGACAGATCTCTTTGACGCTAGCTACTTTGCTCTGTTTGATTTCTTTTAGAAGGGCTTCTGGTGTGAAGGCATTGGAGATTTCAAACAGATTTTATTCTCCTGAGGGGGTACACTTCCAAATATGGAAAAGGGCAAAAACTATGTCTGGTTTGATCTTTTACCCTTATTACCATGAATGTGAGAAGCTCTGTGTTGTGAAATGCATAAAAGCCTATGAGAACAGAATGTCAGAGCATAGAGGTCAGCTGTTATTGTCTTATGTTGAGCCTTCACAAAGCAACCTCTACTGGTACATTGGCTAGATGGTTGCAAGTAGTTATGAATGAAGGAAGTGTGGATCTTTCAAGATTTGGTGGCCAGTTATCCAGAGGTGCCATGGCTAGTAAAGTTTTCTGGTCAAGTGGGCCGCTATCAGAAATGTTAGACAGCTGCAGATTGGTCAAATGCTAATACTTTTGCAAAATTCTATTTAAGACCGGTAGAGCATGTAAGTAATGTAGCACTAGAAGGCTTTAAACAAGCATAATGGTAGTATACAGTCTTCTTATGAAATGGAGATTCAGAGACTACCATTATCCGACCCTTCTCACCATATGAAGAGAAAAAAGTAGGAAGGTTTAAAAAAAAAAAAGAAAAAGAGAAAAATGATAGTTATTTCATTTAAGTAAAGTTTTATAGAGGTAATTATATAATAAAGGTAATGTGTTTGGATGTTTTTTAATTAAGAATTCTAATATTGGATGTTTTTAGCATCATATGTTTGTGGATTAATTTTAAAGATCACATTTTTCAGGTAACTAACTAAATGGACTGGCTGAGAGAGAATAATTTATCCTGTTTCATCACAGCCTAAAAGAGGATGATGACTGTGTGCACTGGATCTTTATATTAACTGAACATTCTAATGTTTTAATATGTATTGATATTCTTTAAAGGGCTCCATATTGGGGCAGCAATACATGTTTATTGCATAACATTAGCCTCCGATGTCTTAAGTGAAATCAAGATTCTCTCTGTCTAATAATTGGAGAATCACCATTCTCTGGCATAAGTGCCATCATTCTCTTAAGACTCTTATTGAACATTTCCACCAACATATTTGTTTGTGGATGGTACACCATAAAGAAGAGGCAGTTCCTACCAGCTTCCTCCCACATCTCTCTTACGTATCATGAGATTAGGTGGATTTCATAGTCTGAAATTATTTCCTTTAGAAATCAAACCTAGCAATAAAATTCCTTGTAGTGCCCTATCACCTGTGCATTTGTGGTCCTAAAATGTACTGTCTCTGGATACCTGAAGGATCGGTCAACCAGAACCAAGATATTCTTGTTGCCTGATGCCAAGTTGCAGTAAACCGGATAGACAGTGCCTTTTTGCTTCCACTTGAGTGGAATAGCTGCAACTGGCAGTGGAATAAACAGAGCTTTGGCCTTACACCAGACTTACCACTCAATGGCAAAGTGGGAGAGATTCAATAGAAGCCCCCTGTGGCCCTGCACAGCCCTGGGCAATCGACGGAGAGCTCAATCTAATCCTGGTCATTCTAATATTCAGGTTCCGTGCTTGTACATTAGTATAACCACAAGCCACTTTCTAGCACCTGGATCATAATTCATGGGTTCTTCATTCAGCAGCCCTTCCTTCTGACCAACATAATGTCTTCTATTCACTCCCTTGTTGATTTATGGAATACTTAACTTGTAGCATGTGGAGTTACTCCTTGTGTAGGTCCTACAGCAGCTCATAACCCCGACCCTTGAAGCTCTGGCAGAGATCAAACCTCGGAAGGTCACAGTCTTTTCCAGACATGCAGCTTGCACTCCAGTCCTTTGGTCAACACAGCTGATGTGATCCAGACCATGTAAACTTCTGGTCCTGGTACTAAACCAGGAACATTAAGATAATTGCCAAGTGATATCCAGCACCTTGCTTCTCTCTCATATCTACCATGACTGGCAAGCCATTCTAAAGTAAAGCTATAGGATAATCCATGGTATTCCACTGGCTACAAAATCTATGCCATTGGTAGCAGGGAGATTGTCCACACATTTAAGGTATTTATTCTCAACCATATTCCTGTAAGCTCTTGTATCTCTTAAGGTAGGAACCTTCCTCCCATTGATTCTAGCGTCTAAAATAAACCCCATTCAATTTGGTCATAGGCAATTTATGGCATATGGGTCCCTTTTACGAATGTCTATTGCCACTAGGGTGAGCACAACAGGGTCTCCTTGGTCCCTTCACCCGCAGTCAACACACTTGTTAACATGAGTGTAAGCACTACCAGGTATTTCACATGATAGTCTATCTTGTAATGCCCCTCCTTGTGACACTTATAACAAGTAATCACCTTGGGCTTACAAGACTTTCCTGCCTTTCTTTCGCCTGTGTTACTGACTTAGCAACCACTTCCATTTTTGCTTGTGTTCTCCCTTGAAAATTTGAGAATTGACCTGAATTTTTCTTTCCGGTGTGGAACTTGCCTGTTGAGAGTTCCTCAGTTCCTCTCTCCTTTTGGCTTAGAGGCATGCTGATCCAGCCCTTTTTAACCCTGTTAGCTAATTGCTTGTAAGTTAAAACTGCAAGCTTCTCTGGATCCTTTTCTGTAAGGTCTGCTGGGCATTGGCTAATTGGGGTGATCACTCCTCCTTGAGTTGCTCTGTTACCATACACTGGTTAAAGGCATGAATGCCCTGGACCTGTATTCTGCGCAGTAACTCATTCATTGCAATCACAAACACACCATGAACACCTGTTTCAAATGGAACACCGTCCACTCTTTTGCTTTCTTTAAAGCTCTGAAAGTACTGAGCTGGCTTCGGCCATAATGTCTCATTAAAGTTCTTTCATTTACCTGGAGTTCATCTCCTTAGCCACAGCATTCTCTAAATAGCTTGTCTACTTTCTACAGGCAAACAGCTCATTGAAGCGGCCTCCTCAGACACATAATTTCAGGCCTCCACTCTACAAACAATCTCAAAGCTCACAAACAGTTCCAAAATATATTTGCCTCACATACATGTTAATTCGCTCTTTTGGAACCTTGACAGACACTCCACTTAGAGGTGGAATCGCTTTTCCCAGATGCATCTATGTGTGCTGCCATCCTGAGCTTCAATTTCTCTGAGCTATCTTCTCTCTCTCCAATGTTCTTTAGTTTTTCCATTTCAATTTCCCATATCTCATGTTCCCTTTTTCCTCCTCATTGGATCCCATTCTTCCTGTCTATCCCTCCTCCTTTCTTCTTGTTCCCAACAAACTAATCTCAGCTTCTCCCTTTCATGCCTCCAGGTCTTCCTCTCTTCAACAGCATGGACAGCAAACTGCAAGTTCAGGGCTGAACTAGATTTGAACCACCCAAAAGATTACTTTGGAAATCTGTGACAATGTTATGCTCAGTAGAAGCCAGTAATTAGAACATAAGGGAGCAGTGGCATAACAAAACTTGTCAGGCCCCCCTGAAAAATACATAGAGGGCCCCCCCCCCTGCTCCAGACCCATTTTTGAGTTCTTAGGACAGAGGCCAGCTTCCCATGCACAGAGCGGGAGGGGACTCCCTGGACCTCACGGCCCCCGCACCACAAGGGTGCACCCTGACCTTTGCTCAGCCTAACATATACTCTTTATGTTGACCAAAGGGTGGGGGGCATAGCCTCTGCCCTTAAGGATGGGCCCCTGCTGGTTATGCTAGAACTCTGTGTCAGTGACTGCTTTGGGGAAACACTGTTAAGCAGATTTGGTAAAACATACATGGTGGGCATTGGGAAAACCTCTGCTAAGGGGCTGAGAGCATGACACCACAGCAAGGTCTCCAAGGGAACTTATCAAGGTACCGTCCCATGACCGCATCATAGTTCTTCTTTCCCCACAGTTTCTCTAATATTTCATTGTCAAATATTGGATTATTTTTTGGGGTTGGAGACTGTCCACCTCAAGGAATAATCACAACACTTGTTAGCGTGACCCCTCAACATCACAAAATTAACTGAGCTATATCTCAGCCCATCCAAATTAGGTGAATGGACATAGAGATTAATCTCCTTTACGTCATCAGAGGGGAATCTAACCATGACAGAGATGGAGTAGTCATCGCTGTTGTTACACCACATCTCTGCCCATTTTTAAATCTGTGTCAGAGTCACCAGATCCTCGGGGTCTGTGCACGTTCCCAACACGTCCACCACTGAACAGCTCCAAGACTCTGATAGATAAATCACAGAGACTGAGAGAGTTCAAGAGGGGAAGAGGGGATTAGGAAGGGAACAGCTGGGAAGGAGACTTGTAGTAAGAAAAAGGTTAGAACACACAACATGAAAATTATATCTCCTAAAATCAATACTAGACTATGGGGGTCAATACAACCCTGGCGGACGGTGTTAAAGTGGCGGTAAGACTGCCAACAGGCCGGCGGTAAAAAAATGGGAATTATGACAGCCACTTTAAACCTCCTACCGCCACGGCGGTACAGACAAACAGCGCGGCGGTCACCGCCAACAGACAGGCGGGAGACAAAGTACCGCCCACAGTATCACAACCTACCAATCCGCCACCTTTTCTGGGGCGGATTCACCGCGGATAAAAACACGGCGGAAACAGCCATTTCAAAGGGAAAACACTCACCTCTACACACTCCACGAGGAAGCAGGGCACCATGGAGCCTGAACTCCATATTCTTCCTGCACTAGTCTTCCTGCTCCTATACGACGATCATCAATGCCGGCGGCGAAGACAACGGTGAGTACTGCACCTACGACATAGGGGAGGGGGAGGCAAAAGACAGGGACACACACACGCAACACCCCCACCCCCACCCCGTCCCTCACCCACTACAACACACACACCAATGCATATCCAAACATCACAGTAACAACCCCCAACCCCCCCCGGAAGAATGCAAAGACCAAAGGAAATGAGTGGAACCATTGTAATATATCAAAGTACAGTAACCAAATATCTACACATATATATATATACACATAAAACAAAATATACACCACGATTAGTAGTGCAGGTAATGCACAAGTCATTGTCCGTGGACCACTGGGCCCAAAATGCATGGACGGGGCCCACACACGATACCTGATCAAAACAGAGAGAACACTACTGGGGCATCAGATACAAATACAACAGGTACCTCAGGGGGAAGGGAAGGGGGGGCACCTCAGCCGGATGAGTGCACCACGCCAGATCCACAAGGGGGTTCCATGCCCATTGATGTATCCTGGGAAGAGTAAAGCCACAGTCTCTCAAGTCTCTACAGTGGGTGGGTTGCCCACTGTACCATCCTGGGAAGTGCAAAGCCACAGTCTCTCAAGTCTCTACAGTGGGTGGCTTGCCCATTGTACCATCCTGGGGAGTGTAAAGCCACAGTCTCTCAAGTCTCTACAGTGGGTGGGTTGCCCACTGTACCATCCTGGGGAGTGCAAAGCCACAGTCTCTCAAGTCTCTACAGTGGGTGGGTTGCCCACTGTACCATCCTGGGGAGTGCAAAGCCACAGTCACTCAAGTCTCTACAGTGTGTGGTTTGCCCACTGTACCATCCTGGGGAGTGCAAAGCCACAGTCTCTCAAGTCTCTACAGTGGGTGGGTTGCCCACTGTACCATCCTGGGGAGTGCAAAGCCACAGTCTCTCAAGTCTCTACATTGGGTGGGTTGCCCACTGTACCATCCGGGGGAGTGCAAAGCCACAGTCTCTCAAGTGGATAACAGTCTCCACTGGTTCTGGAGGGGGACTGGTGCCCAGAGTGCTTCATCCTGTGCAGGACAGATGGAGTGGATGCATGTCTCCTCTGGTTCTGGAGGGGGACTGGTGCCCAGAGTGCTTCATCCTGTGCAAGACAGATGGAGTGGATGCATGTCTTCACTGGTTCTGGAGGGGGACTGGTGCTCAGAGTGCTTCATCCTGTGCAGGACAGACGGAGTGGATGCATGTCTCCACTGGTTCTGGAGGGGGACTGGTGCCCAGAGTGCTTCATCCTGTGCAGGACAGACGGAGTGGATGCATGTCTCCACTGGTTCTGGAGGGGGACTGGTGCTCAGAGTGCTTCATCCTGTGCAGGACAGATGGAGTGGATGCATGTCTCCACTGGTTCTGGAGGGGGACTGGTGCCCAGAGTTCATCACTCACCCCGTGACGGTCCCAGTTGCGTCACTGCCCCTGCCGCTCATGGGCTAGCGGTGCTTGAGTTGGTGGTCCTTGCCCTGTTCGGCTGTGCTTGCCCTGTTCAGCGGTGCTTGCCCTGTTCAGCGGTGCTTGACTTGGCGGTCTTTGCCCTGTTCAGCGGTGCTTGAGTTTGCAGTTTCTTACCTGTTCAGCGGTGCTTGCCCTGTTCAGCGGAGCTTGCCATGGCGGTCTTTGCCCTGTTCAGCGGTGCTTGAGTTTGCAGTTTCTGACCTGTTCGGCGGTGCTTTCCCTGTTCAGCAGTGCTTGACTTGGCGGTCTTTGCCCTGTTCAGCGGTGCTTGCCCTGTTCAGCGGTGCTTGCCATGGCGGTCCTTCATTGCTCAGCTGGGCTGGGGCTGGCGGTCCTTCATTGGGCAGCTGGGCTGTGGCTGGTGGTGGCCTCCTGGGCACTGACTCTGGCGGTGGCCTCCTGGCCACTGACGATTGGGATGCCCTCCTATGGCACTGACTCTGGCGGTGGTCTCCTATCCACTGACGATCGGGCTGCCCTCCTGGGCACTGACTCTGGCGGTGGCCTCCTGGCCAGTGACGATCGGGCTGCCCTCCTGGGCACTGACTCTGGAGGTGGCCTCCTGGCCAGTGATGTTCGGGCTGCCCTCCTGGCTGGCGGTGGCTTCCTGGGCAGCGGGGATGATGGCGGTCTTCTCCGCCGTGCTGCTCCTCCCAGACTTTGGCGATTTCTTCTGCCCCTTCCCCACCTTGGGAGGAGTCACAGCTGAGTCGACACACCCCAGGACCCT
This sequence comes from Pleurodeles waltl, assembly GCF_031143425.1. Taxonomy (NCBI): domain Eukaryota; kingdom Metazoa; phylum Chordata; class Amphibia; order Caudata; family Salamandridae; genus Pleurodeles; species Pleurodeles waltl. Next base: position 365,008,359 of record NC_090448.1, on the reverse strand, counting down.
TGTGAGCAGCTTTGCTGGCTGGAGTCTTCCCCCTCTCCCGCCGGGCACTGTCCAACTTCTGGTGCTTCACAGGGGGGGGACTGGCTGTGCTGTGGCTCCGTGTCACACTGGCTGCCCTGGTGCCCGGTGCACTCCACATACCTCTAACAACAGGCACCACTGGTTCCGGAGATTTTTTGGCTGAGGTGCTAGTACGGGACCTATGAATTGGAGGGGGGGGTGGGAAAGAGGTCAAGCTTGGTCAGGAAAAGTTTCTTAGGAACACTGGGACGGGTAGCTGGAGGGGGTTTGGGAGTGGAGGAAGAGGAGGTGGTTGTGGGAGGTGTAACTTTTGTGGCTTTGGGTGCAGGTGCATGCGCTGGAGGCTGTCGTGAGGTTGATGTATGTTGGGTGGGTGTGTGCCTGCGTTTGTGTACTTTGGGAGGGGGCGTAACAGACACACTGGGAGAGAACACAGGGGACGTGTAAATGGTAGTGGGGATGGTGACTGCACGTGAGCGGGGTGTGGTGGTGGGTGTGCTGGTGCGGGACCTAGTGGCTGTAGTGGTAGTGCATGCAGGTGAGAGTGTAGACGAGACTGGGAGGGAGGAGGGAGACGAGGAGGAGGGGGCCCCAGGGAGGCAGTGGATGTTGGTGTGTGTATGTGTGTGATGCTTGCGTGAGTGCCTGTGGGATGTGTGGTGCTTATGTTTGCCTGAGCTTACCTTGTGTGGTGAGGTGTGTGCATGCTGATCTGATGGTGTGCTTGGGATAGGCTGGAGTACAGGGGATTGTGTCTGGGTGGAGGAAGTTGGAGGGGGGAGGCTAGACACAGGGACAATGGCTGCCATCAGTGCTGAGGCCAGAGTTTGCAGGGTTCGATGAAGGGCAGCCTGACCAGAATGAATGCCCTCCAGGAATGCATTTGTGTGTTGCAATTCCCTTTCTACACCCTGGATGGCATTCACAATGGTAGACTGCCCAACAGTGAGTGACCTGAGGAGGTCAATGGCCTCCTCACTGAGGGCAGCAGAGGTGACAGGGGCAGGGGCTGAGGTGCCTGGGGTGAAGGTGATGCCCACCCTCCTGGGTGAGCGGGCACGGGGCGAAGGCTGAGGGGCTGCTGGGAGGGTGGTGCTGGTAGGGGGGGTGGTGGCTGTACCTGTAGAAGTGGGGGGGCACAGATTTTGCCGCCACCACAAGGTAGCTCCCATCGGAGGACGAGTCTGTGTCGCTGGTTGCAGATCCTGTGACCGCCGTGAAGCTCCCCTCACCCTCTGTCCCACTGGTGTATTCAGAGTCCGTGGTGTGGCCCTCCATGGCCATGATGATGCTAATGCACACAAGAACAGGGAGACCACAAAAAGGGGGGGACGACAGAAGAAAGACAGGTTGAGTGCATGGCTTACCACTACCGTTGGCGGACAATACAGACACAGCAGCCCCCTGCACTATGACCCGCTGTTGGACTCTACAGATGCAGTTCCTGGGATATGGCCTACATGGCTATGGTCGACATCTGCACACATAGATGACACAGGGGCATGCATACCTGTACTTGGTACTCTACAGAGATGGGGTGGAGTGCCACATGGCCTGCATTACGGAGGGGCCTAGCCTACGGAACTCGCCCTGGCCTAGGGAAACCCACAGCCCTGCTCCCCCACCCAGACACCTTCACTGCGCGCAAAGTCAGCAGAATGATGTTGTACTCACCCCCTTGTGTCTGCTGTGATGCCCTCAAGCGCCCATCCAACTCAGGGTAGGCCACCGCCAGGATCCGGAACATCAGGGGGGTCATGGTGCGACGGGCACCCCTCCCACGTTGGGAGGCCATCCCCAGCTAAGCCTCCGCCGTCTTCTTGCTCCAGCGGCGAATGTCCTCCCATCTTTTACAGCAGTGGGTGCTCCGTCTGTGGAGGACCCCCAGGGTCCGGACGTCCTTGGCGATGGCACGCCAAATATCCTTCTTCTGGTGGGTGCTGACCTAAATGAAATGTACAGGGGAAGAAGAGAAGTCATTAGCAACTGCACCGTTGAATTGAGTGCCCCACATCCCTACCCTTGCCATGTGGCTCATGCATTCACAGTCCTTCATGCACGCAGAACTGTGCCCCCTTCATTCTTACAACCAGCCCTCTCCACTCAGGCATAGCCCATACAACGTGCTCCCTGTGTACTTACCTGTTGGTATGGAGGACCGTAGAGTAGCGTGTACTGGGGGAGGACCCCGTCCACAAGCTTCTCCAACTCCTCTGCAGTGAAGGCAGGGGCCCTTTCTCCAGACGCATGAGCCATTGTCTCTCCCAGACGGAGGTCACAGCAGCACTTGCAGTGTAGGTCCTCTCCTGTCGAAGATCAGGTATCGAGTGATTGAACAGATAGAAAATGGCGGTCACGTCCGCGGCGGTGACGTCCGAGGCCGTGCATACCATCACCACCGGCGCATTTCGTCATTGGCTTCTGGGACCCATAGGGTCCAATGTTAACCAATACAGCATTGTGCCGCGGTCTTCGACCATCTACCGCGATGGTGTACAACGCCAGCACAGTTACCTCACATCCCATTGTCCCACTTTAGAGGTCAGGCAGCCGCCATATCAGGGGCCCACATGGCTTCATTTTTAAGTGCGTCACACATACCTAGGCCTAGACTCAACACACATACAGGCAACTTTTTGGATTATGATTCGTGTTCTGTGTAGACTGTGGGTACATACCTCTGAGTTGTTTGACTCTGTGGTCGCTGTTGTCCTTCCTAGGCACCGTCCGCTGGGATATGTGAGGAGATGGCGGAATCCTCCGGTGTACCGACCGCTGGTGGACCTGTTGACAATGGAGGAGCGACATTTGATAATCACCTACAGGTTTGACCGTGCCACAATCCAGGAACTGTGTACCCAGTTGGAGCCTGACCTGATGTCAGCAATCCGCCATCCCACAGGAATACCCCCTCAAGTGCAGGTGCTATCAGTGCTCCATTTCCTTGCAAGTGGGTCATTTCAAACAACTGTGGCCATGGCATCAGGGATGTCCCAGCTTATGTTTTCAAACATGTTGTCCAGAGTGTTGTCTGCCCTGCTGAATAACATGCAGAGCTACATCGTTTTCCCTCAAATGGAGGATTTGCCTACGGTGAAAGGTGACTTCTATGCCCTTGGACATATCCCCAACATCATAGGTGCCATTGATGGGACCCATGTAGCTCTGGTCCCCCCCCACTAGAGTCAACAGGTGTACAGTAACCGGAAGAGTTATCATTCGATGAATGTACAGATGGTATGTTTGGCAGACCAGTACATCTCCCAGGTAAATGCTATGTTCCCTGGCTCAGTGCATAACGCCTATATCCTGCAGAATAGCAGCATCCCTTATGTGATGGGTCAACTCCAGAGGCACCGGGTGTGGCTATTAGGGGACTCTGGTTACCCCAACCTGTCAAGGCTACTGACCCCAGTGAGGAATCCCAGGACCAGGGCAGAGGAACGCTACAATGAGGCCCATGGGCGGACTAGGAGGGTGATCGAACGCACCTTCGGCCTCCTGAAGGCCAGGTTCAGGTGCCTCCATATGACAGGTGGTTCCCTATTCTACTCACCAAGGAAGGTGTGCCAGATCATCGTGGCCTGCTGTATGCTTCACAATTTGGCTTTGCGACGACAGGTGCCTTTTCTGCAGGAGGATGGTCCAGATGACGGTGTTGTGGCAGCTGTGGAGCCTGTGGACAGTGATGAGGAGGAAGCAGAGGAAGAAGACATTGACAACAGGGACTCAGTTATCCAGCAATATTTCCAGTGACACACAGGTGAGAATACATTCCTGCCTACTACAAGTACTTTCACACTACTACCTCTATCCTGTCTGTCGATTTCAACCAGTATATGGTAACTGAGTTGTACATTTCCATTACGGTTTCACAGGTGTGGTTTCCAACGTGTGTCATCTGCTTAGATTCCTCATGGACTTGAGATGTGTGACATAGGTATGTTGACATTACATTTGAGAACGCATTTGGCACTGTCATTGCTAATACACATTTTCAAAATCACAGACTGACTCCAGATTGTTTTGTGCTTCAAGGGTGTTTATTGCAGTGCTAAATATTGGAGGGGGGTTGTAAAATGGTGAGGGGTGATGGTGGAGGAATGTCCATGGCAGAGTCCAGTCTATTAGTCTCACAGGTGCATTGCCCATATGGTCATAGGAAGTGGAGATGGGGCAGTTCCAATATGGACAGGGTTACAAAGTGGGACAGTAGGATAACAATCAGGGTGGTCTTATTTCTTGGCGGGGTATTGGCATCGTGCTCTGTCTTGTTCCTGCTTCTCAGGGACCGCTTGCGGTGTGGTTCTCCGTCTGCAGGGGGGGGGCACTGGTGTGGTGGTCCTGTGGCGGTGCCTCCTGTCCACTAGCGCCGGCGGAGGTGGTGGGCAGTTCATCGTCCATGCTAGTGTCAGGGGCCCCTTGGAGTGCCACAGTGTCCCTCCTGGTGTTCAGTATCTCCTTCAGCACCCCTACGATGGTGCCCAGGGCAGAGCTGATGGTTCTGAGTTCCTCCCTGAAGCCCAAATACTGTTCCTCCTGCAGGCGCTGGGTCTCCTGAAACTTGGCCAGTACTGTTGCCATCGTCTCCTGGGAGTGGTGGTATGCTCCCATGATGGAGGAGAGGGCCTCGTGGAGAGTGGGTTCCCTAGGCCTGTCCGCCCCCTGTCGCACAGCAGCCCTCCCAGTTCCTCTGTGTTCCTGTGCCTCCGTCCCCTGGACCGTGTGCCCACTACCACTGCCCCCAGGTCCCTGTTGTTGTTGGGGTGGTGGGTTATCCTGGGTTCCCTGTAGTGGTGGACACACAGCTGATTGACGTGTCCTGGGGACGGAGGTATGGGCCCGCTGGGTGGGTGCTGTGCTGGTTTTACCAGAGGGTGGAAGGTCTGTGGTGGGCTGTGCGTGTGTGAGGGGAACAGACAGTCCCGAGGCCCACGATGGTCCGGGCTGGTCATCTAGATCCAGGTGGACAGAGCTGCTGTCATCACTGTGGGCCTCTTCTGTGGGTGGGGTGGAGATGTCTGGACCCTCCTGTCTGGTGACGTTGGGTAGTGGTCCTGCAGGGGTCGAAAGGCATGATTATTGCATCTGTGTGTTTCATGGTGTGCAATGGGTGGGTGACTGTGTACCCCAGTGCTAGCATTCCTGTGTGTGGGCTTGTGTGATGATGGTTGAGGGGGGTGTTATGGGTATGTGCAGTGTGCACGCTTTAGTGATGGGTGTTCATGCTTTTTTTTTGCATGCAGGGCTTGGTGTTGGGATGGGTGGTTTGTGATATTGGTACATTTGTGAGGAGTTGGAGTGAGAGGGGTGGGGGCGATGGTGGGGGTATGTGATAGCATGCAGGTAGGGTGGGGGATATGATAGTTAAGATTTGACTTACCAAAGTCCATTCCTCCACCGACTCCTGCGAGGCCCTCAGGATGCAGAATAGTCAAGACCTGCTCCTCCCATGTTGTTAGTTGTGGGGAGGAGGTGGGGGTCTGCCGCCAGTCCGCTGTACCGCGATGTTGTGTCTGGAGACCACAGAACGCACCTTCCCCCGTAGGTCGTTCCACCTCTTCCTGATGTCGTCCCGATTTCTTGGGTGCTGTCCCACTGCGTTGACCCTGTTGACTATTCTTCGCCATAGCTCCATCTTCCTAGCTATGGAAGTGTGCTGCACCTGTGAGCCAAATAGCTGTGGCTCTACCCGCACGATTTCCTCCACCATGACCCTGAGCTACTCCTCCGAGAACCTGGGGTGTCTTTGCCGTGCCATGGGGTGGTGTAGGTGATGTGTGGGGTGGTGTATGTGGTGATAAGTGTGGTGATAGGTAGTGGTGTGTGGTGTTTTTTTGCGTGGAAGTTGTGTGGGTGATGGTGTTGAAGGTCTGTGGCTGCTAGTTTGTGGATGGTGGTGTCTCTCTCTGTGCTTCGTTCTCAATTGTTGTCGTAGGGGTTTGTGGGTGATGTGGGTGGGTATTTTATATAGTATTGAGTGTGTGGGAGTGGTGTGTGTATGTGTCTCAGGTGTGTGTCTTTCGAATTGTCCAATGTGGTGGTGTTTTGGAGATGTGTGTGTATTTTGAGCGCGGCGGTGTGTACCGCCAATGGAATACTGCGGTTGAAAGACCGCCGCGTGGATTTGTGGGTCGTGATAGCATGGGCGTATTTCTGTTGGCGTGACGGTGTCGTTTTGTTTTTGCCAGTTTATCACTGACCTTTGGTTTGGCGGACTTGTGTGGGTGTCTGAATTTTGTCAGATTTCGGGATGTGGATCATAATAGCTGTGGCAGATTTCCGCAGCCACGGCGGTGTGTTGGCGGTCTTCTGCACGGCGGTAAGCGGCTTTTACCACCAATGTTGTTATGAGGGCCTATGATTCTAAGCCTAGTCACTCTGAAAACATGAACAATCTAAGAGTTAAGTTTAAAATGACTAAGTTTCAAGATGGCTGGATACCTGTAGAGGAATCAAGATGAATTAAATTTAAACTTTCTTATTCAAGTACTTTCCTTTACATGAGAATCAGAAAAACATTCTGACTAAATTTTAAACCAGTTATATAAATTCTGTTTTGAGAATGTATACTAGGACCATACAATATTGCATCTAGAAACTCTGGCCTTCTGTGTACTGAAAATGTTTCAACACAAATTGCGCATATTGCAGATATATATATATATATATATATATATATATATATATATATATATAGTAAACACCATAAAAGGATTGTGCACCATGAATAACACAATATGGATTCAGGAAACAAATCACATAACTTGTCAAATCGAATATTACATAATAAATATCTTAGAATAGTGGCATACAATAAACAACATGAATTAAACTCGAGGAGAGAATCGTGCGTCTTGCCGATTCGAGTGTCACCATGTAAAATACCAAGAAATGGTAGTACGCAATGAATATCAAGGTCAAATCATCATTAATCGAATTGTGCGTCTTGCCGATTTATAAAACACAATGTAAATGTCAAGAAATAACAACTCACAATAAATAACAAGATCAAAGTAAAATGAAACGAATCACGCTTCTTTTGCCGATTCTTAAGCCACCATGTAAATGTCAAGAAATGGTAGCGCGCAATGAACAACAAAGTTAAATCCTCATGAAACGAGTTGCGCGTCTTGCCAATTCATAAAACATCATGTAAATGTCAAGAAATAGTAGCGCGCAATGGACAACAATGTTTAAACACCATAAAACGAATTGCGCGTCTTGCTGATTCTTAAGCCACCATGCCAATGTCAAGAAATGGTAGCACGCAATGAATAACAAAGTCAAACCTTTATGAAACAAATTTGCGTCTTGCCTATTTGTAAACTACCATATAAATGTCAAGAAATGGTAGCGCGCAAGTAATCTGTTACTCATTTAAGAATTAAACCAAGAATATGAAAATTCTCAATAACGGTGTCGGGACAGTCCAACCACCGGGAACAATGATCACCAATGAAGGATGAAGGGCAGAAGACTGGAAGATCCAAATAGGCCGCCGGGGCAGGAGCTCAGGAAGAAGCGGCTGCTCTGCACCGGGACCTCTGAATAGTGAGCACTGGGAGTTGGGCTGGCTCTCTTTTATAGAGTCTTGGCCCAGCCCTGAACCACGCCCAGGCATGTTGCAGGGAAAGTCTCTGGAAGGCCCTGGAAAGGGGCCACACCCTAACACACTCTGAAAACCTGCAGCAATACATTGCAAAGGAACAGTATTTGTAAGCATATTAAAAAAAAGTTTTCAGGATTGAACTCTGCAATGCAAAAGGTTAAACCACAACATATCAGCGCAATGCATAAATTACATTGTTTTGAGAGTGCTGGGTTCTTGCATTTTTGTCACCAATAAAGCGCATACTGCTCTGGTGTTGACAATCTGGCAGGTAGACTGTTATGTGGAAAGGGTACTCAGCCGCTATTGAAACAGAGTACCCTTTCTGCCAACATAAAATTGGCCCGTAGTCTTTTAAGTCCCAGTAAACCACATGAGTAAACTTCTAAAGCATTCCAGGACCTAGGGAAGGGACTCAGAGACTCACAGTGTATGAGACAGAGCCCAAACACAGGGTCTGTTCCAGGTCCAGATGCCCTTGGTCAGCTGGGTACCTTCAGGAAAAGGTCTCTTGCAGTTTGTTGTCTCCCTCTAGCAACCCAGGAGGGCACACAAATTACCTTTAGAGTCCATTTCTTTTTCCTGGGTGCAAAAGTGGTGAGCAGGTCTGGTCCTTAAGCCCTGCTTTAATGGTTACAGGCAGCAAGTCCTTTTCAAATCTTCCACAGTTCTAGAAAGTATTCTGAAGTGGGTGCCAGTGGATGCCACATTTATGCTTGGCAGTAGCTAGTGGGTGGGGGTATCTCCTGGCCCCTCCCTAACCAATGGGGTAAAAGTTCTTGGGGCCAACCCTAACCACTTTTTCAGTAATTCCTGTTTGCCTTACTACAAATAGGCCCAAAATGCCTTATGCCAGAGTATTTTCAAGAGGGCTAAAGTCTTTGGCCACACTAACCTAGGACTCTGAGTGCTGTGGCTCAATGTGAAGAGTGTACTATCACAATCCTAGTGTCCTCCCACATCTAACACTAAAATCCAATTTGAAGCAGGCACTATACCAACAACAAACCCAGAAACAGAAGCCTGGTGAGACAAAAGCATGGTCCTTCAACAAGCAGACAGGGGATCAACAAGAATTGCCTTTGTATCCTTGTCTCTCCCTTTCAAGTACTCCCCAAGTGTTACATGTGGCTCAACAGACTTGTCAGGCAGGATTGTAAACTGTGCTGTGCTGTCAAAATAAGATCCACAACCCCCACCTGGTATATTCTGTTGAGGTCAGAGGAGTCATCTCTGCTGATTCAGGTCGGCCTATTTCTTGTTCCTGAGATGCATTTCACACTTATTCACACTATTCATTGTTTGAGCCCAGGCTGAAGGCTTATGCCATTAACCTTCTGACAGGACAGGCCAAAGTTAACTTTTTAAAAGTTGTCTTTCATTGATGATAAGGTGATTAACCTCCTTTTCATTAATTAATTAGTCTTTAATTACTGTTGAAATAGTGGTTTAAATAGTTTTCTAGATGTTCCCTTTCATGAGTTATGAGCATTAGTATTTTAATATGTGCTCTATTTTCAATATAGGACATCCAGGTCTGCCAAAGTGAAAATAGCTATAAGTGCTTTGCCACTGTACAGTCCTTTTCTACATCTCTCACTTTAAAATACTTTGCACCCTAGCTTGTGGGGTACAAGGCCTACACAGGAACAACTTACTAATATTTAAAGGAAGGTTTTTACCTATAAAAAAGTGTTATTTTGACAGGTTGCACTGCAGGTTTAAAGTGCAACAGTAATGCTGCAGAAGGTAGGTATGAAGCCATGGTTCCACTGCCACTAACTATAGTCCACTAGGATGCCAAATAGGTGCTGCACTTCAAAGGTGGCATTTACCTTCCAGGTCCTAGATACGCCTTTTACACGATACATCATATACTGCGGATTTAAAGCCAAGTTAAATGTGCCATTCAGAAATAAGCTAATTGTGATAAAACTGTTCACTGTATTTCTATTTAGTGCATCCATATTCAGCCTAGGGCATATAAGAATGGGACATATATAGAAGGAAGGCTGCACAAAAGGGAATTTCTTCTGATTGTGGTATAATCCACCCTGTCCCTTTTGGCATGAAAGGGTGTCTCTCTCCAATTTTGGAGTTTTATATGCTGCATGGTACAACACAATTAAATGTAGAATTCCTGGGCATAAACCAGGCTGTGGTGCACCTCTATGTGCTATCCTCTATCCTTCCCTCTTGATCCAGGCTTAGTCCTCTAGCCTCTGCCCTCTCAAGTCTAGGTACCTCCCTTAAAAAGAAGAAGGTAGTAGTATGAATGTAGCTTAAGTGCAGTTATATCACTCCGTAAATCAGTGCATTCATTTCTTAGATCTCAATCTCACGCTTTCAACATTCCGTGGATCAGTCATCGCTGGATCATTACAGTCCTCAGATTCTCTAGCGAACTCTCACCCTCTTACCCAAGAGATAGCACACCTGCCCCAACACTATCTGTATGTCCCACCTAGTCTGCTTGTCCCACACTTATGTAGTGTGCCCAGTAGAAACAAAGTCCGCATTCTTGGTTTGATAAAGTCA